>NW_016804151.1:2977731-3012300 GCF_001698545.2 Rhinopithecus bieti
CGCCCGCCACCTCGCCCGGCTAGTTTTTTATATTTTTTTAGTAGAGACGGGGTTTCACCGGGTTAGCCAGGATGGTCTCGATCTCCTGACCTTGTGATCCGCCCGTCTCGGCCTCCTAGAGTGCTGGGATTACAGGCTTGAGCCACCGCGCCCGGCCTTGACATAAATTTCTTACACCTGTATAAAAGTTCTTGAGTTACTTGGATATAAATTCACCATTTAGGCTGCGTGCAGTGGCTCACAACTGTAATCCCAGCATTTTGGGAGGCTGAGACGGGTGGATTGCTTGACATCGGGAGTTCAAGACCAGCCTGGCCAACATGGTGAAACCCCTTCTCTAGTAAAAATACAAAAACATTAGCCAGGCATGGTGGCAGGTGCCTGTAATCCCAGATGCTTGGGAGCTGAGACAGGAGAATCGCTTGAACCTGGGAGGCGGAGGTTTCTGTGAGCCAAGATCGTGCCATTGCCCTCCAGCCTGGTCAGGAAGAGCAAACTTCATCTCAAAAAAAAAAATTCAGCACTTGTTCTCTTTCTTGGCTTCCTGACCCCACTTTCTACATGAAAAGCCCCCCCCCATTGCTTCTCTGTACTTTAAGATTAAAGATTAAGTAGGTTTAATCCATCCAAAATCCAGCAGTGTCTTAAGGGTTTAGCATGAATCACATCAAGAAAAATGGTCTTGACTCAGGAGATTGCAAACAAGGGATGGAGAGTTCCTAGCTTCTTCAGGATTTTTGCATAAATCATTTCAGAGTTGTGGAGATGCCCTAAAAATTAAATGTGTATATGCATGGGTATGTAGGTTTTCTTTTGGGGGTCAATGGAATAGAGGGAGAAGGGTAGGGGACAAGTTTTTGGGACAGAAGATCTGCCCCAATAGGTAATAGGGAAAGGAGAACACAAGAGAAAGGATGGTTCAAGATGCCCACTTTTAAGAAGAGAGCTCCCCAATCTAATGTTTCAGATTTTTTACCAGGTACAGAACCTTCTGTCAAAGATGCTTTGCCAGTTTTTCTCTCAATACAAGAAGAAGTTTGTAAACCCCAAAAGAACATGGAGAAATAATTTGCAACAATCGGCTGGGTGAGGTGGCTCACACTTGTAATCCCAGCACTTTGGGAGGCCCAGGTAGGTGGATCACCTGAGGTCAGGAGTTCGAGACCAACCTGGCAAACATGGTGAAACCCCATCTCTACTAAAAGTAAAACATTAGCCGGCCATGGTGGTGGGCACCTGTAATCTCAGCTACTCAGGAGGCTGCAGCAGGAGAATCACTTGAACCTGGGAGGCAGAGGTTGCAGTGAGCCGCGATCATGCCACTGTACTCCAGCCTGGGCAACAAAGCGAGACTGTCTCAAAAAAGAACATGAAGAAAGACCAGCACGTTATATTTACACAAACTAGGCCACCTAGCAATGACCAACTCGGTGAAGTCCTCCAAAGCCCAGACAAATACAATGACTAACAGGGTGTGGGGGAAAGCATTTAGGGGAAACAAGAACATGGGATCAGACACATGCTACCCAAGTGCGTTTTATTGCATTTGAGAGACCATGTTTTCTTACTTTCTTTGTATCTCTGACATTGTCTTCTTAGGTGCCTGATTAATAGGAGTTTTATCTCTAAGTAATTCTAAGTAACTAAGTTTACTTAGTAGTTGCCCAATAAATAGGCACCTACTAAATAGGGAGTTATTTAGTTACTTGTAAAATCCTTAATTTTGCAGATCCTTCAAAAATATTAATACACCAAATCAGATGACTTTTTAAGGCCCTTCAGTTAACTTTGGGTCTGTGGTTAGTAACTGAAAATTAGAATGGCAGAAGGCTTCGAAGTCCACGTAAGGAATCTAGACTGATGTTTGTTTTAGAAAATTTGGAAACCTTCCATTTATATGGAGGTTTCATATAAATTATATGGAATAATTCATTAAGAAATAGCTATTGAGCCAGGCACTGATCAAATTCCTAGATATTTGGCAGTGCAGAATGTCCCTGTGCTTACAGCAGAGTTTACAATCAAATAGGTAATTGCCAAGTGAGAGGAATGAAATAATCCACCTCTTGGCAACAGAGAGAACCAGGAGGAAGCGATTTTGCCTTTGCTTCTTTTAAAGTTTAAAACAATAAAACTACAAAAAGTATATTGCTGCCATTGACAAGGACCCAATCTACATTTTGTGGTGTTCGTTCTTCTATTGGAACTTCACTCCAATAATTTTTTGGATGAGGCTGATCATAATATGTGATGTTTGTGCTTACAGTTTATCACTGATTACTAAAATGCATTTACTTTCTGCATGTGGAAATACTAATACATTACCTTCCTTAGAGTTGGGAAGATTTTTTTTCTTTTTCTTTTTCTGTTTTTTTTTTTTGATTATACTTTAAGTTCTAGGGTACATGAGTACAACGTACAGGTTTGTTGCATATGTATACATGTGCCATGTTGGTATGCTGCACCCGTTAACTCGTCATTTACATTAGGTATATCTCCTAATGCTATCCCTCCCCCATCCTCCTACCCCACGACAGGCCCCGGTGTGTGATGTTCCCCACCCTGTGTCCAAGTGTTCTCATTGTTCAATTCCTACCTATGAGTGAGAACATGCAGTGTTTGGTTTTCTGTCCTTGAGATAGTTTGGTCAGAATGATGGTTTTCAGCTTCATCCATGTCTCTACAAAGGACGTGAACTCATCATTTTTTATGGCTGCATAGTATTCCATGGTGTATATGTGCCACATTTTCTTAATCCAGTCTATCATTGATGGACATTTGGGTTGGTTCCAAGTCTTTGCTATTGTGAATAGTGCTGCAGTAAACATAGATGTGCATGTGTCTTTATAGCAGCATGATTTATAATCTTTTGGATATATACCCAGTAATGGAATGGCTGGGTCAAATGGTATTTCTAGTTCTAGATCCTTGAGGAATCGCCATACTGTCTTCCACAATGGTTGAACTAGTTTACAGTCCCACCAACAGTGTAAAAGCATTCCTATTTCTCCACATCCTCTCCAGCACCTGTTGTTCCTGACTTTTTAATGATTGCCATTCTAACTGGTGTGAGATGGTATCTCATTGTGGTTTTGATTTGCATTTCTCTGATGACCAGTGATGATGAGCATTTTTTTCATGTGTCTGTTGGCTGTATGAATGTCTTCTTTTGAGAAATGTCTGTTCATATCCTTTGCCCACTTTTTGATGGGGTTGTTTGTTTTTTTCTTGTAAATTTGTTTGAGTTCTTTGTAGGTTCTGGATATTAGCCCTTTGTCAGATGGGTAGATTGTAAAAAGTTTTCCCATTCTGTAGGTTGCCTGTTTACTCTGATGGTAATTTCTTTTGCTGTGCAGAAGCTCTTTAGTTTAATTAGATCCCATTTGTCTATTTTGGCTTTTGTTGCCATTGCTTTTGGTGTTTTGGTCATGAAGTCCTTGCCCATGCCTATGTCCTGAATGGTATTGCCTAGGTTTTCTTCTAGGGTTTTATGGTTTTTGGTCTAATATTTAAGTCTTTAATCCATCTTGAATTAATTTTTGTATAAGGTGTAAGGAAGGGATCCAGTTTCAGCTTTCTACATAATGGCTAGCCAGTTTTCCCAGCCCAATTTATTAAATAGGCAATCCTTTCAGAGTTGGGGAGATTTATTAGGGTATTTTTATCCTCAAGGTTATAAATAATATGAGTTTGTAATGTTTAATAATAGCTAATGTTTATTCAGCACTTTAGTGTATTAACTCATTCAATGCTCAGAGCAACTAGTGAGGGACATTCTGTTACTATATTCACTTTACAGGTGAGGAAACTGAGGAATAGAAGTGTTAACTAACTTGCTCCAAGTCACACAATAAATGGAACTCACATTTGAACACAGGTTCCAGCATCCTTAATTGCTATGTAATATTATGCATTCATTGCATAATATTTTAGGACCATTGAAGGTCCTAAAAGTTACCACTGTGTTTAGAAAAAAGAGTACTGTTATCATGTTCATTTCTCATGAGAATCCTCTAAAACTGGCAAATCGTATGATAACCTTTGTACCTTATGGATGAGAAGACAGCCTTAGATATTTTGTCCTTGGTCACCCAAGACCTTTAGTGGGATGATTCCTCATTCTTTATTTGAATTCAGTTTTTATTATCCAGGGAAATGAAGCAGAAAGAAATATTGATATAAAACAAATAAAATAATCTTAAAACCTCAGTCTTAGTATTCAGCACTTGACTTTACATACTGCTTCCCAAACCGGTTGAGAACTGCCTGTATTGGAAATGCTGAATAGCACCGTCAGCATAGGAGGGGACAAAACACATCTTTAGAAATTGAAAGAGCAAAAGATCTTCTATAGTGTCTATCTTAGGGGAAAAAGCACAGGCACAAGATTAATTGCTAACTAGATGAATCTTGCTCCAGTTACTCCAGAGTCAACTTTGACATTTTCTTCTCTTTGGTACTTTATCTTCTGTTAAACGTATAATTCCCTCCTACATATTTAAAAGGTTTTATCCCCTAATATAATGACTTCAGAAGTCAGTCATTATTAAGTCAGGGTAAAAAAACAATTTCCGATTGATTTTTTAAAATACAGAATTTTGAACAAAAAGCATTTCTAAATCCAAAGATTTTTTTGTTTGTTTTTTTGAGATGGGGTCTTGCTTTGTCACCCAGCCTAGAGTGTAGTGGCATGATAACAACTCACTGCAGCCATGACTTCCCAGGCTCAAGTGATCCTCACACCTCAGCCTTCCCAAGGATCTGGGACTACAGGTGCGCACCATCACACCCAGCTAATTTTTTTATTTTTATTTTTTGTACAGATGGAGTCTTGCTATATTGCCCAGGCTGGTCTCAAACTCCTAGGCTCAGGTTATTCTCCCACCTCAGCCTCCCAAAGTGCTGGGATTATAAGCATGAGCCACCACACCTGGCCTTAAATCCAAGATTTTTAAGTAATTTATTGAAAGGAATATGTTCATACTGCTTCCCAGTTTTCAGATAAAAGACACCCATGCCCTCAAACAGTTTACTCTAAAGTCAGTTAAACTTTCAGTAGTCTTCAGAGTGAAAATAATATGTTCATATGATACTGAAATATTTTACATAAAAAGGAATACTGTCACCTACAAATTGTATACATTTTTATAAAGCTAGCTACTGCTAGATTAAAATGTGGTATTAATGATAATGTCATAATTTATAATATGTTGCCATTATATATTCTATACTATCTGATATAGTAAATGGTAGCCATTAGCCACTTGTCACATGTGGCTATTTAAATGTAAATTGTAATTAATTGAAAGCACTTAAAATTGTAAAAATTACTCAGTTGTATTAGCCATATTACAAATACTCAATAGCCACAGGTGGCTAGTGGCTACTGTAATGAATGGGGTAGGTTATAGAGCATTTTCATCATCATAGATAGTTCTGGCTGGGCGTCATGGCTTACACCTGTAATCTCGGCACTTTGGGAGACTGAGGTGGATAGATTGCTTGAGTCCAGGAATTCAGAACCAACCTGGGCAACATGGCAGAGCCTCATCTCTGCAAAAAGTACAAAAATTATCTGGGAGTGGTGGTGCGTGCCTGTGGTCCCAGCTACTCAGGAGGCTGAGATGGGAGGATCATCTCAGCCTGGGGAGGTCTAGGCTGTAGTGAGCCGTGATCACACCACTGCACTCCAGCCTGAGTGAGAGACCCTGTCTCAAAACAAAACAAAAACATAGTTCTTTTAGACCAGCACTGCCTTAAGTACTTGATTGTCTGGAATATAATTGTAAGATTAGGATCCAGGGTGTGGTATAAGTGGGCTCAGTTTCTCCTCAGATTACTGTAAAATAGTACATTCAGCAGGGGTTTAATAAGCATCCAGTTTGTTAGCCAGACATTAACTTTACTGTGTTGTTCTTTTATAGTAATGGAGTAGAGTATTCTCAATTTTGAAAAAATTATTATGGTAATATCTTTACTTTTTGGTAATAATTTTCTGTTTGGTTCTCCACTGAAAATGTACATATATCTTAGTAACAAGTAAAAATAGATTTGATTGCTTTTAATATGTATGCTTAATAATATTTGTTCTTTCTTGGTTATTTTCCTTACCTGGTACAGGTAGAAGAGTCAGCAATGATGGGAGTAAGTGGCTATGTGGAGTATCTCCGAGAGCAGGAAGTATCTGAGCGGTGGTTCCGGTACAACCCTCGTCTCACCTGCATCTATTGCGCCAAATCCTTCAACCAGAAGGGAAGCCTGGACCGCCACATGCGCCTACACATGGGGATCACACCATTCGTCTGCCGCATGTGTGGCAAGAAGTATACCCGGAAAGATCAGCTGGAGTATCATATCCGCAAGCACACAGGCAACAAGCCCTTTCACTGTCATGTTTGTGGCAAAAGTTTCCCCTTCCAGGCCATCTTGAATCAGCACTTTCGCAAAAACCACCCTGGCTGTATACCCCTGGAGGGGCCTCACAGCATCTCCCCTGAAACAACTGTCACATCTCGAGGACAAGCTGAGGAAGAGTCACCTTCACAGGAAGAGACACTTGCTCCTGGGGAAGCTGCCCAGGGCTCTGTGTCCACCACTGGGCCAGATTGAAACATCCGGGGGGGGGGCTGACCCTCTTCCCCTTTGAGCCATAAGCAGCCAGCATCAGAGCCATGGGCTGATATTTAGATTCACAAAATGCCACATCACTAGGCCAGAAGACACTCCCAAGATGTTGCCAAACTGGAGGATCAGCAACATACACAAAAGCACTAAAGGCTCTTCTCTTCTTATTGCCCACCTCACACTTTGGAAAATAAGCAAATCAACTTTCTAATTCAGGGATCAACAGCCTTGGTTTGTTAACTTTATAAGAAAAAAGGTTTTTTAACAAAATGATACGTGGTCATTTATCTACCAGTCATGTTTGAACACTGTACTTCGGTCCATATCATCTTGGTGGCTATAATTG
Source organism: Rhinopithecus bieti (assembly GCF_001698545.2). Taxonomy (NCBI): domain Eukaryota; kingdom Metazoa; phylum Chordata; class Mammalia; order Primates; family Cercopithecidae; genus Rhinopithecus; species Rhinopithecus bieti. The sequence continues at coordinate 2,984,702 of NW_016804151.1, forward strand.
CCCAGATCTAAAAAATGCAGCAGGAGCCTCGACCATCTGAAGCAGCCAGCCACAAGAGAGAAGGAGGTAGTCATAATGGTGATGAGAAGGAGAAATTTCTCCTCTTCCTTCCCTGCCATAACATGCATTTTTGTGTTTCAAGAAAAAACAAATGAATACTGGTGGTTCTTACTTTGAAAGGTTAGACTTTATCTTTCCCCTGGCTAGGCATCTAATACTTTTCCTGGTTATTTCATATAATCAGCCATCTTGAAGCAGTATTCTAGCGGACAGCATCACCTGAAGCACTTGGCAACTGGAAGTGAAATGAGCAGCAAAGTGTATGCAATAGGTACTGCTACATTTGGGGGCTTGAGTGTTGTGTTGAGGAAGAGAAGAGCAGGGAGGGAAGTGTTTTTATGTTTTGCAAATATCGAACAGCACAGAGCCGTACTGCAACTTCCTGACTGGTATTTGTAAACCATAGTGCTACACATCCTTGGGGAATGGCTCTAGTTCAGGTGAATTAATGTGTTAGGCTGACTACCAAAGTTTCATCCAGTCTCTTTGGCTCCTGTTTTCACATTCAGCAATATTGTACATCAGAAATGTCACTTTCCAGTGAAATGAGCCTGGATTGTATTTTTAAATCCACAGGTCATATTTGATAACTTTTATATGAAGTTTTAAACATGTTTTTTCTGCAGTATTGTGGTTGAAGAAATTCAACACTATGATTCTTACTGCAACCACAATTTCATTTCCTTATACATATGTAATAGTTTATATTTTCAGGCATATAGAAAAACCTCACTTAAACCTATGTCTCGGGTCTGCAAACCTGGTAATTCATAAACCAACCATCAGCAACTAGCTGGTGACTCCAAGAGCTTTGCTTTTTAATAATATACTACAGGGCACTTATCAGAAAACATCATGCAGAATCATGTTGCAATAAATGATCAAAGGATCAGTTTTGATCAGGTTTGGTTACTTAGTCATTCCTAAGATTTTTAAAACTTCAAGGGACCCTTTTAGTAGTTCTGGGTATTTCTAAGATTCTTAATCCAGCACTGAGAGAAAGAACTTACCAAACATGTAGAGATTTAGAGACCCTGTCTTTCATGCAATGAGAGAAGGAGGAATATTAAGGGTTGTGGGCAAATAGATGCTTATAACTTACAGTGCAAGTTGAAAAATCCCTAGCTTCTCTTGATGGAGCACTAGTTGGTGGGATTCTTTTAAGTATTTAAGTATGTAATGGTTTAAGAAATTGTTTCAATGCAGAGGCATAGATGATTGTAAAAGAGGTTTGGGAGAGGGGCAGGTTGTACCTGTACTGGTGAACCATTTGTGAGAATGTTAGTCATGTGCTCCTTTCCTGAGATTGCTTTGTGGTATGTGAAAAGGTGGGTAGAAAAGAATGAAATTTCTTTGAGATAAGAAATTAGAATGCAAAGGGTAGATCCTAAGCAATCTGAGAATTGTACATGTGCATAAAGTTGCACCCTCTCACAAGAGAAAGGTTATTTTCTCTTCTGAAAAAGCATAGAAATGCATCTTTTATGGGAAGATAATGTTGCTACCATTTAATAAGAGCCTACCCTTAAAGGCAGCATTGAAACTATTTTGTCTTTAGAAGACATAGACTGGTGCATCCCCCTCCTTTTTAGTTGGGCAACAGCATGATAGGGAAAAAAACTGTCTTCTAAAGCCGTCTTTAGGGACTGGCTATGGTCTGTGGCATAGAAAAGGTAAAGTTGAATTACACTAAAATCCTTAGGGAAACAACTGGTAATAAGGTTTTCAGTGGACAGATTTTGCCATTACTAAATAGGCAGTGAGGTGAGAAGTACAGATTATGCTGCTTTGGATGGAGCTTTTAAGCCTACCAAAAAACGTTAAGTCCATCCTACTTTTGAAAATAGTATGCTAGAAAGTTGTTTCTTTTTCTTCTTTTTTGTATTTTTTAGAGACGGTGTCTAGCTCTTGTCACCCAAACCAGAGTGCAGTGGTGCAATCATAGCTCACTGTAATCTTGAACTCCTGGGCTCAAGCGATTCACCTGCCTCAGCCTCCAGGTAGCTAGGACTATAGGCATGCACCACTATGTCTAGCTAATTTTTAAATTGTTTTGTAGAGACAGTGTCTCTACAAAATTTGCCTAGGCTGGTCTTGAACTCATGGCCTCAAGTAATCTTCCCACTTTGACCTCCCAAAGTGCTAGGATTACAGGCATAAGCCAGTGAACGTGGCCTGGAAAATTCTTTGTTGCTTTGTTAGTTTCTTAGATTATATGTGAGAAAATGGAGCTTTTTAAACTATTACCAAATTTTAAAGGTGAAGTGCAGTAATTTCTGTAAAGAGAAACTTTACAGCATTTGTCAGTTCTCCATCCAGGGTTAGCAACAAACAAATGAGGTAGGGACTATCTCATTCATGTGGAAATGCTATGAATGTTTGGTGGGTTTCCCCTCCCTTTTCTTTTCTTTCACTTATATAGCTTTTTCCTATATTGATACTGTGAATAGGGTGCTTCCTGGTCATCTAGGACCACTTTAGCACAATCAAGTTTGCTGGTTCTCTCAATTGGCCTAGCCAGAGCCATGAAATTCATGAAAATTTAAGGCAGGCTAGCTTTTAAACAAATTAAAACTTCTGAAAACAATTTCAGCCTTTTAGTTAGAAGAGATATCATTATTCTAAAAAACTGTCCAAGATTCTTACCCAGGTACACTGTGACATTGTCCTAGTTCTTAGCTAACAACACTGATGTGTTGGTCATAGGAGTTACTGATGTTCTATCTACATTAATGAACGCCTATTGGTGTGTGCACAGAGGATACCTCTTAAGGATGTACTAAATGGACTTTGGCTGATGCTGAAAATTCATTACCAAATCTTAACTTGCACGTGTTACCTTGTGAAGGGAACTGCATTAGCAATGAGAGCTAAACCATCATGAAGTACTTTAATGCCATGAAATTGCAAACACTGGGACTGTTTTCATTTATTGAGTGGCACTTAGTAGCAAAGGAGCTATCCAGTATTCTCAGCAAAGAAGAGAGACGGAAGTATATTAATCTATTTTCAGTCTAAGATGTTCCTTTATTCTCTCTGAACTCTAATACCAGTATAAAATATAGCGTTGGCATGAACAGTTAACGCTGTACTTAGGCAGAAAGGCTCTTTCTAATGACTTGTTCTCTCTTTACTCAGAACCGTATTTACCTCTGAACGAAGTTGAATTTTATTTTATTCTAGTTGCAAACTACCCCATGCCATTTTTATTATACTAAAGAGTTAAATCTAACCTCAAATACATAAAGGTAAATTAGTTCATAAAGAATAAAAATTGGGAAAGAAGAGAGCAGTTAAGGAAAATTTTATTTTTTGTCATTTTTTAAATGTTTCCAGTTCCCTCTACGTCAGTGAAACGGTTTTCCAAAGATGGTTTGAAGATAGAAAAAAACTCTTTCCCCCCCAGCTTCATAGTTGACATCTGGCATTGGTTGAAATTGGTCTGGTGGCAGAGTGAAATAGGGAACTTCTTTTTTTTTTTAAGGGAACTTTCGTTTTCTTTATATTTTGTGTGTTTCTTAAAGACAGGTCTCCTATGCTTGCCCAGCTGCTGGTCCTTCACTAATGCGGGCTCCAGTGGTCTCTTTCTGCCAGCTTCCCAGGAGCTGGGACGGCGCTGTGACCCACCTGGCTGTAAATGTCATCGTCTTTTTTTTTTTTTTTTTTTCTTTTGAGACGGAGTCTCACTCTGCTGCCCCGGCGTGGAGTGGCAGCGCTGGCGGATCTTGCTCACTGCAAGCTCCGTCTCCAAGCGCTTACGTTCGTTTAATGCCATTCTCTCTGGCGCTCAGCCTCACCATAGCTGGGACTACCGGCGGCCTCCGCCACCTGCAGCGTCGGCCGGCTAGCTTTTTTTGTATTTTTGTAGTACCGCACGGGTTTTTACCCGGTTACAGGATGGTCTCGTCTCCTGACTCGGTCGATCGCCCGTTCTCAAGCCTCCCCAACAGTGCCTGGGATTTTACAAGCTTGAGCCACCGCGTCCGGCCTGTAAATGTCATTCTTAATACCTGAATAATATTTGGTCAAGAAGTAACTTTTCCAGAGTTTTAGCTATTACTTGACATTAATTGTGTTTCTTTTAACTGGTGAAAACTATATTTTGTTTGACTAGATGATCTAATTAATGTAAATGAAAGCAGTGGATAATGGAAAGCAAATTGAACAAAGACAAAAGTCTTGTTCATCATAGTGGAAAGGCATTTAATCAGGAAGAAGTTGGAATCCTGGAAGTTTTTCTTTTTTGAGGTACAACAGGCATGATTTTTTTTCTCTTCCTAAAATGTTCTTCCCCTTATCTGTGTACTTATTAGTTCAAGGAATAACAAATGAGTCTTAGTTGAACTTAGTCTTTGGAAATTGAGCCCTTTATTTAGGCTATATGTGAAAGAGTTTATTGAAATACTTTGGTTGCTAAGCAGATTTAGAAAAGGAACAAGCAATTGTCAGGCAAATCCCTAGGTTTGAGAAGATGTCCTCAGCAAAATATGCCCCTAGGACTTACTTAATTAGATCAGGGTTCAGCAAACAGTAGTTTCCAGGCCAAATGCTGAGGCTACTTGCTTGTGTAAAGAAAATTATAATGGAATAGGGCCGCACTTACTTAAGTATTGTTTATAGCTTCTTTCTACTATACTGGCAAAATTGAGTACTTGTGACAGATCACGTGGCTGCAAAGCTTGAAAATATTTACTGTCTGGTATCTGTTAGAAAAAATTTGCCAACTCCAAGAAAGAATTACCTCCTAAAGTTGTTACTCCTCACATTTTGCCTTTACAATAGTTTAGTTGAAGTTTTAAATTCATGTTGGCACATATGCATGTTTCTTGAAAGAGTTTGCCAACTTTTTCTGCATCCTCTTATAACTCTTTGTGCTCCTTCGTGATTCCCATTGCTTTGAAAGCATTTAGAATTGGCCTTATGGTTGTCCTTGCCTTAATGGTGCAGGTATTTTAAAGTTTAGTTATAAGTAAGTGTTGCCATTCCTCTGAGTTAACTTGAACTGGTTTGCATAATGGTGACAAGAATAAATTTTTTCCCAAGTGGATTAAAAACTAATTTCATTATGAAGAAGTATTTTGATTCATATCCAAAGTACTGTTTTTCTAGATTAGAACCCCTGCCTTTTCCCTCTTAATTTTAACTACTTTAAACTCACTCTGTTCCATGTAGAGCAGTAAAAAGCCAAGTTTTCTCCCTTTTTTCCTGGATGTTTTGAAACATAATGAAACATCTGAGGATTTCAAATTCTTTTTAGACCTATCTTCCCATTTCTGTTATTGTTTATAATTCTTCCAAATATGTATTGGAACATTACATGTTTGCTTTGTGAATGTTCACTCAGTGTTCAAATAGCCTACTTATACTCAATGTGGGGAAAATGGGAAATGTTAGGGGTTTAATAAACAGAAATCGTTGCAGGAAGCCAGGTATGACAGGAGGCACCTATAATCCCAGCTATTTGGGAGACTAAGTTGAGAGTCCCACTTGAGGCCAGGAGTTGAAGGACCAGCCTGGCAACATAGACCTCATCTCTAAGACAAAAAAACAAATCCTTGCAAGAGGAGAGAATAATTGCTTCCCATTTGGAAGTGATATAGGGACTTTTGAATTCGATCTATCTTGACAAAGTCATCTAGGCCGTGCTGATAACAGTATAGGGAGTTTGATTCTTTGTTGTGAGCTCTGTCAACATAGACAAAGTTCAGGTGAGTAACTAGCTTACTATAATAGGGACTCTCTTCACTAGGTATTTTAAAGTTGCCTCTTTCTAATTGGATATTAGTAAGTTGTATATGATATACCCTCTGAGTAATAGATAATCCTCATCTATAAAATTCAGAATATTTGCCTAGGTTAGATCTGCCCTGGCTTAGAGCAGTTATACCTATAGTAACAGTAGGTTTTTGAGATTTTGGAGTATTACTTTTCTGATTAACCTAGGATTCTGATTAAGCTGGAATGTAGGACTTATGAAAGAACTGGATTTTGTTAGCCTCATGAATCATCTGCATCCCACTCTATTTGAGGTCTTGATAATAGATGTCAATTTAAATATGAATCTATTGAAAGCAATGGAGTTTTCCAAGCATTATGACGTCCTTGATAAGTTTCAGTCTTATCTTTTTTATTTTCTAGTCTCTTTCACTGTCTTTAGTCTTCTTCCTCTTACATGGTGCTTTTTCCAGGGCCAGTCTTTTTAGTTTCTAAGCAAGCAGGCTTTTTTGTTCAGGATAAGCCAGAGTTAGATATTATGAATACTTTGAAACATCTGAATATGTTACATTCCAAAGTATGTAATTACTGATAACGATAGTATTATCAAAACCTGAAAGATAGTGGTACAGATTATTCAGTTTGGTTGTGTAGGCAGACTATCTTTCTCCTCACTTGTGACACACAGCAGTGACTTGAGAAGGCAAATATTACTTGAAACCCACATTATCTTTATAGAGGGTACGTATATAAATAAATTTCCTACATGACATTTTTCCTATTATCAATGTATCAGTAGCTCACATCTTAACATAGAAGAAGCCCATTAGCTCAAATACTGGAAGCTTCAAACAACAAAGTAAGTTACAAAAGCAAAGCAGTTAATGAAAAAAACTTCGTCTGTTGCCGGCTTCTTTCATGTCTACTCAGTAGGTCCTGTTGAGGAGGCTAGAATACACCATCCAGTTAAGAAAGGGGTTGTTGTTTTGTTTTGTTTGAGACAGAGTCTTGGTCTGTCATCTAGGCTGGAGTCCTTGGTTCAAGCAATTCTCGTGCCTCAGCATCCCGAGTAGCAGGGATTATAGGCGTGTGCCACCACGCCCAGCTAATTTTGTATTTTAGTAGAGAGGGGATTTCACCATGTTGGCCAGGCTGGTCTTGAACTCCTGGCCTCAACTGATCCTCCCGCCTCGGCCTCCCAAAGTACTGGACTTAACAGGCGTGAACCACTGCACCCAGCCTCAGTTAAGAGAGATTTATGTTCAGCATCTCATATGGCCTACACCATGATTTAATATACTGCGAATCTTAGGATTTCAGTTAATCCATAATGCCAAGAGTTAAAGTATTTCATGGGAACATGTTTCCTCTTCTATGAAATCACCTGTCTGCAGTGATAGGTAATGTATAGGAGAATCTGTTTCATTAAGTAAATATTAAGTACTTTTTGATACCAGACAACATGCCTGGAATTTGTATAATAAAACTGGCTTTAGACATAGTTTAGATATAATGTGTCTTCCTATACTTGAGAGTCCTAAGCCCACATGGTTGGCGTCTGGGATGTATTGCTTTTGAAAAGCCTTCACTTTTTACTGTAGAGATAAAAGATCAAAAAGGGGACAGAATTAGGTGTATTAAGTGCTTTATTGTCATAACTGCAGTTAATATAATAATACTATGAGGTAATAACAGTAATGTTAAAAATAACTTTTTTTGAATGCTTACTATGTGCCAGGCACAGTTCTATGTGCTTCACATTGATTAACTCATCTAATCCTTATGACAATCCCATGAGGGTGGATAACATATTATCCTCATTTTAGAGGGGAAGAAACAGACACAGATGACTCAGGCAGTCTAACACTAGAGTTGCCTTTAGTAGGTGTAATTATGTCACATTTTATAGATGAGGAAACTGATGAACCCCAGGTTACATAACTGGTAAATTACAGAGCCAGTATTTACCAATCTGATTCCAAAGCCCAGACTCTCTGCATGATATCATATTGACTCCATTTGCTTATCAAGAGTTGAGGTTGACTGGAATATACAGTAGCCAGGAGCAGTACTGCTTTTAGTGAATGTATAATTGAAGAGAAAGTGATTAGAAGATTCTTCAAAAGCTGATGCAGTTGATCTCTGAGCAGAGTTGAATAGTGAATATTTTCAGTGGATGTTGCCCACTGATTCAGAGGAGTCACCCGTGTGGTTAGGTCTAATAGTGAGTGAGGTACTATCAAGGCAAAAATTGAAGATAGAGTCCCAGTTACCTATTGCTGTGTAACAAACTTAATTAAAATTAAGTAATTTTAATTACTTAAAATCAACTATTTCCTGTATCCCATGATTTTGTGAATCAGAAAATTCAGGAAGGGCTTGTCTGGGCAATTCTGCTCGCTGTGGCAATGAGTCAGGTCACCTAATGGTATTCAGCAGGTGGTTAGACAAGTCTGGAAGGAGTGTCCAAGATGATCTTACTTACATATCTGACACTTTGGTGGGGAGACTAAAAGGATGGGCTCAACAGGGCTCTTCTTTCTCTCCATGAAGTCCAAGGACTCTCCATGTGTTCTCTTCATCAAGGTAGTCAGACTTATTACAAGGATAACTAAGGCCTCTGAAAGGCTGGGCAGAAGATGCTAGTCAACTTAATGGCCAGGCCTAGAACTATCATATAGTCACCACTGTACTCTTGGTCAAAGAACTTAATGGTAAGATGACAGCAAGAATGAGGGGGTAAAAAAGAACTCAGTGGTCAGCCCAAATTTAAGGAGAGAAGAAATACCCTGCAACTTTATGGAAGGCATGTCCAGGACTTGGGGCTATTTTTAATGTGTTAATGTTTTTTTATTTTATTTTATTTTTTATTTATTTTATTTTATTTTTTGTCTTGACTGTTTGGTGTTTATTCATCAGTTGTTTGTGCTGTAGAAACCATTTATTATGTCTACCATGGGTCACTAAAGGAGCTAGAAAGAGAATGAGACAAATACCTGGAGCATATTTCATTACCTGCCCTCTCAAGTTTTATCTTACAGCAAAATTTTCATTTTGTACTGTGTTCCAAGTTGTGAACATTTGCCTGTTTTTGCTCTGAAGCCACCGTAACTACATGCGGAGCCAGAAATACTCTAGAGGGAGTAAAAAGCTAACCTTTTTTTTTTTTTTTTTTTTTAAGGACAGAGTTTCACTCTGTCACCCAGGCTGGAGTGCAGTGGTGCAATCACAGCTCATTGCAGCCTCAACCTCCTGGACTCAAGTAATCCTCCCACCTCAGCCTCCCAAGTAGCTGGGACTTCAGACGTGTGCCACTATACCTGGCTAATGTTTGTATACTTTTAGAGACAGGATCTCACCATGTTGCCTGGGCTGGTCTTGAACTCCTGGACTCAAGAGATCCACCTTCCTCAACCTCCCAAAGTGCTGGGGTTACAGGCATGAGCCAACGTGCCTGGCCCCAAAAGCTTACTGTTAAATAATTTGATTTATTAGAGTTGTCAGTTGTATTTTAAGTGTACAAATAGGTAAATACTCTTGTGGTATGGGAACATTACATGGCTACTGAATCTCTTTCAACAGGAGTTTCTATTTGGTGGCTACATGGATCATATTCTTGAGATAGTGAAAAGTTTTACCTACTTATCTTAATCCCATCTCTACCTCTGCCATATCTCCTCCAGTATAATTTTGTGCTAGAAGATGAATCAGTTCCTTTCATTCTTGTTACCTTTCATACAGGAAAATGCATTGCCCAATTTTGTATGTTGTTAATCTTTTAAAATTGGCAGTTACCAGCCTCTCTCATTTAAAGTAACAGATCATTGAAGTTTTTTGATATTTGATTAGATGTGTCAGATTTAGGATGCCTGATTTAAACTCATGCTGACTTACTAAACTGTTCCTGCTCTGAGAAGAAATATGGACAGAGAATGAATTTCACTGTCCATATTGATGAACCCCAAATCAATACACTTCTTAAGAAAGGTTTGAGATTATCCAATCCATGTACAGTGAATTCTTGGAGCATTGGCTGTATGGGCTTCCTACTGATCATCTGCAGTTATCACAGTAAAGAGATCTCTGTTCCTAGGTCAGGCCTCAGCAATTGCAAATACAGGAAATAAAGGGGTACTCAATGCTGAAGACTTAATTTAGGGTACCTACAAAATCCTGGGAAGGGAAAAAGAAGACCTTGGTATTTGTAGTTGAATAACCAGAGATGGAATGTTTGAGGCTTTTAGGCATAAAGATTAATTAGATTTTATCATATAAAGATTAGGGCAAATTAATTTATTTTTTTCTAGTTCATTCTTAACATGTTAAGGGACAAATTTTAATGAATAAAATTTAAAGGCCTTAAAACTTTCTTTTGGATTCACATTTCCACTCTGGTATAATCCACTCTGGTGTAGTCTGCCTTTTATGACAGAGAAAGCCTTTGAAAATATTGTCCCAGGGAATGAAAAATCTTATCTATGGAAATGTCTCTCATTCTTTATTATAGCCCTTTGGGCCCTCCTGTAGATTCTCTGTGAATCTAAGTTTGAAATCATTTGGTGTTTGCATGAAAAATAATTCTTACTATTCATTTAAATAATTCTTAAATGTGGTCTTAAATTGCAAGAGAGAACAAAGCTAGAAAAAAGGGAACCTTGTAGATTGACCAAATATTTGTTCTTTATTTTCAGCATCACAAATCTAAACCATTTCAAGCTAATAACAACAACCTGAGTGAGTAGAAATTCCTTAAGGTTTAGATTTCTGCTTTTAGTCACATCTTGAAGCAGATGTTTATGACTTATTTGAAGATGATCCACTGAGTTTCCTATAAAGTAATAGAATCCTAGCTATAGTGGTTCTTTAAGAACCACAGAAAAAACAGAATTGCAATGCAGGGAACAAAGCTTAAAATGTGTTTCCTCTGGAAGCCAAGATGCTAAAAAAGGGGTCACTAAAAGTGTGACTGAAGTCCACCTCTAGAATGGCTATCAGTTAGATAGCAGAAGTATTTAGAATGTATATGGCATTTCTAATATTTTACAAAATAATTTTAAATCATGTACCTTGAATTTTTTTTTAAGTCTTTTCTTTTTGGAAAACTGGCACCAAAAAAATAACACTAATATAATTCAATTGTATATGCACGTGCATTGAACCCAGAGTGGGTATACTAAAGATAGTTCATGCAAATAACTTATGGGAAGTTTGGCTATTTTTTCATAAATATATGTTTATAAATATATTTAGTCATCCACTGTGACCTTGGTAGCACAGAAGCATTTTGTTAGCTGTATCATTAATTCTAAAAATCAAATTCTTGGCATAGTAGGCTATGAGAGCTTTTTGTTACTTTGTATTTTGGCTAAGAAAATTATTTCTTGCACTTTCTATTTATAAAGATGTTATAACACAATGCACCCACTTAGTGCAGCTTTTCTTTAGAGAAAAAAGATGTAGGTGTAAAAGTGAAATGTATGTTTTAAAACCTGGCAAAAGGAGTGACCTCAAAAAAATAAATTTGGCTTGCCATCTACCTGAGTAGGGTTGGGGATTAATATAAAACTTAGGTTGAAAGTAGCTTTTGGGATAGGTATACTGTTGCTGTGAATCGCAATATTGCTGTGAGTTGCCAGCTATGTGTCTGTAAGTTTATGTGTGTGTGTAAGAAAAAGGTATTTCATGAAGGCATAAAAGTCAGTGTAGAATATTCTACCTCCCACTAGAGACAGCATATGCAAGATTGCTGTGTAGTCCCTGGGGCAGGAAGCTGGATTCCTCAGCCACTGTCTACCCTCTTCTTCTCTATACTCACTTCAGCTCCTCTACCTCTGAGCACTTGGCTGAAGAAAGAGTATAGCTTTCTGTAGCAAGCAAAGGAAAGCCAGACCCAAAATATAGAGGCTGCAGTATCTGAAATTCTTATCATATTCAGATATTAATATTTGATTTTGTTGCCCAAATCAAACAATGTCAGAACACTTGGGTTTAGTGCTTTTTTTTTTTTTTTGAGACGGAGTCTTGCTCTGTCGCCCAGGCTGGAGTGCAGTGGCGCAATCTCGGCTCACTGCAAGCTCCACCTCCGGGGTTCACGCCACTTTCCTGCCTCAGCCTCCCTGAGTGGCTGGGACTACCGGCACCCACCACCACGCCCGACTAATTTTTTTTGTATTTTTAGTAGAGACGGGGTTTCACCTGTGTTAGCCAGGATGGTCTGGATCTCCTGACCTCGTGATCCGCCCACCTTGGCCTCCCAATGTGCTGGGATTACAGGCGTGAGCCACTGCGCCTGGCCTAGTGCTTTTGTTTTTTTTTCCTCTCCCACAAACTTCTAGTTTAGTGCTTTTATCCACTGGCTTCTGTTTGGCAGGAGTAGCCAGTGGAGGTCAAGTCTGTTTTTAAAGACTAAAACACCTAATTCCTTTTAATGATATGTAACATTTGTTTGAATCCCCAACGTCTTTTTTTTCTTTCTTTCTTTCTTTTTTTTTTTTTTTTTTTAGAGATGGAGTCTCCCTGTGTTGCCCAGTCTTGTCTTAAACGTTTGGGCTTGGCTGGGTGCAATGGCTCACACCTGTAATCCCAGCACTTTGGGAGGCCGAGGCAGAGGGGTCACCTGATGTCAGGAGTTTGAGACCAACCTGGCCGACATTGTGCAACCCTGTCTCTACTAAAAATACAAAAAATTAGCTGGGTGTGGTGGCGGCACCTGTAATCCCAGCTACTAGGGAAACTGAGGCAGGAGAATCACTTGAACTCGGAAAGTGGAGGTTGTAGTGAGCCAAGATCGTACCATTGCACTCCAGCCTGAGCAACAAGAGTGAGACTCCGTCTCAAAAAAAATAAAAGTCTGGGCTGAAGCAATCCTCCCACTTCAGCCTCCCAAAGTGCTGGGATTACAGGTGCCAGTCACCACACCTGGCCCGTGATGGATTTTCAGATGACCTCTTTTGCTTTTAGTCTCTCCAAAGAGAGAGATTCTTGTTTTTAATGTCAATATTGTTATAATAGTCAAGATGGCCTCACCTGAATGTTGTAGGTGTCAGAAGTTGTTTCAGTAGTAATATGCCACTAGGCAGACCACCTAATCTTTAAATCCAGTTGTAGCACTCAATCTACTTTCTGTTTGGGGCACTAGTGCACTGAGCCAAGTCAACTTGCCCACCTTTCTAATATTTCTTACAGCTAAGGAGGAACTAACTGTTGGTCCTTTGATATCCTAGAATGCTTTCTACCTTGTGGAAATGCTTTTCACCTTAATACACGGATTATATTGTCTAAATGTCTAAACAGGGATTCTCTGGTTAGAAGTGAAATGAGAGAGTGATCCATTTTCAGATTTTTAGAGGTTGGCCCCCGTATTTTAGGTACTAGCTGATAAGTATTTAGTTTCCTGGTGACTTTGGATAGGGCAAGTGGAGATATAGAGAATGTGAAATTCCAAATAAGACCAGCATTACTCACAAATGACAACTGATGCAGTGATTTCTGCCCAAATGCAGTAAGAATCTTGTAGGGAGATAAAGTGGTAAAATTACATGAATCTTTTTACCATGACTATTTATTTTTTTTTCCTAACTGTAGCATAGTTCTCTGCCTATAAGCCATGCGAATATCCTAGACCCAGGAATTAATTCCTGCTTAAGAAAAATTTTTCCTCTGGCTTTTGTTTGTGCCCAGAGTTTTGTCGTAGGCCTGTCCCCTGATCTTTTGCTATAACACATACTTAAGGTGCAGTCTTCTTTCCTAAATCAATACTTTACTATTGGTGTTGCTGCCAGTTATTTATTTAGAAAGAAAGTGAAAAAATGCCTAGGTAGTTTGATTGCAGCATACTAAATCCATAAATCTGGACGGAAGCCATGGAGTCTTACCTTTTCTGTGTCTGGCTTGGATGAACAACGACCTTATGCTTTCTATTACAGGACTAGTTGACCCAGTTCTTCATATTGGTTGCACATTAGAATTGTATAGGACCCCCTCTAGACATTTACATTTTATTGGTCTGTTGTGCATCCTGGGCTTTAGATGATTCTAATATGCAGCCAAGGTTGAGAATCACTCCCTGTGAAATCCCTAATGGTCTTTAGCAGGATAACATCAATGCAGTTCTCTTTGACCTGAAAATATCTTTATTGGTATTCCATGCAAGGCTCTCAATTCGAAGTGTACATTGGGCCAAGGCTTAGGTAGTAAAATGGATCATCCATTTGTCCTTAGAGTAATTCTGGAGGGAGATACTGTCATCCGTCCAGTTTCCTCTCTATACCAAATACAAAGTACACATAAGTAAGCAAAACAAATTTTCAAAGATCCTTCTCTAGAATCCTCGTTCCTTTGCATATGTAATTTCAGTGGAGATTTCTCAACTAGCTGAAATGGAGAACTTGAATTTATTAAAAGATCCCAAACTGCTTACAGCAGTTTCTATTTGTAAAATAAACAGGTAGCATTGTTAATGGAGAAAAGGAAGGATCCTGCTTGGGGTGATGGTAATATGTTTGTCTCTTAGCCTGTCTTCTAAGTGGGATTTCAGTGTCAGTTCACTTCACTTTTCTTGGCTTGTTTTTTTGTGAATGAAATGAACTAGCTAAGGCTTAAGTATTTCTGAATAATATATGAAATATGAAATGAGTCATTTTAGGATCTTTGTTCTGGAATGTCAAAGACCTAACCAAGTACCTCCCAAATGAGGTTCCAGATTCATTCTTCTCACCCAGGGTAATAAAGGTGTTTCAATGGGTTTGTTACTTGCCCATGGCAACCTCACACATGGTAATAGAGAGGGGAGAATTGTTTTATTACCCTAAAAAAGTGAGAACCACTGTTCAAACTAGCTACCAAGAGACTTCTAACTCATGAAGAAAATTTATATTTAAGAGCAAGTTCAAATGTAGTAGTCTCTCTTCTGAGAGTATTCTGGATACCACGGAAAGTTTCACTTATATATTGCCCACAAGTAATTGGTAATTTGAACTTCAGTAGGTAATATGTGCAAAGAGAAAAAGTAGGTCAAGGAGAAAGTTGGTTAGCGCAGAGGACTGAATTAGCATCAGTCTGAAATTTCATTAAAGTAGCACTAAGGCCTGGGTGTTTGCTTAGCATGTAAATGCTGCAGTGTCAGAGAAAATGCCTCTTATGCCTTAGAAAATTTGCTGAAGGCTCCCTGTTAATGGTGGAATAGAAAAGCAGTAGCCTTTGAGACTCCAAAGAGAGTAGCCCCCTTAGGGTTTTCATACTGAAGAACCTTGTGGAGTACTGTGAAACATTGTTGAACTTTATGCAAATTATACTGCACTGTATTTTAAGATTTTATGGGGGAGAGAGTGGAGGAGAGTGGGGAAGTAATGATAAAAGATAAATACGTAAACTTGTACTATATTTTAAGCAAGGAATGAAACAAATTCTCTCGCAGGAATTCCCTGTCAGCACTGTGAAGTTTGGTCAAGTTCGGCCTAATGGGTTGGCTTGCTGATTCCTCTTAAACCTCTAGGAAATCCTTTCTAAAACCGCAAAACAAACGTTAGTTTGAGTACTGTTTCACCACCCTGCTCCATCCCCCTACTCTCAACAAAAGAAAAGCATTCCCAAACTATAGGCAAAAGAAATGTGTTCTATCTCAGTCCATTAATTTTTCATCTGCTATAATCTGTGTTCACAGTTTTAGCACATTGCATTATTTTGTGATCTGATAGCAGAACATCAGGAACTAATGGCTTCCTTCCCTTTAAGAAACCTTAAAGTTAAAATTTTTTTTTTTTTTTTTTTTTTGAGACAGGGTCTTGATCTGTCACCCAGGGTGGAGTACAGTGGCACACTTACAATTCGCTGCAGCCTCCACCTACCAGACTCTATCCTCCTGCCTCAGCCTCCCAAGTAGCTGGAATACAGGCACGTGCCACCACACCCAGCTAAATTTTCTATTTTCTTTTAGAGACAGAGTCTCACTATGTTGCCCAGGCTGGCTCAAACTCCTGGGCTCAAGTGATCCTCCCACCTAGGACTCCCAGAGTTACAGGCGTGAGCCACTGTGCTTGGCCTAGAACTCTATTTTTGGCATTTCTTTCTAAATGAGTACATTGGAAGAACATTTAGGTTTCCAGGCTCCTCATAATTTCTGAACGGGACCCGTTCTGCTCTGCCTCTGAAAGGAGAAGAAAAGGCTGAAGGTTCAAAGATAGAAAAGTCAATGTAGCAGAAATTTGATTTCCTTCAGATGGACATAGTCTGAAAGAAATCTATCCAGCTGTTCTCTATGGTGCTTACATGATGGGTGACAGCCGTCCCCATCTACCTGTCCCTGGCACTGTGCCTTCCCACTGGTCACTGTGAAAAGCAGATCACACTGGACTCAGAGGCCAGAATCCAGGACAAAATCCCCCTTCTTATCTTGAGCCCATCATGTCTTTGTATAGCTGTTAATGTAGCATTTACTTCTCTATGGGAAACTCTTGGGTTTTTAACCCAAGAAGAAATTGTAAAGCATTTAAACTAGTCAGAAAATAAGATTCTGATGGTAGCGATCAAATAAAGAGATGATAGGAAAATTTTACTTCCTCTCAGTTGATATTGATTGATAGCAAGGATCAACTACGCCCACCTCTTCCTAAGTTTTTAAAGGCTACCATAATATTTGTAAGCAACAAATTTATCTAACATTTTTTACAACTTGCTAATCAAGGAGGATTCATATTAAAACAGACAATCAGTTTCTAAAATGTTATCCCTGAAAGGGAATGGAATAGAGTATTTTTAGCTATAAGAACCTACCAGTCTGTTTTTTCCCTTTGAAAAAACTAATGTTTGAAATTTGTGTCTTTCATCTGAAGCAGTTACTCCATTAATAGTAAAGATGCCTCGGAAAAGTCAGTGAACCAGGATAGTGCTCTTGCACCACTGAGGGTGCTAGACTGGCTTTGTGCATCTTATTTCCTAAGAAAATCAGTTTTTATTATGACCTTAATTATAAATACCTATATATAGGAGTAGGATTTTCTCTCACCCAACCCTACTTTAATCATTATCACTTAAGTGTAAACCACCACCTCCCCCTCTTTTCCTTTACTGAAAAAAAATGCACTTTAATTCCTAAGGAGAGTGGCTGTTCCTGGCCCTGAAGCCAGATTACTTCAGGGGGAGAGTTAAGGAGGGAGAACTCTTGCCAGACCCTGTGAAATTAATCAAATTTCTTAATGTAAACACACAAGTAATAGCATCCACTTTAAAGTGGCCCCCACTCCATGCCAAAGGGGAAAAGAACCACCAAATCGAAAAAGATTTCTAAGTACCTGTCCTGATTTTGGAAGTTTCACTGAGGAAAAACTACCTATTTTCACAGCTACCAATTTGTCAGAAACTTTGGTGGTGGTTTGTGGGAGGCTGAGATTTTTTAAATTAAAAATCAAGTGAAAACACAAAGATCTAAAATGTCCTGATTTGTGTCATTTCTAAGTATCAGATTTGTTCTCCCTTCATTTGACAGATGTTCTCAGTCTCTCCTCCTGTAAGATTCTGTCCTTCCCCTGATGACAAGCCAATAGTTCTTGGTGGGGTTGCATGTCTCCTAGAGCCCCAGGACCCCTGTCGTGTCGGGGAAGGGGGGAGGGCAGGAGGGTGGGCAGAGACTCGGGTTGGGGGAGGGAGATTCAAAGAAAGAGTGAAAATATGGGTTTATATAAACATATTTAAAGCAGTTTAGCAAAAGCTTTCTCGTTGAACAGCTTTAAGAACAATGTGAATGAAATCTTAGCAACTTGGTTAGTAATCTGAAAAGTCTATTAATGTATACTTGAAATTCTGTTTGTATAAAAATGCATTTTCCTTTTTATTTTAACACTGTATAAAAGAACATTATGCATGTGAGTGGTTTGAGAATTAAATGGTTTAATACTCAGATTTGAATCTGTCTTT
Source organism: Rhinopithecus bieti (assembly GCF_001698545.2). NCBI lineage: Eukaryota > Metazoa > Chordata > Mammalia > Primates > Cercopithecidae > Rhinopithecus > Rhinopithecus bieti. The sequence goes on from NW_016804151.1 coordinate 3,002,387, forward strand.
TCCATATATAGAAAGTTTGTTTACATTTGTTTTTATTGATATTTTTTAGTGTCGTGGAAATCCTGAGAATTCACTCTCCCATCCCTTTCTGGCTGTCTACCATCTTTCATCGCTGTCTCCCTCATTTTCTTGATCCAGACGTGGTTATGGGGCAAAGAACAACTTGAAGGCATCATTTAACCAAATGCCCCAATAGCATGTTTCCCCTTTCCTTGTCTTCATTTCAGATGCAGAGTCCATTTATAATGTGAGATGGGAGTAGTTGTATTTATTTTTACTTCTATTCACAAACCAAAATAGGAAGAGGTACAAAGAATAAGAACAGTTTAGCTCATACAAGGGTTGGCTACTCTGCCCATGAAGATAATAGTGTTCAGAGGAACTTCTCTTATAAAAACCAGGAAAGGCCTGTTGGCCTTGAAGGTCACCCTGTTGGGGTTTAGCGAACGGCCAGCAATCCCAATGGCGGTACTTGCAGCTGCTTCACTGCCTTCTTCATTTACCTGCAGGTCACATGGGAAATAAAACTACATTATCTACTCTGCCGTTCATCATTGGCGGGTAAATCATCCACAGACACAGCATTTCCTCAAATGCTTTTGTTTTCCAGTAAAAAAGTACATTTGGGTCAGCTTGGATTCCCTCCAGAATCCTACTTCTACTCATTCTTTCATGCAGATAATGTAAGGTACTTGTGTTTGTCCAAGCCTTGTGCTAGGTAATAAGTGTAAGAGTTCCATTAAGGTAACCCAGAAATCTGAATGTACACAGATTATCACATTTCTGGCTGGTACCATTGTAAATGGTTTTACAGCAGATTTTTTTGTACCAGGTCTAGAGGGAAACACCTTCAGAAAATTTTGCCTCAGGACCCAGAATATCACTAGAACTCTGTTTCTGCTCTTTTTTTTTTTTTTGAGACGGAGTCTCGCTCTGCCACCCAGGCCCAGGCTGGAGTGCAGTGGCCGGATCTCAGCTCACTGCAAGCTCCACCTCCCGGGTTTACGCCATTCTCCTGCCTCAGCCTCCCGAGTAGCTGGGACTACAGGCGCCCGCCACGTCGCCCGGCTAGTTTTTTGTATTTTTTAGTAGAGACGGGGTTTCACCGTGTTAGCCAGGATGGTCTCGATCTCCTGACCTCGTGATCCGCCCGTCTCGGCCTCCCAAAGTGCTGGGATTACAGGCTTGAGCCACCGCGCCCGGCCTGTTTCTGCTCTTAATGAAAGCACATGATTAACCAGCTGCCTGGGTTTTCTGGAGCTAGTTAATGATGTCTTCTCCTTCCCTCTCACTCTTCCTTCCCCTTCCTTTGTTCCTCCCTTCCTTACCTTCTCTCTCCAAATAGTATCTATTTCATGCTCATTCCAGGACTAAGTTTATTAGCAGACTAGAGTGTTTGCATGACCAGGATCCTTTTATTCAAATCGGGTCTGATTTTTAATGGCTTCTCAGATCTACAATTAGTTGGGGTCCTGTTTATTAAGGGTTCCCAAGGTTTTCAAAGAAAACGGCTTTGTTGTAAGAACCACAGAAAAATCTTACATCATTGTGTACTGGGCTCAGGTGGATAAAATGAATCCAGACCTCTGCTTCTTCCTAATAGTAACTCAAACCCCTCGAGGTCTGAGTTGACCACTTCTAATTGGAGTCCTTACAAGGGGATATTCAATGAGAGTTAAAACCCTGAGGACTCAATTTCCCTTGCAGTCTTCCTTTCTTTCTTCCAAAAATCCATATGAAAGAGGGTGTGAGCAGTGTCATCTTAACTTCCAAAACCATTAATGCAGCACTGGTAAAATCCCTTGTTCTGATCTCAATACCTCTACTCTTGCTATTGTCTTAAAGGTCATTGACATTCATTGTCCTATAGATTATATCCCCACAATGAGGATTTTTGCACATAGCCTTTCTGTCCACCCCAACTCCTGCTATCATTTGAGACAATTAAATTATCTCAGTAGGCTGGGCACGGTGGCCCATGCCTGTAATCCCAGCACTTTGGGAGGCCGAGTCAGGTGGGTCACTTGAGGTCAGGAGTTTGAGACCATTGAACCCAGGAGGCGGAGGTTGCAGTGAACTGAGATCATGCCACTGCACTCCAGCCTGGGCGACAGAGCAAGACTCCATCTCAGTGGAAAAAAAAGAAAAAAGAAAATCTCAGTAGGAGACCCATTCAACACCGTAGCCTCCCATTTCTTTCATCTCCTCACACCTAATGAGCATTACCACGTAAGCAAACCTGTCCATGGCTACACCCTGGACTTGCCATCTCAGAACTGCTCTACCTTTGAAATTATATTAATAGCATCCTTTTCTCAGACTATTACCTTGTGTTCTTTCAAGTTATCACATTTCCTCACTCCCGTTAAAATTCCACTTTCCTCTGAACCAGGCATTTCCTACTGAGCTTGATCCCTGGATCTATATTTGCTAGCACCATCCTCTGAAACCTTTCTTTTCGACTACAACCTTCATTCTTTTCGATTTCTTCAATTCTAGGAACTTCTCTACCATCGTCCCATCTCCTTTCCCTCACAGCCTGGCTCCTGCAAAGAATAGTCTATACCAGTGGTTCCCAAATCTCATTGTGCATAAGAATCCCCTGAGGAGTTTAGTACGTACACGGATTCTCAGGGCCCATCCCAGAATCTCCAAAGATAAAGCTCCCCAGATGACTGCTGCTGTTGGTCCATAGTTTAGTGTTTGCTTGAGAACGACTAGAACCAGAAGTTCCACAGGCTGTACACAGCTATTACTCTAACACAGGGTTCCACGCACACCTCAGCTGGGGGAACACTAGGTTAAGTGATATTCAACCGTTTTCTTTACTGTGGAACTTCTCAGACCTCAGCATGCCAGTGTGTACTGTTCATCTCTCACGAGAGGATATACATTTATTTGACCACCTTTTCATTTCCTCCAGTGTAGTCTAGTGCTCTAGTTGTCTGGAGCACACTTTAAGACACTGATACACACTCACCAGCTTCCCTTTCTTACCCTTCCATTTGCTCTTCATCCATTACCATTAGGCATGTGGCCACACTGTTTTGTCATCAGGGAAAGGTAAACTATGGGCAGTCTCCAAACTTTTTTTTTTTTTTAAGACTTTTTGGTAGAGACAAGGTCTACTATGTTGCCCAGATTGGTTGCGAACTCCTGGGCTCAAGTGATCCTTCCATCTCACCCTCCCAAGGTACTGGGGTTATAGGTGTGAACCACCATGCCCAGCCCTGGAGTCTTCTTACTAGATGCTATCCATTTTCTTAAAACTTCTCCCTGGGTTGGCTGGGTGCAGTGGTTCATGCTTGTAATCCCAGCACTTTGGGGGTGCCAAGGAGGTGGATCACCTGAGGTCGGGAGTTCAATACCTGCCTGACCAACATGGAGAAACCCTGTCTCTACTAAAAATACAAAAATTAGCCGGGCATGGTGATGCGTGCCTGTCATCCCAGCTACTCAGGAGGCTGAGGCAGGAGAATCGCTTGAACCAGGAGGCAGAAGTTGCAGTGAGCTCTCGCGCCACTGCACTCTAGCCTGGGCAAAGAGCGAACAAAGCTCCGTCTCAAAAAAAAAAAAAACCTTCTCCCTGGGTTTCTGCGACCCCATACTCTTCTGGTTCTCCTCATCCTGTAAATTCCTTCTTGATGGCCTTTGCTGGCTTCTTTTCCTATATCACCCTCCTAAATATTTGTGTTCCCGCTTGACCTGCTGCAGAAGAGGTAGTGGGAGGGAAGGCAGAACAATCACACCATGAGGGTTTCGGGGAGGGCTGTATTATAGCAGGCCTTGTGGAGGACTTTTGCAGGCCTTAACACTGGAAACAGGCCTTTTCCACATGTGTGTTCTGTTGTTCATGCATCTCCTGTCTGGACCCTAAGAGCTAGTGGAGCAAGAACTCCAGAGTTAGAAATCACATGAAATACTGAATAATAAAGTGGCAGAAAAGTAGCATAGGAAGAGAGAGTTGGGAGGTGTACTCACCTCAAGAAATGCCTTATGGAATGCATCTGAGACATAGAGGTCATCCCGGCCTTCTGCAACAATACCTGGAAGGAAGACCGGAGAAGGCTTTGTGAGATGGGAGAAAGTTGGCTTCAACTCACAGATGGGAATTCAGTTTGAATTAAGAGATCCTTTGAGGCTTTTTGAAACATAAGAAGAAATCCTAAATCTTCACCTAATCATACTCTCACAATGAATATGTTAAAAATAATAAAGTACTTTGGGGGCCGAGTGCAGTGGCTCACACCTGTAATCCCAGCACTTTGGGAGGCCAAGGCGTACAGATCACCTGCGGTCAAGAGTTTGAGACACTCTGACTAGTATGGTGAAACCTGTCTCTACCATGAAAATACAAAAATTAGCCAGGTGTGGTGGCGAATGCCTGTAATCCCAGCTACTTGGGAGACTGAGGCAGGAGAATCGCTTGAATTTGGGAGGCGGAGGTTGCAGTGAGCCAAGATCACGCCACTGCACTCCAGCCTGGACAACAAGAGCAAAACTCCATCTCAAAAAACAATAATAATAATAACAATAATAATAATAATAAATATAAATTACTTTGGGCTTGTTCGGCGTGGCTTCTGATAATTCATTCTCAGGCTTCAGCTCTTTGTGGGAGAGAGAAAGGGCAAGACTCTGTTCTTATAGAAAAAAACTCACTCCATCCAGACAGAACATCTTTCTTTCCAGTCTGGCAACATTTTTAGTTTTCTAAACTAGCTTAAAGAGAGCCCAATAGCGCAGTGACTCACAGCTGTAATCATAGCACTTTGGGAGGCCGAGGCGGGTAGATCACCTGAGGTTAGGAATTCAAGACCAGCCTGGCCAACATGGTGAAACCCCATCTCTACTAAAAATACAAAAATTAGCCGGGCATGGTGGCAGGCGCCTGTAATCCCAGCTCCTTGGGAGGCTGAGGCAGGAGAATCACTTGAACCCAGGAGGCGGAGGTTGCAGTGAGCTGAGATTACACCACTGCACTCCAGCCTGGGGGACAAGAGGGAGGCTTCATCTCAAAAAAAAAAAAAAAAAGGCCCTATAAAGATAAATCTAACTACTTAACATCAGAACCTTATTATATTATATTATTTATTTACTTAGCGATATGGCCTCACTCTGTTGCTCAGGCTGGAAAGCAGTGGTGACTACAGCATTGACCTCCCAGGCTCAGGCAATCCTCCCAGCTCCACCTCCCAAGAGGCTAGGACTGCAGGTGTGCACCACCATGCCTGGATAATTTTTTTTTATTTTTTGTGGAGACCATCCTCACTATGTTGTCCAGGCTGGTCTCAAACTCGTGGGCTTAGACAATCCTCCCACCTCGGCCTCCCAAAGTGCTGGGATTACAGGTGTGAGCCATCGTGGCCAGCCAACTTCTTTAAAAGATACTTTAATGCGCTGGGCGCAGTGGCTAACGCCTGTAATCCCAGCACTTTGGGAAGCCGAGGCAGGTGGATCACAAGGTCAAGAGTTCAAGACCATCCTAGACAACATGGTGAAACCCCGTCTCTACTAAGAACACAGAAATTAGCCAGGCGTGGTGGCACATGCCTGTAATCCCAGCTACTCAGGAGGCTGAGGCATAAGAATTGCTTGAACCCGGGAGGCAGAGGTTGTAGTGAGCCGAAATCACACTGCTGCACTCCAAACTGGGCAACAGAGTGAGACTCTGTCTCAAATAATAATAATAATAATAATAATAATAATAATAAACGTCAGTGAGGCCTGTGTAATGGGAACCAAATTTCCCCAGCTCTTAATATCTGTGTCTTTGCTCTGAATTCCAATGCCCTTTCAAATTCCTCTCCACCTGGTCCCGTCTCCTGTACCTGATACAGACTCACAGGGCACCAGTGATGGCTGGGCCCATGGAGATCCAAGAACGAACTTCCCTTTTACAGAAGAGGAAACGGAGACCTCAAAAGGAAAAGAGATGTCCACAAGTTAGCAGTAGAAACTAGGATCAGAATCCAGGAGTCCTGACTTGTTGTTCCTTTCTATTCTTTCTCCAACTCTTCCACTTTTGGTCAGACTACCTTGTGGGTAGAGCAGGGAGGAAACTCCTTCCTAGACAAACCTGGGAGTTTGGACTTTTCAGGGCTGAACAGATCGACAAGGCCCATGTCTTGCAGCTGCTCCTTCAAACTGAAGCCGTCCTCAATGCGGAAGCGGGGCATGTGGACCACCAGCATCATCTCCTCCAACTCATCCAGCCACTCCTGCAGCACGTCTGGGGTGAGTTCCTGCTCCACCTTGGTAAGGCTCTTCTCAGGCTTGGGCAGGATGAGCACCATGGTGATGTCATCACCCTTGAAGGGCAACTCAAGCACCTGGGTGCCTTCAGCCACACGCCGATAACGGAACTTGGCTTCCTGGTACATCATAGACGCTGAGCACGACTCTCCATCAGCCTTGTAGAACGGTTCCATCCTTGTGTTCTCAGGGCTAAACTTTGACTTCCACAGGCCCTGGAAGAGAATCACAAAGTGAGAACAAAAACCTTCATAGGAGGATATTTATTGACACAAGACATATTCATATTATAGTGTTACATTAATATATAATTATTTGGAAACAAGACTGGAGGAATATGCACAAAAAGGTTAATAATGACTGTATCAGAATGATGGAATTATGAGTAGGTTTTTCTCTGTGTACTTTTCTGTATTTCCCCAGATTTTCAGCAGTGAGTGTTTGCTTTTATAATCAGAAAAATAAAACCAAAACCAAGAACAATCTACAGGCCTCTCTGCAAGTCTCTTCTTGAGTTTAAATCTAATTGCCTTATGCTGTTTGCCTTCCACCAACCTCTTTTCTTTTCTTTTTTTTTTTTTGAGACAGAGTTTTGCTCTAGTCGCCCAGGCTGGAGTGCAATGGCACAATCTCGGCTCACTGCAACCTCCGCCTCAGGGTTCAAGCAATTCTCCTGCCTCAGCCTCCCAAGTTGCTGGGATTACAGGCACCTGCCATCACGCCCGGCTAACTTTTTGTATTTTTAGTAGAAATAGGATTTCGCCATGTTGGTCAGGCTGGTCTCAAACTCCTGACCTCAGGTGATCCACCCTCCTTGGCACCCCCAAAGTGCTGGGATTACAGGCCTGAACCACTGCGCCCGGCCCCACCAACCTCTTTTCTAAGGGCCAACCTCCAAAGTCCTGGGCTCTGCCAGACACAGACACAGGTAACAGAGGATAAGCCCTGACTGACTTCCTTTTCAAACTGGGAGGGACCCTGAGATAGAAGACAGACTTTTGAAAATTACCATTCTTTATCACTTTCTAGCTCTGTAATTTGGGGACAAGCCATTTAACTCTTCTTCTTTTTTGGGTGGGGGGCCAAGGTCTCAATCTGTGCCCCATGTTGGAGTGATGCAATGGCAAGCTCATGGCTCACTGCAGCCTCAACCTCCCAGGCTCAAGCTATCCTTCCCCCTCAGCCTCCCAGGTGGCTAGGACTACAGGTGTGTGTAACCATGCCTAGCTAACTTTTTTAGTTTTTGTAAAGACGGGATCTCCCTGTGCTGCCCACGCTGATCTTGAGCTTCTGTGCTTGAGTGATCCTCCTGCTTCAGTTTCCCAAAGTGCTGGGATCACAAGTGTGAGTCATCATGCCTGGCCCATTTAACTCTTCTGAGTAGTGGTTTCTTATCTGTAAAACTAGGAGCTGGTGATAGCTAATATTTATAGAATATGCTTACTGCCTGCCAGGCACTTTTCTAAGCATTTAACTTACACCTTATTTACATGCAGTAACTACCTCAATATCCCTATGTGGTAGATGTACCATTATTACCACATTATAGATGCAGAAACTGGAGCATAGAAAGATCTCGGGTAACTCACCCAAGTTCACATGGTCAGAAATGGAAGAGTCAGTATTTAAAATTAAGTAATCTGTCCGAGTGGCCCAGGTTTCATTAGTGATGTGAGAATCAGGAGGGCTAATAAATGTCGAATTCTTCTGCAAACTGTAAAGGGCAAATTCACATGGTGGAAATACAGTCTGCTCTATCCTTGGAGAGGGGAAAACCGTAAGAAACAGGGCGACTGACAGCAGCAGCGACTGGCTAATCCTCTGGGCCCTGTGGGAGGGAATAATGTACCGGGAGGCACATCCCAGGATGGGCAAAGTATGCCACAATTCTACCCGCCTTAAACTGGTGGCCTCCTGAGTGTCAGCGGTCTGCTTATTCCCACTCCCCTCTTCCTTTTCCTTCCCAAATGTAGTCAAGTTGACACAGTCTTCAGAACACTACTCTGAGGAAAACAAGGCCTTCTGCATCGGTAAATAATAGCACCTCCCCTAAGTCTGAGGTGAGCCTGTCACCTAGAAGCTCAGAAGATTTAAGCTAAACCTGGATTTTACAGGAAAGAAAACTTTTTTTTTTTTTTTTTTTGAGACGGAGTCTCGCTCTGTCGCCCAGGCTGGAGTGCAGTGGCCGGATCTCAGCTCACTGCAAGCTCCGCCTCCCAGGTTCACGCCATTCTCCTGCCTCAGCCTCCCGAGTAGCTGGGACTACAGGCAAGAAAACATTTTTTAAAAAGATAAAATAGGCCAGGCGCAGTGGCTCACGCCTGTAATCCCAGCACTTTGGGAGGCCAAGGCAGGCAGATCATCTGAGGTCAGAAGTTCGAGACCAGCCTGGCCAACATGGTGAAACCCCATCTCTACTAAAAATACAAAAATTAGCTGGGCATCGCGGTGTGCGCCTGTAATCCCAGCTACTTGGGAGGCTGAAGCAGGAGAATTGCTTGAACTTGGGAGGCGGAGGTTGCAGTGAGCCGATTGCACCATTGTACTCTAGCCTGGGCGGCAAGAGCAAGACTCCATCTCAAAACAAAAAACAAAAGATAAAATATATAAAAATAAATTTTAAAAACTAAAATTTAGGCAAAGGGAACTTTGACTCATTATAGAAGCTGCTCCAGGTGATGGGAAAAAAATTGCAGCGCCGAAGATCGTGAACACATTGACTCTGTCATTTCATTCCAGTTTTCAAAATGGAGTTAACTGGACAGCAGAATCACATATATATGAGAGTTTGTCACTGCGCACACCTTGCAGTGGGACATGATGGGTTTGTTTGCGTGCCCACTCTGCCGTCAGCCTGGGGACACTACCACACCTCCCTGGACGGTGGCCCAGCAGCCATGGTTCAAACGGTTCTGGGCTCTCAGCAAATGTTTATGTCTGCCCAGACCATGCATGGACCATTTCTCAGAAAGGATCTACCTACACATGCCCAGTAGTGTTAAAGAGGGTAAGCTGGCCGCATGTGGTGGTTCATGCCTGTAATCCCAGCACTTTGGGAGGCCACGGCAGAAGGATTGCTTGAGCCCACGAGTTCAAGACCAACCTGGGCTGTGGCATACAAAAGAATCAAAAACTTCACCTCCCATGTGCACCTGTCGGGAGGCCAAGGTGGGAGGATCATTGGGATGGCTGGGATCACTGGGAGGTCAAGGCTGCAGTGAGCTGTGATTGTGCCACTGCACTCCAGCCTGGGTGACAGAGTGGGATTCTGTATTTAAACAATAAATAAAATAAAATAAAATAAATGGAGGCGAGGAGGAAATAAGGCAGGGACAAGGAGGCAGAAGCAGGCGCTTTGGAGAAGTTGGTTCAGCTCTCTGCCTTCTACTGTCGGAATCTGTTCATGTAGTCCTTAGGCTTTTTTTGCCCATTTGGATTGACCTGCCCTGCTGACCTGTGTAGCTTTAGGCAGTCCATTTGCCCTCTCAGGGCTTCGGTCTCACCATTCAAAAAACCAAAGGGCGGGAGCGGGGTCAGGCGCGGTGGCTCACATCTGTAATCCCGGCACTTTGGGAGGCCGAGGAGGGCGGATCACAAGGTCAGAAGATCGAGACCATCCTGGCTAACACGGAGAAACCCCCTTCTCTACTAAAAAAAAA
>NW_016804151.1:3012505-3030038 GCF_001698545.2 Rhinopithecus bieti
AAAAAAAAAAAAAAAAAAAAGGCGGGGGGTAAGCTGAAGAGCAAGAGGAAGTCCCCGGGGTCTCTCCAGGGTCATTCTGAGTACCTTGAAGTAAATGGTGTTAACCAGCACCAGAACAGTGAGCTCGTTGATGGCTTCCGGGGGAATGACATTGGTGATTCGGCCTTCGGTCTTATTGGACACCCATTTGTTGATGGCTGCTCTGGATTGCTCTGCATTTTCCTGAGGAGAACAGAAAATAAACCTACTCACCTGTGCTATTCAATTGGCTTCCCCATTTTCCCAGGCAGCGTTTTATTTTTCTCACCATCCCTCTGCCCTTTCCCACCATTCGATTAAGAAGCCATGGTTCGAATCCAAATTGGGGAAACCTCACATATCTAATGTAGTTCCATGAATCTTTCCTGTAGTTAATAAATATTATCAGAAGAAAAAGAACAAAAAGAAATAAGAAGAAATCAAGGAAAAGAAGGAAGATGAAAACAGTCTGGGAAAAATAAGATAAAATATTATTTTCTCTGACTTTGGAAAACCTGAACTCACAAAAGTAGAGTTTCCAAGGCATGTTCCAGGGAAAGCAATGAATGATTGCAGGTTATATGGGGTTGGCAGGTTATATGGAGGAGAGAAATGCCCGTGCAGTCAAATACATTTGAGGAATGCTGATTGAATAAAGCCAACAGATTTCTTTGTTGCGGAGTTTCTCAGAACCTTCATAGGCCCATGTTCTTCATGAATCTCCAAGAGGAGAATATAACATGCATCATGTACCAACTTTATTTGACCATGATAACTGTTCAAATTAAGTAAGATATCTTGTAGGACTAGCACCTTCAAAACACCCTTTGGTATATATTTGAAGTTGGTGGATGGAATGAAGAATTGATTATTTATTCACGTTTTCCTGGGCAGTCACTACAAGCTAAGCATGGATACCATTGATTTCTCAGGTTTCAAGTAAGAATAACTATTCCAGGGGTTCTGACTTGTAGTCAGCCCTCCAACAGTCTTCAGCAGCAAAGCAGTGTGAATTTGGATGCTGTTTCTCCACCTCCTCAATCTCTGAGTGGAGAGGAAGAACTCGGAGGTCAGGGGTAACATCTGCAACTCACCTTGAAGTCCAGGGGCTGGAGCTTGGCCCCATATACCAACTCACTGATGTCCTGGTAGGTCTCATTGAAGGTAAGGGATTTGTCTCCAAAAAGGCGATTGGCTGATACTAACTTGGAGGATTTGTTGGCTTTTCGATAGAGTCGGCAGTTCAGTTTGGCAAAGAAGAAGTGGATCTGATCAGATGTTTTCTCAGATATGGTGTCAAACTTAAATACCTACAGAAGTCAAAAAAAATGGTGGTGAGTTTGGTTGGCAGCCTGGCTAACGTGGGTGGTGAGCACAGGCTGGTCAGTCTCTGACTAATAGCCACCTCAGTTGTGAACTCCTTCAAGCACAGTACCTGGGACAGCATAAATGCTCAACTCTTGTGTTCTGATGAATAAAGGGATAAAAGAAGAATGAAGGGTAGGAAGGAAAAAGGGAAAAAGAGAGACTAGGTCACCACTAAAGTCTCTAAAGGGCTCTAGATCAACACACAGATGTTTTCTTGCTGGAATGGGAAAAGTCCTCTTGGTGATTCTGGACAGAGAAGAGAATCAGGACAGTGTCCTTTCTTGTAGCAAACACTTTTGTGGCATCTCCTGGGGCCAGCTGCTCATGGAGGCTCTGGGATACTGGTGGTAGGGGTGAAAAAGGAAGAGTGAATCTATCAGCAAGGGATTAAACAGGCCCAGAATCCAAGAGTCTCAGGGTTGAAAACGACTTAGAAGTCATCCATGCTTTGAAGATGGAATCCCCCAGTGCCCACCTTCACCATCCGCCAAGGCAAATGGGTGAGGCTGTTCCCCTCCTGCCCTTCCCGTGCTCTCTCCTCAGGCTACAAAAGGCCTTTTGGTTTTATCTGTTCTCTGCCTTTGGTTTTCCTGATTTTGTTCCAACAGGCACTTTTTTTTGTGGGGGGGATTATGCTTTTGATCAAAAGCTTGGTGCTGAATTTCTCTTTTCTCCAGAGAGATTCAGTCTCACCCTGCTTTCGAACACATGGCGTTTGTGTAGAGGGGAGGACCCAAGGAACATGTGTGGTTTGGAAGCAGCAGTGTTCTGTTCTTCTTGTAGGAAGGGTTACATTTAAGATCTTACTTGGGGACAGAGACATGAGGGATATGGAAGTGCTTTGAGACCAGTACCAATATATACAAAAATGACTGAAGGGCCCAGAGAAGGCAGTACTAAGTGTCTTAAGGGTTTTTAAACCTACAGTTTCTTTTGGGGAGTGAAGACTTGGGTTAACTCATCCCAGAGCCCTGAGCAAAGGTGATGAAGTTCCATGGAAACTGACCACTAGAATAGAAGGAACCCTTCTAAGAACCACAGACTTCAGTGTCCAAGGTCCAAATAAGCACTGTATACCATCTTGAAGGGACTCATGCCTCCCTATTGATGAACTCTGCCTCCAAAGTGTGATCCAACCTGAAGAAAGACTGTCAGGCAGCCAAGCCAAGGACAGATTAAAGATCTAGGGTTTCCATCCATGACTTATCATAGCCCCAGAGGCCAATAGTGATCAATCAATCCATGACGCTTCATCTTATCATGCCCTACTTCCCTCCCAGGAAAGGCAGTGGGGAAAAGGGGGTGCGAACTAAGTCACTGAGCTGAAATGATCCATACTTCCCAGAGCCAGAAAACACTCTCACGTCCTTGAGGCTTCTCTTGACTTTCCTGGGCCCCTGATCTCAATATACCATCCTAGGCTGGGTGTGGTGGCTCCCACCTGTAACCCCAGCACTTTGGGAGGCCAAGGCGGGCAGATCACTTGAAGTCAAGAGTTTGAGGCCGGGCGCAGTGGCTCATGCCCATAATCTCAGCACTTTGGGAGGCCAAGGCAGATGAATCACGAGGTCAGGAGTTCAAGACCAGCCTGGCCAACATGGTGAAACCCTGTCTCTACTAAAAATACAAAATGGTGCCAGGCGCCTATAATCTCAGCTACTCAGGAGGCCGAGGCAGAGAATTGCTTGAACCCGGGAGGTGGAGGTTGCAGTGAGCCGAGATTGCGCCACTGCACCCCAGCCTAGGTGATAAAGCGAGACTCCGTCTCAAAAAAAAAAAAAAAGAAGAGTTTGAGACCAGCCTGGCCAACATGGTGAAACCCCATCTCTACTAAAAATACAAAAATTAGCTGGGCGTGGTGGCGTGTGCCTGTAATCCCAGCTACTCAGGAGGCTGAGGTGGGAGAATTGCTTGAACCCGGGAGGCGGAGATTGCAGTGAGTCGAGACTGCACCACTGCACTCCAGCCTGGGCAATAGAGTGAGACTCCATCTCAAAAAAAAATAATATTCATAATAATATCCTAGCATTTTTTTCCACAAGAGCCCATATGCCTGTTGTCACCAGATGGAAAAGCTCCTCTTCTTCTGCCAGAGGAGGGACTGGCACAACACATTGCCTGGCACAGAGGAAGTGCTGAATGAATAAATAAATAATGATCAAATTAATGAGTAAACATATAGATGAAAAAATTACTAAAGAGAGAAGTTGAAAGAGAGAGAAGCCCTCCCCCATTGCAAGGTCGCTCAAAACAGGAAACCAGGATTTAAAAAGCAGATATCCAGGTGGTAATTCCTTGGCTAATTTTTTTAAAAATGGTTTTCAAAGGGAATTATAACACATGAAGTAGTGATTCAAAGGGAATCGTAATGCATAAAGAGAGCTCTTAGTGGCCTGCAGTGTTGGTTGAGGAGTCACTGGACTTGGACCTATGCAAGCCCCAAAGGTGCTCCTAGCAAGGTGGCTGGGCAGAAGACCTTTGGGTCGTACCTCCATCAGTTGCTTGAGGGTGTCATTACAGGCACCCAGCTTGGTCATAGCAAAAGCCGTGGAGACACTCAGGGGTGACAGGAAAATGTTATCCTTGTCATTCTTGGAATCTGCCAGGTGCTGATAGAAAGTGGTAGCAAAGCGGGAATTGGCCTTGGATAGTTCCCAGACGCGCCGGTTGGTGGCCTCGGGGATCTTCTGTTCTGGGCCCTCATCCTCAGTTGCCTTCTTCTCCGGGGAGCGGTAAATGCACATGGGATTCATGGGAATGTCCCGTGGCTTGGCTGTGCAGATGTCCACAGGGCTCCCGTGACAGGTCACACAGTCCCAGAGGCCAATGAGCAGCAAGGACAGAAGATAAACCTTCCTGCAAGGGGGCAAAATGCCAAGTTAAGCTAGACTGCAACCCCTAGCCCCACTGCCCACCACAGGGTTGCCTCAGTAAAGCAGAGGATTCCAGCCCACCTGGTGTGGCCAAGAGAAGGGCTAAAGTCTTTGAACCAAGTACAAGGGCCCAGGCTGAACCTAGAACAGGTTCAGTCCTAAACTTCTTGCCAGGGGATAGTTCAGTTGCCTGGACATGGTCATGTTGGAATTAGAATCAACTGATGGCTATTTGAAGTATTATGTGCTCAATTTCCCCATGCTGGGAGAAAAAAGAATGCGAAGCTTCCTGTTTGTGACATGGAACATGCGTGCCTAAAAAATCGTCTGGGAACTTTAGTGCCCAGTGAAGAGTCAGGGCGGTAGGGGGAGCCACCTACAGAAACTGTTTGGGGAAGGACTCTGATAGGTGCAACAGAGAGATTTCAGCAACACAAGAGAGGTAAGAGGAAATGGATGCAGCAAAGGCGATATCTGGCCAGGCGTGGTGGCTCACGCCTGTAATCCTAGCACTTGGGGAGGCTGAGGCAGGCAGATCACTTGAGGTTGGGTGTTCAAGATCAGCCTGAACAGCATGGTGAAACCCCATCTCTACTAAAAATACAAAACTTAGCTGGGTGTGGTGGTGCACACCTGTAGTCCCAACCTACTGGGGAGACTGACGCAGGAGACTTGCTTGAACCCAGGAGGCGAAGGTTGCAGTGAGCTGAGATTGCACCACTGCACTCCAACCTGGTGGACAAAGTGAGACTCTGTCTCAAAACAACACCAGCAACAACAAAACAATGGCAACATCTGTGTGCTGAAGATTCCCACATATCTAGCTCCAGCCCTAACCCTTCCACTGAGCTCCAGACTGACTATTTGCTGGATAATTCCACCAGAAACTCCTACAAGTTCTTTAGGGAAGCAGGGACAAAGTGACCTGGTAATTAATTCTCCCCGAGGTGCCTGCTCCTCGTGTCCTCCAGCTCAGTGAATGGGATCAGTGAATTCAGTACAGAAACCCGAAAATCACCCTGGATTCCTCTCTCTCTCCTCCTCATTTAGTCAAACCCCAGAGTCAATCAGTTCTGTTTTTTTACTCTTTCACCAGTTATTGCCACTGCTTTAGTTCAGGCTCTCATCCTTTTTTGTTGCCTGGAATTTTTAATAGTCTCCAACATGGATTCAATGAAGGTAAACTAAGTTAATTTCACCTTTTAAAAAAATGAGGTAGTTGGGACACTGGATGAAGCAAATCAAGAGATAAAGTCTCTTGTAATATTTTTTGTAGATAAGACAAGGGTGGGCTGCCTCCAACTGGTTTAGGGTCCCTGGGTGTACAGAAGGGAATCCGTCTGTGGGTACTGGATCTTTCCATCTTCTCCTGGGAGAGAAAGAGAGGCGCCCAGTGCAGATTCACAGACGTGGTCTGCTAGGCAAGCGTGGGGCTGGCTGGAAGCTGGGGCAGCTGAGAGGGACTTGCCTTCTTGCGTGGTCTGAGTCCAGTTCTGCAGCCCTTTCAAGAACAGAGGTGCAAAGCGGGAAAGAAGCAGAGGCACCAAGGGAGATGTGGAAGGCAGGCTGAAGTAGCAGAGAGAGAGAGAGAGAGAGAGGAGAGGACCCTGCCATTCATCTTCCCATCTCCACTGCCTTCGGTTGCCCACTTTGTCCTTCAGCTACATTTGGAAATGCAATTCGAGGCTGAGTGGACCCTGGGAGGGCTATGAAGCACAAATTAAAACCAAGACAGTTGTGCCACCGCCCCATTTCTAGCCTCCTGTGACAACTCAGATGAAGAAAGGAATGTGTGTGGCATTGAGGGAGGGACAGCTCTCACTGTGAGAAAAGGAAGCAGTTTCGGCCCTTTAGTCAAAGGTCGCTGGGACCTTCGGTGGGGGCAGAGTGGAGTGGATCTGAGTGGAAGAAGGAGCAAACAGGGAGTGAGAAGGTCCTCGTGGGTAACATTTGCACTCTTCCCGGATGTACGGCAGGCCCTGGGGATTCGCCTTGGAGCATCCCCTGGATTCTGTGAGTGCTGGCGTCCTGCACAGCATCTTTACACCAGGGATGACATCCCCCTTGTTTCTTAGGCTAGGGACCCAAGGTGTGGCTTAGGAAAGGCCTTACCCCAAGAGGGGAGGTGGGAGGGAGGGCGCTTGAAATGACGTCTTCCAAACTGGTCTTTGACTGTAACTACCAGGGAGAGGGCCTGGTCTTCTCAAAGGTGTTAGAGGTCATTCCTGTGAGTCCTTTGGAGGTCAGAAAATGCAGTGAGGGCAGCCAAGGGGAAAGCTCACCCCTCTTACCTTTTTCCAGAGGCTACGGTTCCTATCACATTGGAATACATGGTCGCTAATCTTCCACAGGGCTGGGCAAGTGGAGATGGTGTGGTCTGAGGCAATCTGTCTGAAAACTGGTTCTTTCCTCTAAATCTCACCAAGGTTCCAGAGGCCAGGGTGCAGCAGGGAGCTGGTCAGGATGGGGAACTGAGGTCAAAGGCTGATGACCAGTTCCCAGGGTTAAGCAAAGTGTAGAGCCCAGTGTTGTTTAATTAGTAGAGAAGTTTCAAAGTTCAATCAGGCCCAGGGAAAGCCTGAGCCACCTCTCTTGCCCACACTCCCTCACTCTCCTCCTCAGCTTTATGGAAAAGGAAAAGGAGAGCATGTTCGTACCTTCAAACTTGGTTAGGAAATACATGACTGAGGAGAAATTTGTCTGCAGGATTTTTTCTTTTCGGTTAACCATATCAGAAGATAGAAATAGCTAATGTCCAAAAACTTCTAGCCCTCTACCTGTAATTCCCTCTCTCATAGTTTTCTTTATGGACAGAGAGAGAGAGAGAAATATCTAATTAGAGGAGGCGAAGAGGGACAAGCTGCTACCTTCAGGCATCTGAGCGCCAAGGTGTCCCTGATGCAGACAAGGAAAATACAGTGGAAATACAGACAAGGAAAATACAGGTTACACCCGTGGCCCACAGAGAGACCCATTCCCCAGAGCCCTGAAGTGGTGGGACAGGGACAGAAGAGCAGGGCCTCGGGGTGCATGCCAAGTGTGTTTCTAAGGGGTTTGAGCAGCTGAGAAATACTTAGCAAAACTCTATTGGGGGATCAGGAGACAGAATGTAGGGCAGGTAAAAAACCCACATACAACTGCTGAAATAAAAACAAACTAAATTATATTTATGTGTATTGTTATTTTTATTAGTTATGAGGGAGATTGGGTAAATTCAAACTAACAGAGATAAAGGGCAAGTTTGTTTACATTTCCCTCTTCTGAAATAGCCAAAAGCACCATCACAAGGATTGCAGCTACCGAGTTCACAGGGTGCGTGTGCCTCCTGCTGTGTGATCAAGGATTCCTTGTCGTTGTTGTTGCAGTCATAGGCATTTTAGAGAGCTCTTCGTTCATGAGAGAGGACATCTCTCCTGGGCTGAAGCTGTGTCTAAGTTCTTGGCTGATTCAGACCCTGGATCCTTTGAAGCCCTCCATATGCAGCGTGAACAGTTGCCAAGAACTGTCCCAAAGGGCCCCAGAATGCCCAGAGGCTCATCTGTCACCCTAGAAAGACTATTGAAAAGGCTCCTGGTCAACCACTGGAGTTCAACAAACAGATGAGTGCTATCTGTGCCAGCAGACACTGTTCTTGGAGCTGGGTTTCCATTCAGGGGAGACATACAGCAATCACATAAAAAATCAGTATTTTGGGCTGAGGGTGGTGGCTCACACATGTAATCCCAGCACTTTGGGAGGCTGAGGTGGGCAGATCACCTGAAGTCAGGAGTTCGAGACCAGCCTGGCCAACCTGGTGAAACCCCGTCTCTACTAAAATACAAAATTAGCTGGGCATGGTGGCGGGCACCTGTATTCCCAGCTACTCAGGAGGCTGAGGCAGGAGAATCACTTGACCCCAGGAGGCAGAGGTTGCAGTGAGCCGAGATTGCACCATTGCACTCCAACCTGGGTGATAGAACAAGCCTCAAAAAAAAAAAAAAAAAAAAAAAAAAAAAAAAAAAAAAAAAAAAAAAAAAAAAAATCAGTATTTAAAAAATAAATATGTAACGTGCCAGTCAGATGTTAATAAGGTCCATAGAGGAAACTATAGCAGGGCAAGGGTATATAGGAAGCAGTGGGAGGAAATGGGTAGGGAACCATCTGAGAACATGTGGTAGAAAAGGCCTCCCTTAGGAATCGTTGTTAGGAAACCAGAATGAAATGATGGAGGGGGCCATATGAATATCTTTAGGAAGAGTTGTCCATAGAAGAAATCAGAAATACAAAGACCTTGAGGTTTCAGGACTATGCTGTTGAGACCTATTGTTCCAGCTTATAGGATTTGTGAGGTTTGTGTCTTGCCAAGAAGGTCCTTGGAGGAGGGCAGATGAGGGGCCCTGCAGAAATATAGGTGATTTGGTGAACATCTGCTGGAAAAGATTAGGATGCAGATACTACCAGGTCAAGGAGTTAAGAACTATAACATCAGGGTTTGGGTTTAATTTGTTCATCCAGGCTGGATGCAGTGGCTCACATCTGTGATCCCAGCACTTTGGGAGGCCGAAGCTTGAGGCCAGGAGTTCAAAACCAACTGTGAGACCCCACACAGTGAGACCCCCATCTCCAGAAAATAATAATAATAAGCTGGGCATGGTGGCCTGATTCTGTAGTCCCAGCTACTCAGGAGGCTGAGGTGGGAGGATCGCTTGTGTTTAGGAATTCAGGCTACAGTGAGCTGTGATCATGTCACTGCACTCCAGCCTTGGTGACAGAGTGAGACCCTGTCTCAAATGTTAAAAATTAAATTATATGTATTTTTTAAAAAGTGTTCTGCCAGGTATGGCGGCTCACACCTGTAATCCCAGCAGTTTGGGAGGCTGAGGTAGGCAGATCACTTGAGGCCGGGGGTTTGAGACCAGCCTGGCTAACACGGTGGAACCCTGTCTCTACTAAAAATACAAAAAAAAAATTAGCTGGGCATGGTGGCATGCACCTGTAATCTCATCTACTTGGGCGGCTGAGGCAGGAGAATCACTTGAACCCGGGAGGTGGAGGTTTCAGTGAGCCGAGATCACGCCACTGCATTCCAGCCTGGATGACAGAGTGAGACTCTACAGGTGTAAGCCACTGTGCCTGGCCCATATTCTTCTTCTTCTTCTTCTTCTTCTTCTTCTTCTTCTTCTTCTTCTTCTTCCTCTTCCTCTTCCTCTTCCTCTTCCTCTTCCTCCTCTTCCTCTTCCTCTTCCCCTTCTTCTTCTTCTTTCTTCTTTCTTCTTTCTTCTTTCTTCTTTTTTTGAGATGGAGTCTCACTGTGTCGCCCAGGCTGGAGTGCGGTGACCTTATCTTAGCCCACTCCAACCTCTGCCTCCCAGGTTCTATAGATTCTCATGACTCAACCTCCCGAGTAGCTGGGATTACTGGCCCCCGCCAGCATGCCTTGCAAACTTTTTTGTATTTTTAGTAGAGATGGGGTTTCACCACGTTGGCCAGGCTGGTCTCAAGCTCCTGACCTCAAGTGATCCATAAGCCTTGGCCTTCCAAAGTGCTGGGATTACAGGCATGAGCCACTGCGCCCAGCATTATTTTCAAATATAGTACTATTTTAAAATCTCTAAACTTTATTCTAATTTTGCCAATCATCCAGTTAATGTTTTTAGAGACAGGTTGTCACTCTGTTGCCATTAGAGACGGGGGTCTTGCTCTGCTGCCCATGCTGGTCTCAAACTCCTGGCCTCAAGCAATCCTCCCGCCTCAGCCTCTCCACTAGCTGGAATTACAGGCAGGATCCACCACACCTCGTTATCAAAGCAGTGGTTTTCACCTTCTTTGTTTCAGAATCCTTTTATAGTCTTGCCAAAGAACATCTACATATTATTATTAAAATAGTTATGTACTAAAATAGTTTTGGCCAGCCTCAGTGGCTCACACTAGTAATCCCAGCATTTTGGGAGGCTGAGGCAAGAGGATTGCTTGAGCCCAGGAGTTCAAGACCAGCTTGGGCAACATGGCTAAACTCCATCTCTATAAAATAATACAAAAACTTAGCTGGGCATGGAGGTATGTGCCGGTAATCTCAGCTACCCAGGAGGCTGAGGTGGGAGAATCACTTGAGCCTGGAAGGTTGAGGCTGCAGTGAGCCGTGATGGCACCACCACACTCCAGCCTGGGTGATGGAGTAAGATCCTGTCTCAAAACACAAATAAACAAAATGAAATCGTTTTGACTTCATATACCTACTGACAGGTTTTCTGAATCTCCTAGGGTCCCTGGACCACGCTTTGGGAAGCACTAATTTATAACAAAAAAAAAGAAAGAAAGTAAAGTATTTTTTTTCCTCCTTTCTCTGGGGCAGGAGCGCACATTGCATTTAGTTGTCATGTCTCTGTAGTCTTCTGAGGCATGGAACAGTTCCACTCATCTATGGCCATACCACCCTGAATGTGCCTGATGTCGTCCGATCTTGGAAGCTAAGCAGGGTCGGTTAGTACTTGGATGGGAACAGTTTCTCTCTTTTTCTTTCATGATTTTGGCTTGTTTGAAGCATATAGGCCAGTTAATTTTGACGAATGTCTCTCAATTTGGTATATCTAAAATTTCTTCAGGATTAGATTCAAGTTATCCTTTTGGGGGTGGGAATACAACAGAGGTAATACTGTGTCTTTCTCAGTGTATTGCATCAGGAGGTACACTAATTTGTCCTACCACTGGTGATTAACTTGGATTACAGGATTGTGTCTGCCAAGTTTCTCTGCTGTAAAACTACAATATTCCCCCTTTTGTTAAATGTCTTGTAGGAATACTTCATATACTTGAGAGTATGCAAATATATTGTTTTCCATCAAATTTTCACCTGCTAATTTAAGCATACCTCAATGATCCTTTTGCAAGACTTAAACATTTGTTTTAAATTCATCTTTTTTTTTGAGACAGGATCTCGCTGTTGCCCCGTCTGGAGTACAGTGGCACCATCACAGCTCCCCGACGTCCTGAACAACCTGGGCTTAAACAATCCTCCCACCTTAGTCTCCCGAGTAGCTGGGACTACAGGTGTGTGCTACTGTGTCTGGCTATTTATTTATTTATTTTGAGAGGCATTTTCACTCTTGTTACCCAGGCTAGAGTACAATGATGTAGTCTCGGCTCACCACAACCTCCACCTCCTGGGTTTAAGCGATTCTCCTGCCTCAGGCTCCCAAGTAGCTGGGATTACAGGCATGCGCCACCATGCCCAGCTAATTTTTGTATTTTTAGTAAAGATGGGATTTCATCATGTTGGCCAGGCTGGTTTTGAATTCCTGGCCTCAGATGATCTGCCTGCCTCAGCCTCCCAAAGTGCTGAGATTATAGGCATGAGCCACCGCGCCCAGCCTTATTTATTTATTTTAAAAAACTTTTTGTACAGGTGGGTTTTCGCCATGTTGCCCAGGCTGGTCTCTAACTCCTGAGCTCAAGTAATCTGCCTGCCTTGGCCTCCCAAACTGTTGGGATTACAGGTGTGAGCCACCACATCCAGACCCTGTAAGACTTTCAAAGCACTCCTCCCTCCCTGTGATTTCCATGTTTCTCTAAAAAGGATTATCACAAAAACCGTTAGAATTAAAAGAGATTAAGTTAGACAATACACTAGGATGTGAGGAAACAAGCTGTTTCATCCATTGCTCTTCGGGGTACAAAGTGCCATAACTCTTTGTAGGGAAATGTGGAAACACCAGAATTACACATGCATGTACCCTGTGAATCGGACATTTCACTTCAGGAAATTCATCCTGTAGATACACCTGTGTGGGTTTCAACAAGGTTAGCTGTCACAACCTGATTCAGAATAGTGAAAAGTTGGACACCACTTCCATCTGTAGGATTAAATAAACCAAGGCACATCCCCACAATGGAAGACTGTGCCATTGTGTAAAAGAATGAGGATGCTCTATATGGATGTACTGATGTGGAAGCGTCCTTAAGATAATTATGTGGGGAAAAAGCAAGCTGCAGAAAGTGTTTATAGTATGCTACGCTTTTTGTAACACAAAGTGAGGATGATGGGGTGAGGGGTGGCTAGAGACACAGGTGGGAGTAGACTTATCAATATGTACCATCTCATTTAGTTTTCTAATTTTGAACATGTCAATGTATCACCTATTCAATACGTCTTGACTTTATGACACAAGGATGTCAGTGTTGGATTTACACAGAGGCTTGGGGAGAGAAGAGGAGCAGGGCAGGATGAGGGCAGTGGCAGTACCAAAGAGGAACCTGAGGCAGGCTGAGCGCCTGGCTGGTGACAGGGGAGAAAAGGAGAATGGGTCTGCAGGTGGAAAGAGGTGTTTAGGTGTGCCCTACCTGGGAAAGTAATTTCTAATGGCTGTATAATATTTAATAGTCTATAACTTAACCATTACTTTAGTGTTAGACATTAGCTTAGGTCAGACTCTTTAAATATTTGAACATGATTTATGATCATATAGGTGCCATCTTAATAGGTGCTATTTAAAAACACTATATACCAGGGTCTATACTAAATGCTTCCCAGGCATTAGCTTATATAATTCTCTCATCAACTCTACCAGAAAGATACTAATTATGCTCAGTTTACAGATGAGAACACTACTATTCACAAGGGTTATTTGCCCCAATTCGCAAAGCTAGCAGAGCTGAGATTCAAACCTCCTTCTGCTTTCCTCAGAGCTCTTGTGTCCCAGCATGATAGATATGAAAGAAATATCCAGGACTTTCCATGTTACAACCCAGTGTCCAATTGCTTTTCATCTGTTTCTCCTCTGGGTAGTCTCTGTCAAACTTGTTCACAATTCCCTCCAAAACCAGTGCCCAGAAATGAACCCAGGGACTACCACCTTTTCCTTTGTATCTATCTATCTATCTATCTATCTATCTATCTATCTGTCTAATCTATCTATACATAAAATACATATGCAGCCTCCACAGCTGGGACTACAGTATGCTTCACCACACATGGCTAATTTGTTTTTTGTAGAATCAAAATCACTATGTTGCCCAGGCTGCTCTCGAACTCCTGGTGTCAAGTGATCTTCCTGCCTTTGCCTCCTCAAGTGCTGGGATTAAAGGCATGAGCCACCACAGTTGGCCGGTCTATCCATATTTTATTTGATGCATATCCCAAATGAGCATACTCACAGCTCAGCCTGGGCATTCGGCACACTCGCTCTTTATTTTTCCATAGTTCAGTCTATAAGCCACGTGATGAAGATGAGGCTGATCCTAAGCCCTGAAAGTTATCAGCCCAGTTATTCCCTGCCTCTCACCTCTTGGACCCAGCACATTTGGGAAACTGAGATCCCATGCCCTGGAATGAAAGAAACAGACCTATAATCATGTTTCCCAACCAAGAAGCAATGTGTCTCACTCTGTCCTATCCAACACTGCCATCAGTGGTTTGGAAGAAGACACAGTCAGGAAACAGTCAAGGGACAGTGGGTGCAGCGATCATCTGCCGGATCCCAGGCTGCCTTGCCCTCTCCACTACCCTGCTCCGGCAGGTCTCCCAAGAGTTCTCATTGGTCTCTGGGAGTCTTTACCACCAGCCTAGTCTCTGGTACTCACTGCACAGAGCTCTCCTTGGCTTTTATTATACTGTCAAGGTTTGGATGATCCCAGATCCCTTTCCTCTTGGTTCATCTTAGACCGGTTAGACTGGGGGAAAAAAAAAAAGAGCTTATATGCTGGGCAAACTAATTTGTGACTGTGTGTGTGTTTACACACACATAGGTATTCTGAAAAGTACTTTTGTGTATACTTAAATATAATAAAGATATTTTAGGTTGGACATGGTGGCTCATGCTTGTAATGATTTGGGAGGCTGAGGCTAGAAGATGGCTTGAGGCCAGGAGTTCAAGACTAGCCTGGGCAGCATAGCGAGATCCTATCTTTACAAACAATTAAAAAATTAGCCAGGTGTGGTGGTGTGCACCTGTAGCCATAACTACTTCTTAAGTCCAGGATTTTGAGGCTGCAGTGAGCTATGATCGCACTACTGCCCTCCAGCCTGGACAATAGAGCAAGGCCCTGTCTCTAAAAAAGAAAGAAAAATGATTTATATTTCTTTAAATTAATATTTTCATGGAAATTTCTAATATTTCTAGAACAGAAAATATTAGAAAGAGATAGATATCTTAAGAACTTTTATCACAAAAAAAGTTAGTTTTTGAAAAGGACTCCCTACTTCTGTGCAGCATTGTTTTTCTCAATTCTGAGTGAAAACAAGATTGAAAGGCTTGTGCTTTGCTGTGTTAGGAGTAGGTTCGAGGAACCATGAAGAGGAGAGAACATAGCATTTTATTACCCTCTCTTTTTTTAGTACTTTCTTCAAGACCAGTGATAAAATTCCTCTTTCTCTAGCCCTGCTTCCAGTTCGGTTGTAACTTCTATGAGCAGGTAACTCAGCAAGTCCATGTCCATTGTCTCATACCCTGGGCTGTTCTGTTCTTTCCTTTGGACTCAAGAGTAAGAACTTGGCAGGAAGGAGATAGGACCCAGCTCCTGTGTGATTATTGAATAACTCGAAGCTTAACCCTTCCATGGAAATTTGGCAAAACATTTAGTACAAACAGCAGTCTCCAACTCCCTTGGGTTCCCAGTTTACTAGGTGAACATGACATTTTAATTAAGGTGAAATTAAACTTACCAAAATAAATCCTACATTATCATTTGGCAGCATTTAGCTGAGGCTCTCAAGGCATCTCATTGGAATTTGCCCAAATCCTCCTGTTAGGAAGTTCAGTTTCGGCTTCAGGGAAACCAAATCAAAACAGCAAATATTTATTGAACATGTCCTGTGCACACGGCACGGAGCCCTGGATGTACCAGGTACTTGATAAACATTCATGTTTGAAAAAAATCTGGGTCCAGAGTAGTTCTGCTAACTTAATAACAGGAAATATAGCACTTTAAATTCCTCCCAAATAGAAAGTTTAGATTATCAAGTAAGGTAAAAAATGCTTACTCATCCAGAAGAATTGACACCTCGTATGAACAGAAACATTGGGCAAGGGTATTCTTTGGAGGTTGAGCAAGAGAGAGTTGTGTGGGTTCAAAGCTTGTTGCTTTTATATTAGTTTGGGAAGTTGTAGGTGGTGAAAGAGAAATAGCAAAGGGAGGCTGGATGTGGTGGCTCACGCCTGTAATCCCAGTGCTTTGGGAGGCCGAGGCAGCCGGATCACTTGAGCTCAGGAGTTCAAGACCAGCCTGGCTAACATGGCCAAACTCCATCACTACAAACAAAAAAGTAGCCAGGCTTGGTGGCGCATGCCTGTAGTCCCAGCTACCTCAGGAGGCTGAGGTAGGAGGATTACTTGAGCCTGGGAGGTTGAGGCTGCAGGAAATTAAGTATGATTTAAGGAGATGCATCATAGGTGCCAGGCTGACAAATAGGTAGACTTGTGGACTTAATTTAGTATCACCTTGACTGGATAAAGGAACACCTACAAACCTAATAAAGCATTATTTTGGGTGTGTCTGGGAGGGTGTTTTCCAAGGACATTTGTGTGTGAGTCTGAGTGGACTAGGTGGAGAAGTCTCTGAGAGCCGTGACAGACTTTTCTTCTGCTTCCTTGGACATTAGAACTTCAAGCTCGGGCGGGCACGGTGGCTCACGCCTGTAGTCCCAGCACTTTGGGAGGCCGAGGGGGCGGATCACGATATCAAGATATTGAGACTATCCTGGCCAACATGCTGAAACCCTGTCTCTGCTAAAAAAAAATACAAAAATTAGCTGGGCGTGGTGGTGGGCGCCTCTAGTCCCAGCTACTCAGGAGGCTGAGGCAGGAGAATTGCTTGAACCTGGGAGGTGGAGTTTGCAGTGAGCCGAGATGGCACCACTGCACTCCAGCCTGGCGACAGAGCGAGACTCCATCTCAAAAAAAAAAAAAAAAACAAAAAAAAAAAACAAAAAACAAACTTCAAGCTCACAGGCCTTTGGACACCAGGACTTAAACCAGAGACTCTCCAGGTCTTGAGGCTCTCACTTCCCTGGTTCTCAGTGTAAAAATATGTTGAAACTTCTTTGATAAATGAAGAGGTTTTCTTGTACATCTGTATTTATGAAAGGTGAAATTTCTCAAGATCTCAGCTTCTGGGGCAGCTGTATATGCAGTGGTGACCCATTGTGTGTGTGTGTTTGAAGCAGGGTCTCACTCTGTCACCCATACTGGAGTGCAGTGGCACAATCACGGCTCACTGTAGCCTCGACCTCCTGGGCTCAAGCAATCCTCCTGCATCAGCCTCCCCAGTAGCTGGGACTATAGGCGCAAATCATCACGACCAGCTGATTTTTCTATTTTTTATGGAGACGAGTTCTCCTTATGTTGCCCACACTGGTATCTAACTCCTGGGTTCAAGTGATCCAGCTGCCTCAACCTCCCAAAGTGCTGGGATTACTGATGTGAGCGACTGCACCCAGCTCATTGTAGTTTTTGATTGATTTTGTCAACTCTTAGAGTTGTCTGCCACTATATTTCATATGACTGCGATTATAATGCTGGGTGCATAACCAACCACAGTGATATGCGTTTATACATTTTGCTTTTTGACCTACTTATAAACATGGTTCGTCTGCTCTTAACTGTTACATCCATGAGACTGTTATTATATCCGTCTTTGTTAAATAAAAATATATCATTGCTTATTTTATTATGTAAATTGACCTATGAAGTATTGTCTTTTTTTTTTCTTTTTGAGACGGGGTCTCAGTCTATGGCTCAGGCTGGTGTGCACTGGTGTGATGATGTGATCATAGCTCACTGCAGCTTCCATCTCCTGGGCTCAGCGATCCTCTGGCCTCAGCCACCCGAGTGGCTGGGACTACAGGGATACACCACACTTAGTAGAGGCGGGTCTTACTGTTGCCCAGGCTGTCGTGTTTTCCTGTTTCTCCTGTTTTTTTCTGAGACGGAGTCTTGCTCTGTTGCCCAGGCTGGAGTGCAGTGGCAAGATCTCGGCTCACTGTGACCTCCGCCTCCCGAGTCAAGCGATTCTCCTACCTCAGCCTCCTGAGTAGCTGGGACTACAGGAATGTGCCACTATGTCCGGCTAATTTTGTATTTTTAGTAGAGGCGGGGTTTCACCAAGTTGGCCAGGCTGGTCTCAAACTCCCGACCTCAGGTGATCCGCCCGCCTCCGCCTTCCAGCGTGCTGGGATTACAGGCGTGAGCCACGGCTCCTGGCCCTAAATCTCCTTTTAAAAATTTAAATAGGGCCGGACGCGGTGGCTCACGCCTGTAATCCCAGCACCTTGGGAGGCCGAGGCGGGCGGATCACAAGGACAA
>NW_016804151.1:3030412-3038802 GCF_001698545.2 Rhinopithecus bieti
AAAAAAAAAAAAAAAAAAAAAAAAAAAATAGTAAAAGTCTTTTAAATAATTTAATTTTTTTCCCCAAAATTATTTTTTTGGAACTTTTTCAGAATTTCTTTTTTTTTTTGAGACGGAGTCTCACTGTCGCACAGGCTAGAGTGCAGGGGCGCGATCTCGGCTCACTGCAAGCTCCGCCTTCCGGGCTCACGCCATTCTCCTGCCTCAGCCTCCCGAGTAGCGGGGACTACAGGCGCCCGCCGCCACTCCCAGCTAAATTTTTTTTTGTATTTTTAGTAGAGACGGGGTTTCACCGTGTTAGCTGGGATGGTCTCAATCTCCTGACCGTGATCCGCCCACCTCGGCCTCCCAAAGTGCTGGGATTACAGGCGCGAGCCACCACGCCCGGACCTTTTTCAGAATTTCAATATTTGGGGTTGTCTTTTGGGATTATGATCAGCTCCCAAGAGGCATAAATCTGGGCCCTTCATTCCACTGCTCACTACCCTTCTTTGCATTCCCTTTACTTTCAGAATAAAATCCAAACACTTAAGCACGGTCCACAGGCCTCCATGATCTATCTGGCTGTGAATCTCAAGCCACTGTCTTCACTACTTTTCCTCTAGTCTTAATGAACTCCTTCCAGTTTCCGCACCTCAGGCTCTTTCTTCCCTTAGAGAATTCACACATTCTATTTTCTCTGACCAAGTCTCTTGTCTCCCACACACCTCTCTCCCCTCCCCATGATTTTCAAGTTTTATCTTCAGTGCAACTTCCTCAGGAAAGCCTGACCAGCCAGGCAAGCTTAAGTTTTCCTTGGATACCATCTCACTGCTCCTTGCTCTTCTGAGGACAAGTGTGGTTGAAAAATTCTTTGGTAATTCTGTTTAGTGTTCTGTCAAGTTCCAGAATTAAAATTCATTGAGAGTGGAGCCAGTATTTTCTAACTCTTTGTCCTCTACAGGGCTGTGCATATGGGAAGTACTCAATACATTTCTTTAGTAAATACTCAATGAGTATTCAGTGAGTATTTGACAAGTCCACTTTTTATATGGTAGGTGTTCCAAATAAGGGTGGCAGCCATTTACTGAATGAGTCATCTTGCTGGAAGGCAAGGGGATTTACTAATTAACCACTGAAGATTAGCTGGTTATTGGGATTGAAGCACTAATGGGCATAAAAACCAAATTTCTATTTTTTTTTTTTTGTTTCAGCCCAAGAGGTCAGAATGTACCCTATTGCTTATCAGCAGGGTAGGCCTAGGTAGTTGATAAAGATGGCAGGGCTAGTTTTGTAATTCCCAGTCCAGAATTTATAATCATTCAGGGATGGCTGCAGCAGTTACCACTGCTCATACCCTGGGCTTTCTTTACTATGGTCCCTTCCCTTGAGGTCAGATATACCAGTGGACACCTAATCGCTAATTGCTGGCAGGAAGAGTAAATAACCTTCATTGGTAATGTGCATTATTGACTTTTTTTTGGGGGGGGGGACAGAGTTTCACTCTTTGTTGCCCAGGCTGGAGTGCAGTGGCGCAATCTTGGCTCACTGCAACTTCCGCCTCCAAAGTTCAAGTGATTCTCCTTCCTCAGCCTCCCATGCAGCTGCCTGCCACCATGCCCAGCTAATTTTTGCATGTATTTTTTGTTTTTTAGTAGAGACGGGGTTTCATCATGCTGGCCAGGTTGGTCTCAAACTCCTGACCTCAGGTGATCCGCCTACCTCAGCCTCCCAAAGTGCTGGGATTACAAGGCGTGAGCCACCGTGCGTGGCTGCATTATTTACTTTTTAAAAAGATTTTAGTTCCTACTTTAAAGGAAATTGCAGCTATTGTCAGTTTTGCATCTTTATTTTTAAAAATGGATGTTTTCTTACATAATCATGTTTTACACTGAAAAATGCCATTCCTTGGTATCATCTAATGCCCAATACATAATAAAATTTTCCTGTATACAAAAGTCTTTGTATATTTGGTTTGCTAAAATCACCCATGCTGCATTTTTGTATTTCTTATATTTCTTTTAATCTAGAATAATAGTCTCATTCCGTTGCCCAGGCTGGTGTAGTGGTGCAATGAAGCATCATAGCTCACTGTAGCTTTGATCTCCTGGACTCAAGCAATCCTCCCGCCTCAGCCTCCTTAGTAGCTGGGACTACACACATGAGCCACCACACCAAACCTCCTCCCTTTTCTTCTTCATGCCATCGAGGTGTTGACTAACGTATGATCTCTATTAGACAAACTTACTTATATCCACTAACTGCGAGGATTGACTAATGGGTGGGATTTCAGGACAATCAGGAGAAGTCAGTAAGAATGGAAAGACAAGGCTGGGAATAGTAGTTCATGCCTATAATCCCAGCATTTTGGGAGGCTGACGCAGGCAGATCGCTTCACATCAGGAGTTCGAGACCAGCCTGGCCAACATGGTGAAACCCCAACTCTACTAAAAATATAAAAATTAGCTGGGCATGGTGGTGCAGGCCTATATTCTCAGCTACTTGGGAGGCTGAGGCAGGAGAATTGCTTGAACCCGGGAGGCAGATGTTGCAGTGAGCTGAGATTCTGCCCCTGCACTCCAGCTTGGGCAACAGAGCAAGACTACATTAAAAAAAAAAAAAAAAAAAAAAAAAAAAAAAAAAAAAAAGAATGGAAAGACAAAAAAACATTTTGCATCAGGAAGTTACCATGGCAAGTAAAGACGGTCCTAATTTTCAGAGAAGCCATAAAAACGAAGACATTGGATGTTAGCCATGGAGTCTGAGTTGATGCTAGTATCTCAGAACCACTACCCTCACTCCTAATGTGCAATAACTGTGTGACAAATGAAGGAATGTGATGATAGTTTAAGATTGGACTAATTCCTGTGATGTCCACAAACTGGCTACTCCAAGTATGTGTTTGCTCATGCAGAGTAGCCATTTCTTTATTTTTCACCTAAAAAAACCCCTCCATTAAAGAGGTGTAAGAAAGTAATCTCAAGATTAGAGTAAGACGGCTCAGACTCATTCACAAAAAAGAATACACACATTCCTCATTAATTTATCATTTAATATAAATGCTGACAGAAAGCAGATAAAGACCTTGTAGACACTTTCATATATTTACAATCCAAAAGGTGAATCACCTCCTTCTACTTGTTAAAATAAATCCTTTTATCTGCAACTCATGGGAGCCTTAAACACTAATTAGGAGCAACATGAGGCTGAGTCAGTTTCCAAGGTAATAAAGGAAATAGCATTTTAACAAAATGGGCATCTTTGATATAAACATGCAAACAAATAATACAAAATTTAAAAAAATGGCCCTAGTACTCTCAAAAATCAGCAACAAGTGGGAACATGTACTTATTTAGACCCAGAGTTCTGCTGCCCTAAACATCTTCCTACTATTTCTTTTTTTCCACCACACTTGTTTTGAAAGCTGCTTAAAAAGCAGAAATATTAAACAGATTAAAACAAGAGAAAATGGTCTATTTCAAATAGGGTTCTTTTTCCTACTCCAAAAGAACTCTCAAGAGATAAGGTCTTCAAATAAGACTTCACAGTTTGCCAGATCCTAAGGAATTATTCACAGCTTGTGAAATTCCAATCCATTTGTCTTCACTATTCCAACCTATTTGTCTTCACTTCTGTAAGCTGGAAACACTTGGAAAAAGTAAAATTTCACAAAATCCAGCAATTATAAAATTAGCTGTCACTTTAAGGCTCAATTTTTTTTTTCCCCCAAACAGGTGGGTGGAGGCAGGCAAGAAAAAATAGGGAGCTGCGGCAATAAAAAACAAAAAATACAAGAAAACTTTAAAAAATGGTATGTCTACCACTGATTTATAAGGAGATTTAAATTCTATCCAAAACTGTAAGTGATTTCATAAAGTCACTTATAACCTGACTCAAATCTCATGGGCTCCTTTATTAACCAAGATTATTTTTGTCTTGTTAAATATACCTCTGCAGGGCACAATCACTTACAATCAATACGATTGGTAAATTACACAAGCTCTATCCCAAGCAAATATGCACCAATGTTAAAAAGTTATTTTTTTTTAAAAAAACAAAATAAAACAAAATAAAATCCACCCAAAAAGGTGATAATGACTGCAGAATGTCTCGGGGAGACTGGTATGAGCCTAAAGACCAAATTACCATAGTCAGAGAAAAAGGGCAGAAGGGGTGACAAGGGGAAGAGACCACACACAAAGAGGAATCTCAAAACTGGAAAATGTTTAAGTGGGTGAAAGGTTTTGTTCATTACCTTAATTCACTTTTTCCATTTTTCTTGTACCCAAAAGTCATAGATTAATCATAAAGAAAGATAATGAGCCTCGTGGACTAATTAATTACAAAAAAAAAAAAAGTTCCTTTTATTCCCAGGAAGCAGGAAGAGGAAAAAGGATGAACAGGGGAGAAGTGTGAAAATTTAGGCCAACGATCCATCTGGAAAAAATAATTCTCAGGACAGTGTCTTAGTTGAATAGAGTATGTAAAAACAATAAGCAAAAGCTAAATGCTTTTAAATCAGAGAACTATTTTATGGGGTAGTTCAGATATTATGAGAATGACAGCCAGTCACTGGAGAAAGATTACACAAATAAATGGTGATTACAAAAAAAAAAAAAAAAAAAGGAAAAAAAAAAAAATAAATAAAGCAACCAATTATTCACCCAATAGTTTGTTTCCAATCTTTTTCTTGACCCTTTCATACATTCACTGGGGTGGGGGACCACCTGACAGTTTCCAGTTATAAGATGACTCTGCGTGTACAACCTAAAATGGATGCCAAAGACTTGTGAGCTCTGTCTGCTTAGAGTTAGAACAGAAACAAAAACAAATCTGAAACAGTAAGACCTCAATACAAGAAAACAAGTCACCTTATCTAGTATAAAATAAACATTAGGATAACAAACTCCACAGGATTTTATTTTCTAAATACACATTTTGGACACAATATTATCTTGAGGTTTAAGTTCTTCCCCCTTATTGTGCCTTATTTTCTTGTGAAAATAAAGTTTGTTCTCTAGGGATGTTTTGTTCAGGGATAAAGTTTAGGAGAGTTCAGTGTTTGGCTGAAAATCCAGAGGCTCTAAAAACAAGGATTCCAGTGGTGAGGTAAATCCCTTTATTACAAAAGGATTTCAAAGGGCTCTTTACCCACTTTGTTCAGTGCAGTATTGAAAACATACCTATTAGGAATAGATTATTAAATGGTGTTACTTATTCCTGGTGGTGACAGTCTTATTCTTTATTAACACTATAGCTAGTATTACTTATCAATTATAATCTATTACTTGTGAAAAGATCTTTAGTGAACACAGAAATAAAATCTTAAAAATTCAAATCTTAAGATTTACTTGCTACAATTAATAGTACCTTTTGACAAAAACAGCTTTCTTTTTGAAGTGGCTCAGAAAAGCTAAATTGAGAAAATGTTTAATAGTAACTATAATCAACCTACAACTCCCAATAAGTCATTTCAGCAGGAAAATTTCATAAACCTGAGCTGAAGCAACAAATAAATATAAAAATCGTAGCTGTCCCAGGTAGAAAGGTATGAACGTGGATCAGCAAAATGGGCACTCAGGTAAAATGATGACAGCAGTAGATTGCTTGCTTGTTCAGGTGCTAATGATGAAAGTAAAATTTGCTTTAGTTTAGTAGCTCTAAAGGATAGGCAGATTTTTCAGGGGAAGAGATCACCTTGCAACACTGTAACCATATCACCAATTAAAATTTAACACATTTAGACTCTTTTAGGGGAAAATCTAAGTAAACACTGTAGTTAATTTCCAGGTAGATTATTAATCTCTCCTAAAAGTAACTGGGCCATTCCTTTCAATGACATATAAATCGTTACAGGTGCTTTTACAGATAGATTTTACAAATAAAACCTTTACTCAATTACTTAAAATGAGCAAAAGAGAGTAGAAAACGGTGAGACTGCTACCCACCACGATTTGCATATAAGTGACAGCAACTGAATACTTCTTTACTGAGACGGATCCTTTTTTTTAGTGAAAATATTTTTTCTTGAATTTTAACAATCTGTATATGTACTGACTATAGTTTTTTCTCACCAGTCACATACTCTAGAATTCCTTTACCCAGACCCATGACTTGACCACAGTGATAGCAGAAGCTGGGGTGGGCACAAATGCTTATACACAACATTATAAAAGATGACATTCACTGGCTTAGAGAAACTGATGAATTTTCATTACTTTTACGTCTTATAAGGCTAGGTAACTTTAACAGTTAACTTTAGATAAATCTACTTACACAGTACAACCAACTCACAAATACTAAAATGTTTCATGATCAAAATGGCTACTACTTCCCCCAAAACCAAAACAGAGTAAAGCACAAGTCTTTGGCTCTCCTTTAAAGAAAACAGCAGGTTACCATTCTTAACCAGACCTTTGTTTGCCTACCAGTAGGGCAAATACCACATTTGTGCATCACTGAGTAATAACACCATTAGAAAAGGCAACTTCACAGAAGTTATTGGCTAAGCGAATTCATTTGAATGCTCTGTTTTGAGGCAGCAAACTGTCACTTTTGCAGATTGGGGAGGGCAGTGGGTAAGTCAAGGGGAAATTACAGGGTGGAAAAAGGTCAAGAAAAAAAAAGACATTTATGGAAAAATGTGAACTTTGAGCTCCATCCTGAAGAACTCTGGAAAGTCTGATGGAGTTATATACTCAAAGTAGCAAATGAGAATCATACCAATGTTCTTTTAGGCAAAAGAAATACATGGGAAAGAATAGAAGGGAAGGGAAATAAGATGGGAGAAAGGAATCACCAACATTAATGCTGTACCAAACAATTTTTTAAATACATTCTGAGTAGTTGAATATTTGTAGTTGGCATTAGGAACAGTGTCTTATCAACATCTAGAATAATATTACTAGAAATCTAGCTATCTCTTCTTTTAATTAGAAAAGTAATAAGGAATGGATCTTTGGTCACTTCAGCCTCTGTAAATTATCTAAGACAGGACAGTTACTGGACTTACCTTGTGACAAAATTATATATAAATTAGGCAAAAGAGCTACATATAAACCAGAAATGGAATCTAGATGTCTCATTCTCAGTTCTTCTACCCTTTTCTAGAGACTCCTTGAAAAAACAGTATGTCAAAGTACTTTTATATTTCTCACTATACATAAAATTCCCTTACCTATATATGAGTGAACACAATGCTTATTACTCCTACCTTAACCCATTCAAAATTGTTCATCTCAGATATCCAATTTTTGCTTTTGAATTTAGTGAAATACAAATAAAGTAATATTTAGAAGAAACTAATATTGTAATAAGTAGAAAGCACAGAAACTGTATTTCCTATCTGGTTTCATCTTTGTCTCTGAAAAAACAAAATTAAAAAAAATTAATACCTTTTAGATTTTGATTTTTAAAAAGTAGTTACAGAGTCAAGCAGTTATGCCCAAATATGCCATTTGTCCTTACAGGCTCATGATATCACAGAGAAAAGGAAAAGGAAAAAAAAAAAAAAATTTGGGGTGTTAGTGAATTCTAAAACCGCTGATGAGCACTAGGAAAACTGCAAGATTTTCCATTAAGTAA
The DNA here is from genome assembly GCF_001698545.2 of Rhinopithecus bieti. NCBI lineage: Eukaryota > Metazoa > Chordata > Mammalia > Primates > Cercopithecidae > Rhinopithecus > Rhinopithecus bieti. The sequence continues at coordinate 3,037,976 of NW_016804151.1, forward strand.
GGTGGAATGACCAATTTAAAATACATTATAGGCACAATGGGACAATATACCATTCTTCTGCCTTTCTACCCAACCAGATTAGCTCTAGAGTGTAGGACTATGGAGGGGTACAGCTCGAATTCAGGTTACAATTAGATTTTTTTCCCCCAAATGAAAATACATGAAAAGAGAAAGATATTATTTTAAGTCAAGTTTATACAGTGACTTTTCTGGTTTTCTTCAGAACAGGAATACTGAATAAGTTAATCCCTGCTCCTGCGTACTTCACAGAATCAAAAAGGTGAAAGCCAAGAACGAGTGTATTTAAAGGAAATAAGAACAACAGAAATTGAGTTACTAAGGGGTTTCAAATGATATCCAAAAGGAATCTTTACTTTTACTCTAAACTTCAACGAAAGTTAATACCTCCAAATGATCTTCTAATACAAGAATCATTCTGAATTCCAAAGTGAATCAACTGCTTCTAAAATTTAGGATGATCTGACATATCCAAAGGAGATCGGTCCAAATCTGCCTATAAGAAGGCTGTACTACAAAAATTAGCTGGACATGGTGGCGCATGCCTGTAGTCCTAGCTACTAGGGAGGCTGAGGCAAGAGAATCGCTTGAACCCGGGAGGCGGAGGTTGCAGTGAGCCGAGATCGACCCACTGCACTCCAGCCTGGTGACAGAAGGAGACTCCCTCTCAAAAAAAAAAAGGTTGGAGGCCAATAATATTGCCTTTCAAAAATCTTGGGTCTCTGTTTCTTTCCTTCTCCCAATGAACAACAGGCATTTAAAGTGGAAATGTAAAAGGGTTTTAAGTAAAAGTCAAAAAGCAAACAGAA
>NW_016804151.1:3038813-3063826 GCF_001698545.2 Rhinopithecus bieti
AAAAAAAAAAAGCAAGAGCATATATATATATTTTTTTAAGGAAGAAAAATGTATAAGAAAATTGAAAAAAAAAAAAAGCCTCACCTTCATTCAGTGCTTCTACCACCTCCCAATCGGTCAATTTATCGCAACAGCTGCGCTCATGCGAAAAAATCCTTAAAACATACCCAATATATATACAGATATAGCTATGTATATATGTATATATATAATATATAAAATTTTTATTTAAATAAAAAAGAAAGCTCGAATCCCAAGCCAATATGTGTATATCAAATCCTTGACCAGCCAGGTCTGTAGGGCATAATCAAATTCAATGTGAAATAGTATATAAACACGGTGCCTTGACTGGGCAAATTAAATAATTGCTACTCAAAAGAGTGTTCTGTTTGGACTCTCCTACTGGTAGGCAATGGAGGACTGTATTACCCTTCCCACCCCCACCACCCATTTGTTTAAGTTAACAGTATGATGGACACAGAGTTTAGACTGAGGTTGTTATGACCTCAGCAGGAGTTAAGGGTTAAGAAAATAAGAAATAAGAAAAATATAAACTCTCGTTTTTACCCAACCAAAGCAATGTAGTAACTTATTACATAACCAGTGCCTTCTAATTTAGTAGTAAAATCCAGAAAGGGAAACTGAAAAAATCAGGCAAATAGATGAATGGAGAGGGCGACTATATCAAACAGTCCCCACTAAACATGTTTTACAGGGTCTTAGTTAAGCACAGACATATGGCATCAGAATATGTGCAGCAGAATAAGAGTAAAAAAAATTCCTTACTCTTTTCAACATTTTCATGAAGAAACATTTTCAACATTGGACAGCTAAGTCTATGAAAAATGACTTCAAACTATTTCCTACCTACTTATACTAACGATTCTGAGTAACAAGTGATCAATTAATAAACTATCCTTAAGACTCAATCAGTTTACAAGTAAAACAAAAACATCCATTGAAATAATGTGGTTCTATTCATTTTAAGTTCAAATCAAATGTTGCAGTTTTAAAATGTGGTTGATTGTCCTGGTTTTTGAGCATCCTATGATTTCAGCAAAAGTTTAATTTGAAAAGCACTGCTTCAAATTTCCAACCATGAGTTGAATGCAGGTGAATCACCAAACATGTATTTTCAGTGCTAACAAGTTATAGTTAATTCTTAATCAACATTTAAATCTAATTAAATACTGACTCAGCTTTCTCATTATATTCAGAAAATGCAAATGATCCTTAATATGAAAATGAGGACTTCAAAAGTTGGTAATTCTCTTTGAAAAGTTGAAAATAAAAACAAGAAATAAAACCCTCCCAAACAAACAAAAAATTTCAATGTCAAGAAAAACATACCTATCCAGTGAAGCTAGTGATCTAGAAAGGCATAAAGAATTCCAAATAACAGCTCTGGGAAAAGTTGGTTTGCTGCACATTTTCTAATAACTCAGTCTAGTACTGTCTGTTTCTCAAGCACCACAGAATTCTCTGAAAGCTGATGTTTTTGGTCTGTTTTAAGTTTACAGGGTGGTGAGAATTGATAAGGATTGGGGGTAAGGAATTATACAAATTATACACTGGGTATGTAATACCAAAATACAAGAAAACCTACTTCATTAAGATCATACAATTAATCAAACAGAGTGTATATATAATATCTTTTTTTCTTTTAAAGCCCTGGATCCAAGGCGTCCAAAGTTATTAAAATAAAGTTCATTCACAGAACAAAAACAAATTTAATCTGAATTGCTTGCAGATACTGCTAATTTTCTTTTTCTTTAAATTAAAAAAATGCATTAATGTGAACTATGTGCAGGGTTTGTTTTTAGTAGTGGTGTTTGTGCACATTGCCTCTGGTGGATTTCCTGGATTTCTCTGACCGCTCTTAAGAGAAACAGTTTAGAAGTTATGCGTTCTCCTACCCCTATGCCCGACAAACTGATTAGGAGCAGAAGATAAAAGTAGGACTCCTCATATTTTAAGGAGCAGAACTGGGAGTAACTCCTGATCTCTGGGAGTCATTGTTATCCCCTCCTCCCTCAGGGTCCTCTGATAGGTTCAGAGAGCTGGTCTTGTTTGATAGGAGGCTGATACTCTCTTGTGTCAAGGCTGATCCATTTGGTACATCACTGCTGACATTTTAAAATTTTGAAAAGGAGAGAGAGAAAATGATTAGTACAAAATATCAACAGGGGCTATCATTTAGCATGATAAAAAATATATAAATGGCTTCCAAATTTTAATCTACAGCCCCTTATCCATGTTTTAGCACAGGGTTGGCAAACTAAAGCTAGCCAGGTGCGTATTTGTTTTTCAGGTGTGTATTTTTGTAACTAAAGTTTTATTGGAATACAGCCTGCTCATTTGTTTAGCATATTATCCACTGCTTTCAAACCATAGAGAAGAGTTGAGAATTGTGACAAAAACTGTAAGGCTCATATCTTAAAATACTACCTGGCCTTTAAGAAAAGTACTTATCCCTGATTTAGCAGGTTTGCTACTATAAAAAATAATTTTGAGCTCATGTCTATAATCTTAGCACTTTCGGAGGCCAAAGCAGGCAGATCACTTGAGTTCAGGAGTTGGAGACCAGCCTGGCCAACACGGTGAAACCCTGTCTCTACTAAAAACACAAAAATTGGCCTGGTGGTGCGTGCCTGTAAAAACCTACTTGGGAGGCAGAGGCACAAGAATTGCTTGAACCTGAGAGGCAGAGGTTTCAATGAGCCAAGATCGCACCACTACACTCTAGCCTTAGTGATAGAATGAGATTTTGTCAAAAAAAAAAAAAAAAAAAAGCCAGGTGCAGTGGCTCATGCCTGTAATCCTAGCACTTTGGGAGGCTGAGGCAGGTGGATCACAAGGTCAGGAGTTTGAGACCAGCCTGGCTAAGACAGTGAAACCCTGTCTCTATTAAAAATGCAAAAACTAGCCAGGTGTGGTGGCACGCGCCTGTAGTCCCAGCTACTCAGGTGGCTGAGGCAGGAGACTCGCTTAAACCCAGGAGGCGGAAGCTGCAGTGAGCCGAGACCATGCCATTGCACTCTAGCCTGGGTGACACAGTAAGACTCTGTCTCAAAAAAAAAAAAAAAAAAAAAATTGAATCCAAGATAATGCATGAATTAAAAAGTCAAAATCCAGGCCTGAAAGCATTAGAAATTTTTGCTATATATCATCAGGGGGGCAACTTAGGACTATGTATTCAAAAGCCTCAAAATATCCTCAGAAAATAATTTAAGATATGCAAACAAAGCATTAATTGTAATACTGTTTATTGTAGGGATGTTCGTGGTAGTTGATATGTATCTTTTCATATCTGCAGAATATTGGATGATATAGGACAGACTGAATCAAAAACCAAGGAGGTGGAGTGCTGGGTTTGTAAAACTAGCAAGAGGATAAATGCCCACACACTTTAAAAAGACTGGAAAGACCTGGGTGCGGTGGCTCATACCTGTAATCCCAGCACTTTGGGAGGCCAAGACAGGTGGATCACCTGAGGTCAGGAGTTCAAGACCAGCCTGACCAACGTGAAGAAACCCTGTCTCTACTAAAAATACAAAATTAGCCAGGCGTAGTGGTGCATGCCTGTAATCCCAGCTACTTGGGAGGCTGAGGCAGGAGAATTGCTTGAACCCGGGAGGCAGAGGTTGTGGTGAGCCGAGATCCTGCCATTGCACTCCAGTCTAGGCAACAAGAGCGAAGCTCCATCTCAAAAAAAGAAAAAAAAAAGACTGGAAAGATAATACCCCAAAATGTTAACAAGAGTCATCTCTGAATATTGGAATTACAGGCAATTTAAAAATTTGCCCTTTTCTAACATTTTCGATTTCCTAAAGCTAATTTTTTTATAACATATTTAAGATGGGGGGGTGACTTTATTTTTTTTACATTAAGCATATCGTACTTTTATAATGTAAAGATACTAGGCTATCTTCGAAATAGATTTAAAAACAAGGGGAAGATGGAAACATAACCAGAAATTTTCCTTTGTTAGGTATTAACAGATAATTCAACCTTGGATCTCAGTTTTGTAACTCCAGATTTATGCAAAAAAATATATATATATTTTTTGAGACTGAGTCTCACTCTGTCGCCAGGCTGGAGTACAGTGGCACAATCTCGGCTCACTGCAACCTCCCCCTCCCAGGTTCAAGTGATCCTCCTGCCTCAGCATCCCGAGTAACTGGGACTACAGGCACGGGCCCCCATGCCGAGCTAATCTTTGCATTTTTAGTAGAGATGGGGTTTCACCATGCTGGCCAGGATGGTCTCAATCTCTTGACCTCATGATTCGCCCGCCTCAGCCTCCCAAAGTGCTGGGATTACAGGCGTGAGCCACTGCGCCTGGCCGCAAAAATATTCTTAATGTACACAGAATAATGATATTTTAAGAATCAAATTATGTTTATGAGGGTACTTCTGATATGACTGGATAATATAATAATTTCTCTTTTGTGTGTAATTTAATATGGCTACGAAAATCTCCTTTTCTTTACCTGAATGTCAATGTAAGGTCCTCAGCCGGAACCTTGTTTTGTGGTTCTGGTTGTCCATTTTCAGCTTGTTTACTTGTATTCAGTTTGCTTTTCATGTCCACAGAACACTGGTTTTCCTTTGAAAGAGGAAATAAAATCAGTTATCGTCTATTTAATGGTGTTAATGGGAGAGACCAAATTACAGATAATACAAAGTGATGATCCAGAAATCATATTTAATTTTGTAAAATAACCAAAGAAACTGGTAGACTAAAAGAGTGACATACATAAAAACATAACAGAATACAACCCACTTGCTCACTAACCAAGCTGGAAAAAAAGAGAGACAATGCCTCAAGCTAACGTGAAAAAAAATTTCACAGAAAAAAATGATAACCTAGAAAGGCGGCCAGGCATGGTGGCTCACCCCTGTAGTACCAGCAGTTTGGAGGCTGAGGCAGGTGGACTGCCTGAGGTCAGTTCGAGACCAGACAGGCCAACATGGCAAAACCCCATCTCTAGTAAAACTACAAAAATCAGCCGGGTGTGGTGGTGCACGCCTGTAATCCCAGCTACTCAGAAGCTTGAGGCAGGAGAATCATTTGAATCCAGAAGATGGAGGTTGCAGTGAGCTGAGATTGTACCACTGTACACCCCCACTGGGTGACAGAGTGAGACTCCCTCTCAAAAAAAGAAAAAAAAAAAAAAAAAAAATGCTGGGTGTGGTGGCTCACACCAGTAATCCCAACACTTTGGGAGGCTGAGGTGGGCATATCACCTGAGGTCAGGAGTTCGAGATCAGCCTGGCCAACATGGCGAAACCCCATCTCTACTAAAAATATTAAAAAATTAGTTGGGCATGGTGGCGGGCGCCTATAATCCTAGCTACTTGGGAGGCTGAGGCAGAAGAATCACTTGAACCCAGGAGGCTGAGGTTGCAGTGAGCTGAGATCGTGCCACCGCACACCAGCCTGGGCGACAGTGCGAGACTCCATCTCAAAAAAAAAAACTAAAAAAAAAACAACAACAAAAAAACAAAAACTACACTAGTGTAGTAGCAGGCACCTGTAATCCCAGCTACTCAGGAGACTGAGGCAGGTGAATCACTGGAACATGGGAGGCGGAGGTTGCAGTGAGCTGAGATTGCATCACTGCCCTCCAGTCCGGGTGACAGAGACTCAGTCTCAAAAAAACAAAAAAAGCAAACCAAAGTACAATAAATATCTTTTTTTTTTTTTTTTTTTTTTGAGACAGAGTCTCACTCTGTCGCCCAGGCTGGAGTGCAGTGGCCGGATCTCAGCTCACTGCAAGCTTCGCCTCCCGGGTTCACGCCATTTTCCTGCCTCAGCCTCCCAAGTAGCTGGGACTACAGGCACTCGCCACCTCGCCCGACTAGTTTTTTGTATTTTTTAGTAGAGACGGGGTTTCACCGCGTTAGCCAGGATGGTCTCGATCTCCCGACCTCGTGATCCACCTGTCTCGGCCTCCCAAAGTGCTGGGATTACAGGCGTGAGCCACTGCGCCCGGCCCCAATAAATACCTTTAACATACTTACTGAAAGCAAAAAACCCTGCACACTCAATTTATTTGCTTAGAAAGATTATGAAAACTATGCAACAAAAAAATCATATCATGCAACCTGAGGAACCCCCTAAGATTCAAAATTTACTAAAATGAATGTCTGTGCACTCTGAAGCAAATCCTAAGCATATTAATGGATATAGTTCCAAGGAAAGAATGTGCAGATTGTATATCACTCATAGCAAAAAAAGGTCATCATCATAAAGGCTACGAAGCTGGAATATTATTTGGTGAATATATCTTTATATAACATGTTGTCACTGCAAAATAGTAAACACCATCCTATTTGCTTCCCTAATCAGTATGCTAAACAGAGATTTAAGAACTTCCATTAAGTTCTTAAATTAAAGAAGCATTAAAACCTTGTTTTCCCTAAAAGTTAATGAAGAATTCTAAGACAAAGAACACACCCAAACCAAAAGAGAGGAAGGGAATGACAAAATCGTAAGGTAGTCCACCCACATAATTATTTTAAATATTAACCACTCATCAGAGTGCCTTGAAGTGATGATTCTGTAGCTCTAGATAATTCTAGAGCCACATGAAAGATTTCATTTCACCTTCCCCCTCTCTTCCCACCATAACACTCACCATACTCAGTTCCCGTGTTCTCTTCCCGATTTCCCTTTCCACCTGGTGCAGTTCCAAGCTCAACTGCTCACTTGAGATCATTCCAGGCCATTTTGGAGGTGGTGGTGGTGGGGGCTGTGACTGGCCTGCCAGGGTGTTTGCCTCCCTCTGCAACACCAGCCTGTTACTAACAGCCTAGTGCATAAAGCCAAGCACAGAGAAAACTCAACACACTTCACACCATGCACAGAATAACCAGGCTCAATTCCACACCATAGCCTTAAGTAGCTTATCACCCAGCTATTTGCAACAAAAATAATGCAACTGTAAGGCACTGTTCTCTTTGAGTACCATTTGAACAAAAAAAGAGCAAAACAGGGACATTTAAATTTAATAAACAGTAATTTCATCTTAAGTATAAATTGCTCCTTGTATTTTCTGATTTGAAAGAGAAGTTGGCTGTGCATGGTGGCTCATGCCTTTAATTCTAGCACTTTGGGAGGCTGAGGTGGGAGGATCACTTGAGGCCAGGAATTTGAGACCCACCTGGGCAATACATCAAGACCTTGCCTCTACAAAAAAGAAAAAAAAATTAGCCTAGGATGGTGGTGTGGGCCTGTAGTCCTAGCTACTAGGGAGGATCACTTGAGCCCAGGAGTTTAAGATTACAGTGAGCTATGATCATGCCACTGCACTCCATGCACTCCAGCCTGGGCCAGAGAGTGAGACCTTGTCTCTCAAAAAAAAAAAAAAAAAAAAAAAAAAAAAAAAAAAAAAAAAAAAAAAAAAAAAAAAGGAAATGGAAGAAAACAAGTCAACTACAGATGTGCATCTTTCCCCTCTGTTTTAATGGTAATTTTCTCTGAAGTAAATCCTATAACTTATTTCATTGAAACCTCAGTAATGCGCAAGGACCTTTTAACTGTACTGGTTAAATATGTTGGTACAGTTTCCTAAAATAATACTTGATAGTCTTTTTGGACAGCAAAATGTGCCTGAAATACTTTAAAACAAAAAACCATGCATTTAAGGATATGCAGTGAGTGCTTATTGGGTGGAAGGTCTGAATCTTTAAAAAGTTAATGAACGAAAGATTGCCATAAGCAAACATAGCATTCTCTTTCTGTGACAGGAATCAGTAAGACGTTTTGAATCAATATAAATAAGCAATGGCAAAAGCAGACAAAATCTAAATATTACATAGATTTTTTTAAATTCCTAAATCTAATTGCGTACGTAGGGGCACAAGTCAGCTAAATGTTCCGAAAACAATCTCCTACTGGTCTTCCTAAAAAGAAAGTCTACTAAGAAAATGTCTTATAACTTTTTTTCCCTCCAAAGTGATGGCTTACTTATTATTAAAGATTATGGTAGAAAGACAGACTAATGTTCTAACAGTACCATTTTTTCCTCCAGAAAGGACAATGTATTTATCATTAGAATATCTTCAGTTTTCCATATTCAAAGAATATGTTCCAATGTAAAGGATGATATATAAACAAAACCTAGTCTTCCTTATGTGACACTTAAAAGATTTTTAAAATTCTTATTTTATTTTTTTGAGACAGAGTCTCACTCTGTCGCTCAGGCTGGAGCGCAGTGGCACCATCCGGGATCACTGCAGCCTTGACCTCCCTGGGCTTAGGTGATCCTTCTGCCTTCAGCATCCTGAGTAGCTGAGACTACAGGCATGCACTACCATGCCTGGTGAATTTTTGCACTTTTTATAGTGAAGGGATTTTGCCATGTTGCCCAGGCTGGTCTCAAACTCCTGAGCTCAAGCAATCCATCTGCTTTGGCCTCCCAAAGTGCTGGGATTACAAGCACGAACCACCACATCCAGCCAGATTTAAAAAATTCTTTAGTTTTGTTTTTCTAAGTGTCAGGCAGCATGATGGAAAGAACACTGAATCTGAAATATGAAGACTTGGGTTCATGTTTCAACTTCTGAGAAACTCATATACTTCAATCAAAAAAGGAGGACAATACCACCTGCCTAACCTACCTATCAGGGATATTGTAAGGGTCAAATAAGACACGTGGTAGTGATTTTTAAATGGTACAGAACTACATAAATGAAAAGTGTTATTATTCTTATTACACTGGAACTATGTTTTATTTTTTAAGTCAAAGTTCTTTTTTTTTGAGACTGAGTCTCACACTGTAGCCTGGGCTGGAGTACAATGGCGCGATCTCGGCTCACTGCAACCTCTGCCTCCTGGGTTCACATGATTCTCCTGCCTCAGCCTCCTGAGTAGCTGTGATTATAGGCGATCACCAGCATGCCCAACTAATTTTTTGTATTTTTAGTAGACATGGGGTTTCACTATGTTGGCCAGACTAGTCTTAACTCCTGACCTCATGATCCGCTTGCCTCGGCCTCCCAAAGTGCTGGGATTACAGGGGTGAAATCCCGTCTCTACTAAAAATACAAAAATTAGCTGAGTATGGTGGTGTACATCTATAATTCCAAATACTCAGGAGGCTGAGGCAGGAGAAGCACATGAACCCAGGAGGTGGAGGTTGCAGTGAGTCGAGATCACGCCCCCTCACTCCAGCCTGGGCAATAGAGCAATACTCTGTCTCAAAAAACAAAAAACAAAAAACAGAAACAAACAAACAAAACTTAAATGTGCCATCAGGGAATACAAGCTCCTGTTGGGAAATTTTAGGTAATCTGTTTTCTATTCTTAGGTAGTAGAAATTTTACTTTTTCTATTGTCCCAGTGCTAAACCCAGTATTGAATTCTTTGAAGAATGGAAACCTACACTAACTCCTAAGAAATAGACCCTAAAGTTTTTTGTTCATAGTGCCTCAAAAGTTCCCGTTTAAAATCTCTGAGAACCCTTCAAAATTGGAATAAAATGGCTCTCTAGGCTGGTACCTCTAGTCCACGTAGCTGGGTCTGCTGGCTAATCTGATGGTTCAATTGTTGCAATTCTAGTCGTAGCTGTTCTCTCTCAGCAGATGGAAGGGGTTTTCCATGACTGGCCACTTCTGACATAGATATTCTCTCCCTTTGGTTAGAAAGAAAGTGTGAAGTAAATTTTAACGTTTCATTTTGTTAACATATTACTGACCAGAATAACAAAAAGAAGTTGCATAATTTTAAAGGTTTCTACATGTTTATTCAAGTAAAAAGAATGACTCATACCTCTCACTGAAGTGTCCCTGAGAAGGTATGTTTTGATGAGGTGAATATGGAGAACCTCCCCAGCCACCGTGGGTTCCATATGGACTATAATCTGTAAGAGAATGATTTATTATGGTATGATATAATTCACAGATTTGATTCTTCTTTTAAGGTACTCATAATCTAAAAGACATTAGGGTATTGCATACACAGATATCTGGTATCTACCTTAAATGGCCAGATTTTTAAAATTCTTTAACTTTGTTTTTCTAAAAGTACCCAGGCAGCATGATGCTGGGTACTGATGCATGTTTGTTTCTTCCCCAATGAACTTTCAGTCTTTGTAGTTTTCTTCCAAATTACTGTATAATGAGAATGTTATTCCCCAAATAGCAATGAAGCTATTTGGGGTGGGGGTGGGATGGGGAAGAAACATTAGGAAAGCATCACATATAGACATTTAATTTCAGTTTATGTACCTAAAATTCTCTGGGTTATATTACCTTTCTTACAGGGATGATTCCATGGAAAGTTTGAAAATTACTGCCTTGCAAGATTACTAAAAACACTGATTGTAAATGGGGAGCAGGGGTAATGCTGAAAGTCAAGATTATGAACCCTTTAGGTCAGCTTACCTTTGAGATTCTTACCTGAAATGTTAATAGATTTTGTAGGAGCTCCCTGAGGTGCCATAGCCTGCATTGGACCAGCACCCTGATATATAGTTTTGGAAGTTCGCGAGATGGCACCAAACCGAGACACTGTTGGTCGGTCTCCAAATGGGATGAGGTCATCATCACTGGTTTCTGCTGCTCTTCTCTGAAGATCTAATCGCTGGTCCCTCATTCCTTTACTCTCCACATTCTGATAAAAAACCAAAATGAGAAATCTACCCCACACTCAGATGGCTCTGTAACCTAATTTTTTCTAGATCTGTAATAAGGTTAAAGATGAGTATAACACTCTTACTGGTAAGACTAAAATCATTAGTTACCTTTGGTTGTTTTTATGTAACACTGGTTTTTAAACCTCTGAGGTGAGGGGCGACAGGGTCGCACTCTGTTGCCCAGGCTGGAATGCAGGGGCACTATCATGGCTCACTGCATCCTCAACCTCCTGGGCTCCAGTGATCCTCACACCTCAGCCTCCCAGGTAGCTGGGACTATAGGCATGTACCACTATATCCAGCTAATTTTTTTTTTAAATTATTTATAGAGATGAGGTCTCCCTATGTTGACCAGGCTGGTCTCAAACTCCTAGGCTCAAGCAATCCTCCTGCCTCAAGTTCAACTTCCCAAAGTGCTGGGATTACAGGTATGAGCTACTGCACCTGACCTAAGAAATATATTTTTAAAATTTATGGGAGGCCATTGTTTTGGACTAAGCTCCTGCACTAAGCCCCAAGACACCAGATCAAAGCAGAATGTAATCACTTGTGCTAGATGCCACAAAATCAAACTGAACTTGAAAATGCGTCAGTTTTCCAAAAAACAGGAGATTCACAGCAATCAATCATAAGAGGATCACTCAATTAGAACTGGTAAGTCCCTTCTGCTTTAGTCCTATAAGGAAAATAACTTTGAAACAGCTAAACTGAGTTTTGCTTTCATTTCTCTGTTTAGCTCATTAGAGCATCTTTCTATTTCATAGATGAAATGCTTCCTGATTAATCAATCACTAATAAAAGCCAATTCAATCTTTAAGAAATACATATATATAATGATCTAGTATATATATATATATATATATGCATACAAATATATATTTATCCCTGTATAATGTTACACACATATATAGACACACAAATATATAATTTGTATGCACATTAACATTTGAGAAATACTAGATTAGACTTCTTTTACCTATTTGGGAGGTTTTCAATTACCTCCCAAACTTCAAGTCCTCTATATTGGACTGCAACTTTTTGTTTGTTTTTGAGACAGGGTTTTGCTTTGTCACCAGGTTGGAGTGCAGTGGTATGTGAGCCTCAACCTCCCGGGCTCAAGCAATCCTCCTGCCGCGGCTTCTCAAGTAGCTGGGACCACAGGCGTGCACCACCACACCTGGCTAATTAAAAACATTTTTGAGGAGATGGGGTCTTGCTATGTTGCCCAGGCTGGTCTTGAACTCCTGGGTTCAAACAATCCTCCCACCTTGGTCTCCCAAAGTGCTGGGGTTACAGGTGTGAGTCACCATGCCTGGCCCAAACTTTTTAATTCTTTACTGATTTAAGAAAATGAGTTTTATTTTGCTAATACTCGTGTTACTTTAATATAATAACCCTTTTTGGAAGCCAAGTAGAAGGCAAACATTCCCGCCTAATTTCCCTCATTTCTTTCCAATAAGAGCCTTACTACAGCCTAAAAACAATGCTTCTGTAATCCTACTGCAAAAAAAAAAAAAAAAAAAAGATTTATTTTTTTTTTTCTCCCTCTAAAACTCTATTTTTTTGGGGGGGCGGGGCTGGCATATAATCATATTTATGCTATTAGATATCACTTCACTCATTTACAGTGGTTATCAGCATCCAAATATTTTTTTTATGGCAAATATTGGTCTTTTCTTAACCACCTGGAAAAGTATTTATCCATGAAAATCTATATAACCTAGGAAAAACCTATATAATATCTTACTAACTCTGTCAAGAGTAATAAGGACAAATGGGTTAAGAATAGTCAAGGTACACCATACCGTTCAGCAATACCATTCCTTTTTTTTTTTTTTTTTTTTGAGATGAAGTCTCACTCTGTCATCTAGGCTGGAGTGCAGTGGCACAATCTCGGCTCACTGCAACCTCTGCCTCCCGGGTTCATGCCATTCTCCTGTCTCAATCTCCCAAGTACCTGGGATTACAGGCTCCTGCTACCATGCCCAGCTAATTTTTGTGTATTTAGTAGAGATGAGGTTTCGCCATGTTGGCCAGGCTGGTCTCAAACTCCTGAGCTCAAGTGATCCACCTGCCTTGGCCTCTGAAAGTGCTGGGATTACAAGCATGAGCCACGGTGCCCAGCCAGCAAGACCATTTCTAAGTGTAACTTTCATGCACGTGAAGACATATATACATAAGAATGTTTGCTGGAGTACCATACATAATAGTGAAAGATCAAAAATAGCCTAAATGTCCACTAATACAAAAATAAATCATTGTATGGTATCATTTATACAGAATATCTTGCAAAAGTAGCTAAAATCAATAATCCTGAGCTACAGATATAAATATGGGCTGGGCATAGTGGCTCACACCTGTAATCCCAGGATTTTGGGAGGCCGAGGAGGGCAGATCACCTGAAGTCAGGAGTTCCAGACAAGCCTGATCAACATGGTGAAACTCTGTCTCTACTAAAAATACAAAAAAATTAGCCGGGCATGGTGGTATGTGCTTGTAGTCCCAGCTCCTCGGGAGGCTGAGGCAGGAGAATCGCTTGAACCCAGGAGGCGGAGGTTGTACTGAGCTGAGATCACACCACTGCACTCCAGCCTGGGTGACAGAGTGGAACTCCGTCTCAAAAAAAACCAAAAAAAAAAAAAAAAAAAAAAACCAACAAAAAAGACACAACTTAAAAGCAATGCTGAGTGAAAACATGAAAATACAAGCTGAAGTGTATAATTTACATAAGGTCTATAAACATATAAAACAACATTGTTTAGGAATAGTGTAAAATTATCCATGGCCAGGTGCACTGGCACACACTTGTAACTACAGCACTTTCAGAAGCAGGAGAATCCCTTGAGCCCAGGAGCTCAGGACCAGCCTGTTCTGCCTAGGCGACATAGCAAGACCTCATCTCTACCAAAAAAAAAAAAAATTAGCTGAGCATAGTATCACACATCTGTGTCCCAGCTACTTGGGAGGGTGAGGTGGGAGGATCACTTGAGTCCAGGAGTGTGAGGCTGCAGTGAGGTGTGATTGTGACACTGCACTCCAGCATGAGGAAGATCCTGTCTTAAGGGGAAATAAAATTATCCATGAAAATGATAAATACTAAACTCAGGATAGAGATTACTGACAGGGAATGAAAGAGGGAGAAAAATGAAAGTATATACAGGGGGATATACTTCTTGAAAATTGTATTTCTTTAAAAAATAAAAGGCAATGAAGATAATATCCAAGTAGGGTAGCTCATGCCTGTAATCCCAGCACTTTGGGAGGCAGAGGCGGGAGGATCACTTGAGGCCAGGAGTTTAAGATCAGTCTGGGAAACATAGCAAGACCCCATCTCTACAAAATTTTTTAAATTAGCTGGGTGTGGTGGCATGCACCTGTAGTCCTAGCTACTCAGGAGGATCACCTAAGTTCAGGAGTTTGAAGTTACAGTGAGCCATAATCATGTCACTACACTCCACCCTGCGTGATGAAGATTGATCCTATCACTATAAAAAGAGATAAGCTGAAGCTGGGCATGGTGGCTCACGCCTGTAATCCCAGCACTTTGGGAGGCCGAGACAGGTGGATCACTTGAGGTCGGGAGTTTGAGACCAGCCTGACCAACATGGAGAAACCCTGTCTCTACTAAAAAATATAGCTGGGTGTGGTGGCATGCACCTGTAGTCCTAGGTACTCAGGAGGATCTCCTGAGTTCAGGAGTTTGAGGTTACAGTGAGCCATAATCACATCACTGCACTCTACCCTGGGCGACAAAGACCGATCCTATCTCTATAAAAAGAGATAAGATGAAGCTGGGCATGGTAGCTCACACCTATAATCCCAGCACTTTGGGAGGCCAAGGCGGGCGGATCACTTGAGGTCGGGAGTTCGAGACCAGTCTGACCAACATGGAGAAACTCCGTCTCTACTAAAAAATACACAATTAGCCGGGTGTGGTGGCGCATGCCTGCAATCCCAGCTACTCCGGAGGCTGAGGCAGGAGTATCACTTGAACCTGGGAGGCGGAGGTTGTGGTGAGCTGAGACCATTGCACTCCAGTCTGGGCAACAAGAGTAAAACTCCGTCTCAAAAAAAAAAAAAAAGGAGATAAGATTTTGATAATATTTTAACTTGGTTATTAGAAACACTGGTGTTACATGATTTTTCACTAAAGAATAAAATAACCCAAGTATTAACTTTCAGCATCTTAGAGTTCACTTGAAGCTGAGCAGCTGTAATTCTGACACAAATACTACTCTTGTTCACTAGATTCAACTTTGTTATTTAAACTTCAGAGTTGTGAAAATAATTTTTTTTTGAGAATGTTTGTTTTGAGACGGAGTGTCACTTTGTCGCCCAGGCTGGAGTGCAGTGGCACAATCTTGGCTCATTGCATGCTCTGCCTCCCGGGTTCATGTCATTCTCCGTGAAGAAGAATTTTAACTTATTTGGTGAAGAAGTCCAAGATCCTAATTAATTATGTAAAATAATTTAATCTGGGTACTAAACAATTGTTGAGAAATTGCTATTTGCACAGAAATATAATAAATGCTCTGTCTCGGTAAGTATTAAAAGATTTTTATTTACATCTAAATGAATCAAAAACCTGCACTGTTTAAACATAACTCAATTGCAGAGTATAGAATATGGTCTGAAACTCTTAAGCAAAGCTGAATTATTTGTGCCTAAACGGTAATGGGTGAAAATTTATTTGGTTTATCTTGATTTATATTAATTATTGCTTAGCTGTTACACATACCATCATTTCCACACTCCCTGCTGCCACAACATCTTTGGGTTTTGCATCTTTGGTTCCAATGTAGGAGCCGATGGTGTCACATGACCAGGGAGAGTATTGGCTATAATCATTTCCTTTGTATTTCCCAGCTACCTTCAAGTCTTCATCCAAAAACTACAGATGGAGAAAGAAAAAAAAAGAAAAAGAAAAAGAAATAAAACAGGAAATGGGTCTATGAGTAACAAGACAGAGAAAGCAGAGAATTTCTTAGAACATTGTGCTGAAGCAACATAATGATGATTATTAGATTTTAAGTGCCACAATAGAAGATTTTGTAAACTATGAAAATATAAAGTAAGTGAAGAGTGATTTTAGCTTTCAGTTTTGTTTTTTGTTTTTTTTACCTTAGCAGAAGGTTAAAAAAAAGAAAAAAAAAAGGTAATTCAATATCCTTTCAGGAATCAAGCTAGGATTTTATGGGTTTGCTCATCCTTTTCTTCATTAGATCAGTAAACATTTAAGCATATATGTACCAAGCCATAGTTTTGCTAGACCCTCCTCAATGTTTCTTTCAATAAAATCAAGGTAAACAAGAATATTAAAATTTTGATTTTATAGTACATGATGATGTAGTAATTTTTTACTGAAATCTCTTTAATAGCAATAATTCATATCTTGAATAAATTCTGCTTCTTAGGTTGATTCAATGAGATGAAAAGGATGTCTAATTTTTATCTTTTCAAGATAAGTTCTCCAGTCTAAAAACAGAATAGCTATTCTAAGGCTAATATATTTTCACTAAAATTGCAACATTCACATTTATAAAATGTTTTACATTTTCAAAATGTTTTCACGTATACTACCTAATAAGCTCCTAAATCCATAATAGACAACACAGGTGATATGACCAAGGCTATACCAGTATAGGGCAATGCTAGGACTGTAACTTTAATGTTTCTTTCATTTTATCACAAGACATATATACACTGATATCTAGGGGTATCAGTGTTCATACTAAAAACATCTCTTTGCTGAGTTATCATTGTTGGCCTTTTGCACTGACATAGGGTGTGCTCCTCGCTAATATCACTCACTGTCAACCACTCTTCATTGGTATTGGTTCATTTAAGTGGATCTATGCCTCCCACTATACTAAAAACATCTCTTTTCTGAGTCATCATTATTGGCCTTCTGCACCGACACAGGGTCTGCTGATCACTAATATCACTCATTGCCAACCACTCTTCTGTTTCTATTATTCATAACCTTTTCCCTTTTCTTTGTCCTATTATTTAAAAAATTTTTATCCTTTTTTTATTTTTCTTCCACCTATTAAACTTTAGATAGAACAGCTAACTTTTAAAACACATGACCTACCAGTTACAGTGCTCCTTTTTTTTGAGACGGTGTATCGCTCTGTCACCCAGGATGAAGTGCAGTGACATGATCTCCGCTCTCTGCAACCTCTGCCTCCCAGGTTCAAGCCATTCTCCTGACTCAGCCTCCCAAGTAGCTGGGATTACAGGTGCATAGTAGTGACAGGGTTTCACCATGTTGGCCAGGCTCGTCTGGAACACCTAACCTCAGGTGATCCACCCACCTCAGTCTCCCAAAGTGCTGGGATTACGGGCGTGAGCTACCACGCCTAGCCAAGAGTGCTCCTTTTTTAAATCTCTGACTGTAGTGTATTATATGCAGCTATTTAAATGAACGAGATAAATTTATATACTGACATACAAAGACAGCCAGGAAAATGGATTAGGTAAAAACAAAAACAAAGACAAAACAGACATAAAACCAAGATGTATTTCCTAAATGATCCTATTAAAAAATAATAATGAGACTGGGCAAGGTGGCTGACACCTGTAATCCCAGCACTTTGGGAGGTCGAGGCAGGCAGATCACCTAAGGTCGGGAGTTCAAGACCAGCCTGGCTAAGGTGGTGAAACCCTGTCTCTACTAAAAATACAAAAATTAGTTGGGTGTGGTGGTGCATGCCTGTAGTCCCAGCTACTCAAGAGGTTGAGGCAGGAAAATTGCTTGAACCTGGGAGGCAGAGTTGCAGGGAGCCAAGTTTGCGCCACTGCACTCCAGCCTGGGCAACAGAGTGAGATTCCGTCTCAAAAAGAAAAAAAAAAAAGTAATAACAATAATAATAAAGAGATCCAACAATCCCACTACTGGGGATTCATCCAAAGGAAAAGAAATCAGTATATGAAGGGATATTTACACCCTCATGTTTTATTCCTGATAGCCAAGACACGGAATCAACCTAGGTGTACAGCAACAGATGAACTGATAAAGAAAATGTGGTATATATACAATGAAATACTATTCAGACATAAAAAAGAATAAATCATGTCATTTGCAGCAACAAAGATGAGCCTGGAGGACAACACATTAAGTGAAATTGGTTAGGCACAGAAAGATAAATATTTCAGGTTCTCACTCATATGTGGGAGCTAAAAAGTTGAGTCACAGAAGTAGGGAGTGGAACTGTGGTTATGAGAGACTAGAAAGGGAATGGAGGGAGGCAAGGGGAGACAGAGCTTGGTTAATAGATACAAAATTATAGCTACATAGGAGGAATTACTTCTAGCATTCTATAGCCCTGCAGGGTGAATACAGTTAATAATTTACTATATATTTTCTAAAAGCTAGAAGAGAGGATTGTTTTTCCTGATTTGAAAAAATTATGGGTTTTTTTTTTGAAGAAAACTTTTAACATCATAAACTGATCTTTATATACAATTTTATTCATTATTTCTATAGACCAATCCAATTCAATTCAGGTTTATTTACTTATTTACAAATGACATAAAAAATGTGGGCTGGGCATGGTGGGTGGATTGCTTGAGCCCATGAGTGTGAGACCACCAGCCTGGGCAACACAGCAAGACCCTGTCTCCTTTTTAAGAAAATAGAAACATTTTAAAAAAAATTTTCCACTTAGGATCTTGGAAGTCAAAATAAAATGGAAAGTATCTAGGACAGATTGACAAAAGAAACAAATATCAACAAAATGATTTTCAATTTGATGAAGAAAGAAACCACAATCTTAGGCTGGGCATGGTGGCTTGCACCTATAATCCAGTACTTTGGGAGGCCAAAGTGGGCAGATCACGAGGTCAGGAGTTCAAGACCAGCCTGGCCAACATAGTGAAACCCCGTTCCTACTAAAAATACAAAAAATTAGCGAGCATGGTGGCAGGCGCCTGTAATCTCAGCTACTCAGGAGGCTGAGGTGGGAGAATCGCTTGAACCTGGGAGGTGGAGGTTGCAGTGAGCCAAGATCACGGCATTGCACTCCAGCCCAGGTGACAGTGTGACATTCCATCTCAAAAAAAAAAAAAAAAAAAAAAAAAACCACAATCTTCATACAACAACAACAACAACATCATCAGGTTTGCAGTAAGAGATGTGTTTTTTTTTTTTTCTACAGGCATGAGCCACCGCGCTGGGCCGATTTATAAAGGAAGCTTGAGATAAACACTGTCAACAATGTTGTAGATATGAAAAGCAAGGACAACAGCAGATCTGCCCAGCATTTTTCCTTGAAATAAAATCTGAAGATATTTATTTAGCCCACAAGAAGAATGTTATTTATACAATGTTATATAATGCAAAAATTTACAATTAAATATAACACTGCTCTCTTCTTCAAAGAAAAGTTGGATGACTGGCCGGGCACAGTGGCTCATGCCTGTAATCACAGCACTTTGGGAGGCTTAGGTGGCTAGATCATCTGAGGTTAGGAGTTCGAGACCAGCCTGGCCAACATGGTGAAACCCCGCCTCTATTAAAAATACAAAAATCAGCCTGGCATGGTGGTGCATGCCTGTAATCCCAGTTACTCAAGGAGGCTGAGGCAGGAGAATCGCTTGAACCAGGGAGGTGGAGGTTGCAGTGAGCCGAGATCGTGCCACTGCACTCTAGCCTGGGCAACAGAGCAAAAGTCTGTCTCAAAAAAAAAAAAAAAAAAAAAAAAAAAAAAAAAAAAAAAAAAAAAGAAAAAAGAAAAGTAAAGAAAAGAAAAGGAAAGTGGGATGACTGTTCTGAATGACTTAAAAGCTACCTGCCTACCAGTCAAAGGGTGACTGAAACTCTCTGGAAGCATCCTGCATTTCTGTAGCCTTGACCTTGCAGCAGCAAGTATCACATACACAATTGTCCAAGGAAGAGAGGATTTTGAATGTTCCCAATATAAATAAAAGGTAAATGTTTGAGATGATATGCTAATTACCCTGCTTTGATCATTGCATATTGTACATATCACTTTGGGAGGCCGAGGCAGGTGGACCACCTGAGGTCAGGAGTTTGAGACCAGCCTGACCAAGATAGAGAAACCCTGTCTCTACTAAAAATACAAAATTAGCTAGGCGTGGTGGCGCATGCCTGTAATCCCAGCTCCTCGGGTGGCTGAGGCAGAAGAATCACTTGAACCCGGGAGGCAGAGGTTGCGGTCAGCCGAGATCGCGCCATTGCACTCTAGCCTGGGCAACAAGAGCGAAACTCCATCTCAAAAAATAAAAATAAAAATAAATATCACTCTGTATCCCATAAACTTGTACAATTATAATGTGTCTACTAAAGAGATGTTAGTTCATGCACAGAAAGAAGGTGAAATATATATAAAAAGTTTAAATATATAATAAACAGTGGTTATAGAAAATGAGATTTTGGAGAAACTTCTCTTTCTATATCATGTATTTCCATAATGTACGAATTTAGTACAACCATACACAAGTTGTTTTATTTACTTATTTTTAAATTTTTGTTGAGAAGGAGTCTCGCTCTGTCGCCCAGGCTGGAGTGCAGTGGTGTGATCTCAGCTCGCTGCAACCTCTGCCTCCTGGGTTCAAGCAATTCTCCTGCCTCAGTCTCCCAAGTAGCTGGGATTACAGGCGCCCACCATCATGCCTGGTTAATTTTTGTATTCAGGTTGTTTATAATCAGAACTGAGGTTTAAATATATATCTTTGTATCTCAGTAACTAAAATAATACTAGATAATGTTCCTTAATAGCCAGGCATTATTATAATTTTATTAGGAGTAAAATAACAATAATAAATATGAATTGTTTACTGAATGCCTGCTACATACCAGATGCCTTATGTTTCGTCTTCACCATACCACTATGAGGTAGGCTTTCTTATGTTTGATTTATACATGAAGAAACTTGCACCTCAGGATTCAGGGATGCTAAGTAATTTTAAAAAGATCACACAGTGAAGGACACAACTGAACCTCAAAGTTTCCTATGTTTGATACCAAAAACTGCTCACTTTTCACAATGTCATATTGTTTTCCACATTTCTTATAAAACAATATAGCATAATAAAGTTCCAGGGTGTACTCTAAATAAAGAATTTTTGAAAAAATATCACACCTGGTGTTTTTTTTCCCTCTAACTTTTTTGAGACAAGGTCTTTGTTACTCAGGCTGGAGTGCAGTAGCATAATCATAGCTCATTGCAGCATGGACCTCCCAGGTTCAAGCAATCCTCCCACCTCAGCCTCCCAAGAAGCTGGGACCGCAGGCGCATCCCACCACACCTGGCTAATCTTTATTTTTTTATTTTTTTTTTGAGACAGAGTCTCGCTCTGTCGCCCAGGCTGGAGTGCAGTGGCCAGATCTCAGCTCACTGCAAGCTCCGCCCCCCAGGTTTACGCCATTCTCCTGCCTCAGCCTCCCGAGTAGCTGGGACTACAGGCGCCCGCCACCTCACCCGGCTAGTTTTTTGTATTTTTTTTTTTAGTAGAAACGGGGTTTCACCGTATTAGCCAGGATGGTCTCGATCTCCTGACCTCGTGATCCGCCTGTCTCGGCCTCCCAAAGTGCTGGGATTACAGGCTTGAGCCACCGCGGCTGGCCTAATCTTTATTTTTAAATTTGTAGGAATAGGGTCTATGTTGCTCAGACTGGTCTTGAACTCCTGGGCTCAAGTCATCTTCCCACCTCAGCCTCCCAAAGTATGGGATTACAGTTGTGAACTACTGCACACCTGGCCGTTTTTACTTTACAAATAAAACTACATTAATAGAAGACGTTGTGACTTTACTAATAACCTACATTTTTGTGGAAAACTCATCCAAAGTGTTTAGATGGGAAAACTAGATATTGTGAACAACTTCTATTTAGTAGACTTCCTTCATACACCCAACAAGATACTATTTACTATGTGTGATGTACTTCTCCATTTTCATTTATTATTCATGATTTGTCAGTTAGTAACGTTTAGAATCGTAATTCTATACATAAAGGATGAAAGACAAGTTCCACATAGTATCAACTGTAATCCTGAGAAAACTTACTTGATTATTTAAAAAAATATATAAACTATAAGCTAAAGCAGTATGTACAACCAACAAAACAAATACGGTTACTTTAAAGTTGGATATTTTTGGGCTGGGCGCAGTAGCTCACGCCTGTAATCCCAGCACTTTAGGAGGCCAAGGCGGGTAGATCATTTGAGGTCAGTTAGAGACCAGCCTGGCCAACATGGTAAAACCCCATCTCTACTAAAAATACAAAAAAAATTAGCTAGCTGCGTGTTGTGGCACATGCCTATAATCCCAGCTACTGGGGGAGGCTGAGGCAGGAGAATCGCTTGAACCCAGGAGGCAGAGGTTGCAGGGAACCAAGATTGCACCACTGCACTCCAGCCTGGGCAACAGGGCGAGACTCCGTTTCAAAAAAAAAAAAAAAAAGTTGGCTTTTTGAAAAGACGAACAAAATTGATAAATCCCTAGCAGGACTGACAAAAAAAATTACCAATATAGAACTAGAAAAACGAATATCACTGTAGACCATATAGACATTAAGATAATAAGACAACACTTACTCACTATAACTAGTAGCACTGTCGTACAGAATTACAAAGAAGTTGACTCCCCAAATTATGGTTATTGCCCTGTGATACATTAACCAGCTTTTTTAAAAGCAATCTTATTTGACTGTTGTTTTTCTCTGATTTTCACTATCTGTATTTATGTGTCTTTCCTATCCATTAAACCAACTTTTCTGGCTGGTTTCCTCATTACTGAGTTAAATAAATCTTTGATATGTCTTACTTATTTAAAACAATTCTGAAACTAGGATTAGAGAAAAGTTTCATAAATACGATAAAGATTTTCTACCAAAAAGCCTATAACATAATGGTAAATTATTATTAAAAGCTCCATTTACTCAAAGATTAGAAAGGAGTCAAGAATATGTGTTACAATCACTTCTATTCAGCACTATGCTGGAGTCCAAAATAATAAGACAAAGACAAGACAAAAGGATTAAAAAGGGGAAAAAAGATTATTCAGAGGACATAATTGTGTGCATAGAATATTCAAAAGAATCTACTAACAGTATTATAATTAATAAAGAAATTTAGCAAGCCTGCTGAATAGAAGGGTCAATACAAAAAATCTATTTCTCTATATTAATAATAGAAAATAAAAATTTCCAAACAATTCTATTTAAAATAGTTTCAAAAAACATTGATTATCTAGGAATAAATTCAATGTAAGATGTGCAAGACACTGAAGTATGAAGTATAAAGAAAATTCAAATAAATGAAGGGGTATATGATGTTCATAGAGACTTGATATTAGAAAGATGTCACTTCTCAGCTGGGCACGGTGGCTTATGCTTGTAATCCCAGCACTTTGGGAGGCCGAGGCGGGCAGATCACCTGAGGTCAAGAGATCGAGACCATCTTGGCCAACATGGTGAAACCCCAGCGCTACTAAAATACAAAGAACTAGCCGGGCGTGGTGGCTCATGCCTGTAGTCCCAGCTACTTGGGAAGCTAAGGCAGAAGAATCACTTGAACCCAGGAGGCAGTGGTTGCAGTGAGCTGAGATGGCACCATTGCACTCCAGCCTGGCGAAAGAGCAAGACTCTGTCTCAAAAAAAAAAGAAAAATGTCATTTCTCATCATATTGATCTAAGGCAACACTGTCTAGGCCTGGCATGGTGTCTCACGCCTGTAATCCCAGCACTTTGGAAAGCTGAGGTGGGAGGATCACCTGAGGTCAGCAGTTCGAGACCAGCAAGGCCAACATGGTGAAGCCCTGTCTCCACTAAAAATACAAAAATTATAGTCAGGCGTGGTGGTGCACGCCTGTAATCTCAGTTACTCAGGAGGCTGGGGCAGGAGAATCACTTGAACCCAGGAGGTGGAGGTTGCAATGAATTGAGATTGCACCACTGTACTCCGGCCTGGGTGACAGAGTGAGACTCCGACTCAAAAAAAAAAGATACAAAAATTAGCTAGGAGTGTTGGTGTGCACCTGCAGTCCCAGCTACTTGGGAGGCTGAGGCATGAGAATTGCTTGAACCTGGGAGGCAGAGGCAGCAGTGAATGAAAATTGCACCACTGCACTCCAGCCTGGGCGACAGAGTGAGACTCTGTTTCAAAAAAACAAATAAATAAAAATAAAGCAACACTAATAGAAATATAATGCGATCCACACATACAATTAAAACATTTTTGGCCACATTAAAAGCAAAACAGGTGAAATTAATTTTAATAATTTTATTTAATCTAATATATCAAAAATTTTAATGAATTTTACATTTTTGGTATGAAATTCTTGAATTCAGTGTGTATTTTATCACTATAGTACATCTGAACTTAAACTGGCCACATATTACATGTTCAACAGCCACATGTGGCTAGTGGCTACCATATTGGACAGCACAGATTTAGAGATCCGATGTAATCCTAATCAAAACTGGAGCAGACGTTTTTGTGGAAATCAACATACTGATTCTTGAAAAATAACAATACTAGAAAATATAACCACCACATATTGAAACTTATTATAGAACTACACGAAGAGAATGTGGCATTGGTTCAAGGATAGAAATAGACTGATGGAAAAGAAAAGGGTCAGGAAACATGTGGTCATCTGATTATGATAAAGCAGGGCACCAGGGAAAGCATGCTGATTTCATTAAATTGTGCTGAGTCAATGCCTTACAGGAAAAAAAACAAAACAAAACAAAACACGGATCTTGACTCCTAATACATTACATTACATACATACAAAGATCAATTCTAGATGGATTGCAGAGTTAAATGATAATAAACCTTTTAGAAGAAAACAGAAAAAAAAATCTTCATACGCATTGGGAATAGGCAAAGATGACCTAAACTGGACACACACACAAAAACACTGATAAATGAGACTAAAAATGATTTGCTTACTTCTTCTGGATGAAAGGTAGGAGGCAAGGTTGGTGAAGGTGCAAAAGGAGGTGGAGAGATAACCTTTCTTTCCTCTAGCTGGGCCATTATTTCCTTTCGTCGGCGATGTAGTTCATCTAGACTAGGATGAGGCTGGGGAGGAGGAGGAAGCCGGCTATAAGGAGGTTCCTAAAAATAGAAAGATTAGTTAAAATTGAAAGAGAATTTCAGGACAGATTAATTCATTTAATATACTCAGCGTATATTTTAAGTTATGAAGCAGCTTGTATACCCTTAACATTTGAAAACACCAACACTTAATAGAACAAAGTAAAACAAAATCCCCCAAACTCTCAAGATCTTCCAAATAGCTAAATTTAGGTTTTTTTTATTTGGTCATAATTTCCAAGTAGATCTAGAATTGTTTTTTTTTTTTGTTTTTTTTTTTTTTTTTTTTTTTTTTTTTTTT
>NW_016804151.1:3064145-3129348 GCF_001698545.2 Rhinopithecus bieti
AGCCAGGATGGTCTCGATCTCCTGACCTTGTGATCCGCCCGTCTCGGCCTCCCAAAGTGCTGGGATTACAGGCTTGAGCCACCGCGCCCGGCCTTTAGAATTGTTAATTAAACCATCTAAAGTTCAGAAACTAAGGATGGTTAATTGGGGGGGAGGAGGCAGAATTTTTTTCTCATTAATAGTTAAAAAAAAAAAAACCTACCCAAATTATGAAAAGATTAAAAAAAAAAAGAAGCTCTCTTATGAAAAAGAAGTCATCAAAGGGTTATTGTCACTGTATAAAAAGTAAGGAATCACTGCAATCAATAGTCAAATTAAGTCTATGTAATAAAAAAAAATACAGCATACTCTGAGGTACGAAGGTCTGATCTGAGTTGGATGAGGAGCCACTGGATAGTAACTCTCGATCTGTTGGTATCTTTCTCTGGATTCTGGTACATACGATGGTACTGCTGCAGGTGGAATCTCAATGGGTATAGGGCTTTCTCGGAATATCTCTTCTCTTGTGTAAGACTGAGCAGGGTACACTCGACGGCTATCATAGTGAGATGGGTATATAGGTGGGTACTGCTGTGGCTGTGTGCCATACTGAGAGTTTACAACACGATCTTGGAGGTAGGGTGGATAATGATCCAAGTAGGGAGGAGCAGGTTCAGGAGCGGATGGTGGAGGTCGGACAAAGCGGGACACACATTGTGGTGGTGGAGTATAATACATACCTGTACAATACAAAAGAGGAATCAAAGGCAATAATGAGCCAATTTAGTTTTCTATATAAGAGTTTACCTTTTAAAATACTGAAACACCAAAGTATTGATAATCTACTTATTTCTTTAGAAGTTTTCCATCTGCTTATATAATCAGGTTAGCTTTTTAAAAAATAACAAGCAAAAATTATCTGTAAAAGTCATTGAAAAAACTACCCTACTTATAACCTATAATACTAGATTGGCTCTCATTGTTTGACCCTCTTTCTTGGTGTGTCTTAATGAAATGAAGACATTGCAAAACAAAAAAACCACATTTCCCATGTATCCTTGAAGTCAGGCTACACAAATTAATTACTTGTATGAGTTTTGAATTTGAAACTGAAATAACTAGGGGGAGACATGGAACACAAAAGGCCAGTTTTGCTGGTGCAGATTAGTAGCTACTGCTTGGCTCTGCAGTTCTCGAGACACCAGTTGTGGCAATAGTTTCTCAATTTTCAGACTTTTGCCTCAAATGATGTGATCTTGGAATTAAGTAGTTAGGACAGAAGTTTTTACTTCTACTGCTTCCTCATTGCAACAAGTTCTCTTGGCAGCTAGCTCTGGAGCATTGCTTGCTTCTTTAGTACCTCCACCAATATGGCAGGCACCTAACTCCTGCACTAAATCTCTTTCTGCTTAATATAGCTAAAATAATTTATCTAAAATTGAAACCAGGCTACAAAAATAGTTGCATTTTTCGTATAATGGATGGTCAAAAGGAAGATACAAATCACATTTTATCATATTTTGCATGAATTAGTAATGCCATATCAATTAAAAAACATTCTCATGAATGTAGAGAAGACAACATGATTCAAAATTAAATGACAGACTCGGAAAAAGAAGAGAGCACTTTTAATCTATTCCCGTTTTAAAAATTATAGTACTATACTGCTTCTGACAGAGAGATCCAACACTTAAAATCATTCAGTGTTTATTTTACATATAAATTGTATATGTAAAACATTAGTTTATTTTCTTTCCTTCATTCTCCATACCTGGTATTATCATTAAAGCTGGCTAATTTTCAAATTTGTCTATTTTTGAAATCCCTTCTCCTTTCCCACCACACTAATTCCTCAATATTCACACCAGGATTAACAGCCTCCTAACTCAACTCTCATCCTTCCAATCCATTCATACTTTTTTTTTTTCCTATTCCAAATACCTCCATTTGGGGCATTTCTTCCATTAAGTCTTTTTGATTCCTCAAGTTCTTCTCAATGATCTCCCTTGAGTCCTTCAGTCAATTTCTATCAAACTCATATTAACCACCACAGCAGATCACTTAATTTTTAATACATACATAAACACCACACACACGCATCTACTACTCATGCATATAAATAGTTTTCTATTCTTTACCATTATTTATTCTATTCTGTAAACTCTCTAAAGGTATATATGCTGCATTTTTTCATATATATTACAGGGCCCAGAATAATAGTAATTGAAAGGAAGAAAAATGTACTGTGGATGTTTAATTTACACACACTGTAATATTAATTCTTTTTTCATGCTTGAAGAAAATTTTGGTCAGGAGAATATATACTGCCTTACTCAGCAAAATTCCAATGCCTACTGTGTGACTTATTTCCATAAATATTATATATGAACACATGTATTATGCAACTGCTTTTAGTAGATAAGGCGGTTTGATTTTTATTACTTTGTTTCATTTATTTCATAGTATTTAGTTGATCACAAAATCCAATTTTTCCAAAGTATTAAAAAGTGCATTTATACATTTATTTATCTTAAAGAGGCTACTGTGTAAATGATCACTCTGACCTGAGCAGTTCTGGTAACTCCTAAGAAAAGCAAGCAATATAAATGAAAAATCGTTACCCTGCTGATAAGGTGCTGGTTCAAATGGTGGAGCCGCTCCTCGCGGATCCTGATAATAAACATCTGTCTGTTGTGCTGGATATAACTGAGAACCTCGAGGTACCATCTGAAGTGGTTTGGTGACAGGCATTGGAGGCAGATCTGTTGGCCCCCTTGGAGGTATAGGATGTGGATTCACAGGTAAGGCAGAAATACTCTTAGGAACAGATTCTAGCCTAAGGGAATAATATTATGGAATTTGTTTAAGGTCTTTAAAATACTCATGTGTATAAATTGTTACAAGTAAAAAAGACTGCTACAATTTGGGAAACTCACTTATTCTAATAGTCATCCCTTCTACAAAATTTGCAATTTTTTATCTTATTTCCCCACGTTGTTTCTTTTTTCTTTTTTTTTTTTGAGACAGAGTCTCGCTCTGTCACCCAGGCTGGAGTGCAGTGGTATGATCTTGGCTCACTGCAACCTCTGCCTCCTGGGTTCAAGCGATTCTCATGCCTCAGCCTCCCAAGTAGCTGGGATTACAGGCATGTGCTACCATGCCTGGCTAAGTTTTGTATTGTTAGCAGAAATGGGTTTCACCATGTTGGCCAGGCTGGTTTCGAACTCCTGGCCTCAAGTGATCTGTCCACCTCAGCCTCTCAAAGTGCTGGGATTATAGGCATGAGCCACCATGCCTGGCTATGCTAATAGTTTCTTAAAAAACACTAGCATGGGGAATAAAAAAACAACAAAAAAAAAGCCAAAAAAAAAAAAAAATCAGAGTTTTTTTTTTTTTTTTTTTTTAAATCCCGAACATTAATTGTTCTTTCTTCCTTCGCCTTTATGAAGAAGAAATTTTGAAAAAAAGAGTTAGGAAAAATGACGTACAGGTCAGGAGGGGATCCAGGAGCACTACTGCTCAGATGATCTATTTTTCCTGGTTTCAGACTAGAATCATAGCTGGGGTCTGTCCCTCGTGGAATAAGCTGTGTTACTGTATTCCCTGTTGATACAATTCCATTTGGCAGAGCAGGAGGTTTTCTGCTAGGGAGATCCACTGCACCTTCATCTGGAAGGATAGCTGCTGAAGGCAGGCCCACCTCATTAAGTTGACCCAAAGAGGCACTCAAGGGTCTTCTTGGAACCAGGCGCTTGTTCATTTTACGAAATCTATATAAAAAGCATAGGCACATATCAAAAAGCAAATATAAAAGCAAAACCAAGAACTAAAATGTACTTAACATTATTTTCTAGAAATATTCTCTCTTGAAACATTAACTCTATCAGTGTGTATATTTTCCATAAAATCCCAAGCAGCAAAGACATATAGATTAAGTATAAAATTCCTCATAAAAATGTGTAACATAGACTGGGTGCTGTGGCTCATGCCTGTAATCCTAGCACTTTGGGAGGCTGAGGCGGGTGGATCACGATGTCAAAAGATAGAGACCTGGCCAACATGGTGAAGCCCCGTCTCTATTAAAAATACAAAAATTAGCTGGGTGTGGTGGCGTGTGCCTGTGGTCCCAACCACTCGGGAGGCTAAGGCAGGAGAATCGCTTGAACCTGGGAGGCAGAGGTTGCAGTGAGCCGAGATCGTACCACTGAACTCCAGCCTGGCGAAAGAGTGAGATTCCGTCTCAAAAAAAAAAAAAAAAAAGAGTTACATTTGTCATATTATAAAATATGCTATTAATATTTTTGCTATAATATATTTCTGTGGACATTTGTATTTCTAAAACTTATTGGAGAAGCTAGTAGAAAAATCTTCAGAAGATAGTTTCTGAAATATTTTACTTCAGCTGTCCCTCAAATGCCTTGGGATACAATGAGCCAATGTTAAAACTAGGAATAAAGAAAACAAAGCCAGTATGCACTGTGAAACATTTATCATTTACTCCATTAAAAAATTTAAGCAGCCAGGCACTATGGCTCACACCAGTAATCCCAGCACTCTGAGAGGCTGAAGCGGGCGAATCACTTGAGCTCAGGAGTTTGAGAGCAGCCTGAGCAACATAGTGAAACCCTGTCTTTACCAAAAATATAAAAACTTAACCGGGTATGGTGGTGCACGCCTATGGTCCCAGCTACTCAGGAGGCTGAGGCAGGAGGATCACTTGAGCCTATGAGGCGGAGGTTGCAGTGAACCAAGACTGCACCACTGTACTCTAGTCTGGGCAACACAGTGAGACCCTGTTTCAAAAAAAAAAATTTAAGCAATTAAGGATAGTGACTTTTATTAGAACTGCTGCAGAGATGCTGATGTTATGCCTGCCAATACAAAATTAAAGTTATTTTAAAAGTAGGTTAACGGAACCAAAACAAAATAATTGCCTAAGTTTAAACAGATGCTGTGGTACAACAAGCATATCGATTCTGAAATCTAACCAAAGGAAACAATATAAGCCATCAGACTCCAGGATCCTTGTTCCTCAACAATGAAAGCAAGCCCATTTACAACTGCTAATGCATTTTCATTTTCAAAAATAAAACCTCGGCTGGGCACAGTGGCTCACACCTATAATCCCAGCACTTTGGGAGGCTGAGGTAGGTGGATCACTTGAGCTCAGGAGTTCAGGAACAGCCTGGGAAACATGGGAAAACTCTGTCTCTACCAAAAATACAAAAATTAGCTGGGCATGGTGGCATGCACCTGTGGTCCCAGTTTCTTGGGAGGGTGAGGTGAGAGGATCACTGGAGCCTGGAAGTCGAGGCTGCAGTGGGCCATGATCACATCACTACACTCCAGCCTGGAAGACAGTGAGACCCTGTCTCAAAAAAAATAAATAAATAAACAATAAAAAAGGTAACAGATAATTATGAACATGTACTTACACCTTGTGTGAATAACCAAATAAGCAAAGGCAGAATGAGGTCAAAGAGCATGCAAATTAGAAATTTTTATATCATACTGCTCTCTAAAACTATTTTAAGTCCTACTGATCATGAAGGAAAATGTCTTTCTTTCAAAACCTCAAATACTGGGTAGTACTGGTCTTTGTTAACTTGGTAGTCCAAAAATACTAAGTTGCTTTAATTTGCATTTCTTTAACAACTAGTGAGATTGAACATAGTTTCACAGAATAATTGGTCATTAGTACTTCTTCTGTAAACTATGTTTATGATCCATAAATCTATTGGTTCCTCTCCTCCTTACAGATTTGTAAGAGCTCATTTTATGTTAGCATATCAGCCCTCTGTATGTCATTTCCTCACCAAGCTCTTTATAAAAAACTGTATTTGTACCATATCTTAGTTTTATAATTTTTATGTAATCAAATTTATCAATCTTTCCCTTTATGGATGCTGGGTTGCAGTTATTAAAAAAATATTTTCCTTCTTTCCTTAACAACTAAAACAAACAAACAAAACCCTCTTACTACTCTGTGGTTTCTTTCTTCCTAAATATTTAAATCTCTTACACATCTAGAGTTCACTGTAGTATAAAGATTGTGGTAAGAATTCAGCTCTATTTTTCAAATAGGTGACAGTTATTTTCCATCATTCTTTTGGTCACTGATGTGAAATGCCACCTTAAGCACATATGCTAAGCTCCTACATGCATCTCAGACTCCTCCTAGATTCTCTACTGCATTTCATTAATCTATCTATTCCTATGCAAAAGACTACAGTCTTTTATTCACTGTAGTCCATAATATAGGTTAATAGTTATTAGTCTAGTTCCTGTCAAAAACTTCTTTTTCAGAATTTTCCTGGCTATTTGTACATATTTTTTCTTTACAAGTGAATTTTTGATAGGATCTTAACATCATCATGGTGAGATTTAAATTTGGATTTCTTGGAATTTATTGTCTACGGGAAAATAGAACTTTTATAGTGTCAAACCTTATCCAAGAACACAGTATGTTTACTCAGTATTCCTCTTATGTTCCTAGGTAATTTATTGGTTCAATTTATATACACCCTGATTATTCTTTACAAATCTATTATTTGGTATTTATCTTTTTTTGTTATTGCTAAAGTAGAAGAGATCCTGAATTTTAACTTTTTTTCCCAATAATTTTATGGCTATTTTATTCTTTCTTACATACATTAGCTACTACTTCCACAATGATAAATAATACTAGCAGAAAATTTTACTACTAATTACTAGCAGAAAATTTTGCCTTATCCTTGACTTTAATGAGAGTGAATTGAATAATTTACTAATTAAGCATCATACTATTATGTTGGCTTCTGATTTACAACATGATTTATTACCATGCTGAGAAAGTATGATATTTCTGTTGTATTAAGGAATTTTGATTTTTTTTTTTTTTTTTTTTTGGAGACAGAGTCTCGCACTATCATTCAGGCTGGAGTGCAATGGCGCAATCTCGGTTCACTGCAACCTCCGCCTCCTGGGTTCAAGAGATTCTCCTGCCTCAGCTTCCCGAGTAGCTGGGTCTACAGGCGCGTGCCACCACACCCAGCTAATTTTTGTATTTTTAGTAGAGACGGGGTTTCTCAATGTTGGCCAGAATGGTCTCAATCTCTTGACCTTGTGATCCGCCCGCCTCGGCCTCCCAAAGTGCTGGGGTTACAGGCATGAGCCACTGGTGCCTGGCTGGAATTTTGATTTTTAATTGACATTCAATTTTATTCAAAAGCCTTTGGCATTTTTTGCATATGATCATGTTATTTTCTAAGTTGTGATAATTATGTTGTACTAATTTTGCAGAGTCATGGCATCTATTTTCTTTTCTTTAAAAAAAATTATATTATTTATATTTAAAAAAAAACACCTACAGCACCCAATATTCCCAGGCAGTCTCCTATCCAAGTACTAACTGGGCCTGACCATGCTTAGCTTCCGAGATCAGATGAGCTCAGGTGGATTCAGGGTATTATGCCCATAGACATGGCATCTATTGTAATGTATTATTTAATTATATTTAAATTTTTTAGATTTTTAATATTAATACATGCGATAGATTTACAGTTTTCTTTAATTGTGTTATCTTTGTCAAATTTAATAAAAGTGTTACATTGGATTTATAAACAAATTAAGAGTCAATGGGTGTGGTGGCTCCTGCCTGTAATCCTAGCACTTTGGGAGGCCAAGGCAGGAGAATCCCTTAAGACCAGGAGTTTGAGACCAGCCTGGGCAACATAGGGAGACACTGTCTCTATTTTTAAAAAATAAAAAAAATAAAATAAAATAAAAATAAAAAAAATTAAGAGGCTTCTCGCTTTCTGAGCTGAAAAATTTAACATCCCTGAAATTATCTTGTCCTTGAAGTTTAAAAGAACTTGTTAAACTGAGCCAAGGGCAAATTTTTCCATTGGAAATACAATATGCAATTAGTTAAGTTAAAATTGATTAAAATTATTAGAATTTTAATTTTTTTTGTTGTGAAAATGACCCACTTTTAGATTTAGCTAATCATAAAATAGTTTCCTATCTATAGGCATGATGCAATAAAAGCTGAAGAAACTGGTTTTCATTTTTAAAAATTATGTACAGGTTGAATATCTCTTATCTGAAATGCTTGGGACCAGAAGTGTTTCAAACACTGGATTTGTCTCGGATTTTGGAATATTTGCATATACATAAGGAGATGTCTTGGGGATAAGGCCCAAATATATAACACAAAATTCATTTATGTTTCATATACATCTTTTACACATAGTCTGAAAGTAATTTTATACATTATTTTAAATAATTTTGTGCATGAAGTTTTGACTGCCATCCGTCACAAGGTCAGGTGTGGAATTTTCAACTTGTGGTGTCAAATTGGCTTTCACGCATTTTTGGATATTGAAGCATTTCAGATTTTCAGAATAGGAATGTTCAAGCTATGTTGCATTCTAAAAATGTCCTATTTATTTAAGATAAAGCAATTACTCTTTCTGTATTTCTGTATGTCAGCAAATTATTCCACTTATACCTTATTCCAAAGTCTCCTGACTTCCACACTTACTTTTCCAGTTCCTCCTGTGAGTGTGCAAACGTACAGCTGGCCCCACGAGGGCATCCTCCTCTCTGCTTCATATCTCGACACATGTATGTTTTGTATTTGCTATGCTGTGGAGGCTAAAACCAAAATCAAAATATTAGATGTGTAACAACCCTTCACAAAAAAATATAAATTTTGTGTTGTCATTTTAGGATTTTGATAATCTAGATAAGTAATTCACATATTTATTTAGATTACCAAGAGCAAAAGTGCTGGAAAGTCATTCTGTCTGAAGTTTCAAAGTCCAAATATAAACAAAGCAAAAAGAAGGTAGTCCTAATTTCTCTGATATGTTGATATTAATTCTCAAACAAGTAGCATCACATAAATTCTTGAATAAATTTTATGGGCTTTCTTACACTTGTTTTATATGGAAAAGAAAATCTCATGGGGCACTATGATCTCATTTCCACTTTTTTTTTTGAGATGGAGTCTTACTCTGTTGCCCAGGCTGGAGCACAGTGGCGCAATCTTGGCTCATTGCAACTTCCACCTTGCCAGCTAAAGCAATTCTCCTGCTTCAGTCTCCCGAGTAGCTGGGATTACAGGCGTCCACCACCGCACCTGGCTAATTTTTGTATTTTCAGTAGAGACAGGGTTTCACCATGTTGACCAGGCTGGTCTCGAACTCCTCACCTCAGGTGATCCGCCTGCCTCGGCCTCCCAAAGTGCTTGGGATTACAGGCGTGAGCTACTGTGCCCAACCCATTTCCACATTTTACAATGAAAAAACAAATCACTGTAGTTTAAGACTTTCAAATATATAAATTATCTTCTAATATTTGTTTTGTACAATGTTCAATACAGCTATATGTATGCTTCCTTACAACACACCACAAAAACTACAAAAGGCCCTATAATCAAAGAATATTCTGTAACTAATTCTTCTTGACATGCAGAATAATATACCAAGGACTTAAAATATCTTCAGAAGTACAAATGACACATATTATCTACAACTCAAGGATAAGGCAGGAGGATGGATTTGAAAGTTAATGAAATATGAGACACAACACTGAACTGGACAAAATTTAGTGTATTTTATCACCATATGGCAGACTTTAAAGGTTAGTCTCATTACGTTTGTTATTTTCTTCAAGATGTCTAATGAAACAGAGAGTTAAAAATTGTAGGTTCTCCTTTCTTTTATGCCTATTCATAAATAAAAGCTTTGACCTGTGTTAGATAGGTTAGGAAAATCATATCCAGATTATTTTACTTAGCAGGATACTTTTTACATTTCTTGCCTCTTAAGCAAAAAGGAATACTGAATAATCTATTGATGTTTACCTGAACCCGGTAAATTAAGAGTTTTAAGTTCACAGGCTTACTACTGCAAAATAAAAGATCTAATGAACCTAATATAAATCCTCAGAGCAAAATAAAATTACTGGGAATAAAATTTAAAAATCTAGCTATAAGAAGTTATTATACTCTACCATCGTATTTCATCTAAAAACTGTGAGGGAAAGTTGACCCACTGGCATAACAGACATTATGAATGAAAAAAATTTTTAATTTTAATAAGAAAATCTATAGAAATTTGAAGAATATTGAAAAGATACAGTATTAGCACTAAAAAGTGATACTTATTGTCAAACCAAAATGTAATACAAACTAAAGAGAATAATTATCTTATATAAATGGAATAAACTTCAGCACTGAATCTATTTTCTCCATCAAATGCTGCCATATCCAATGTGAAGACTGACCCCAGCATGATATCAGATCAATAAGGATTATTCAATGTCAATATTGTCAGATAAAATTACCAGCCTAATGCAGTAAACTGTTAACCATGCCAAGGTAATTTATAGTTTCTATAGTCAGAGTCTCAAAATATTCATGTCATCTTTTTGGCTTTGCATCTGTAGGTATACCCACAGTGGTTTACCTATAGTTTTAAGGCATATCCACAGTGCATTAACTCTAAGTTTTAAACAGCTTCCTTACCTGCTGCTGATCTGCTCCTTTTTTGCTGTGGTTCTGGATATAATCAACCAGCCCATGTACCACTGTACGCACAGCAACCAGCCCATTTTCCAGCTGTTCCCAAGTAGGAGGAGGAGCA
The DNA here is from genome assembly GCF_001698545.2 of Rhinopithecus bieti. Taxonomy (NCBI): domain Eukaryota; kingdom Metazoa; phylum Chordata; class Mammalia; order Primates; family Cercopithecidae; genus Rhinopithecus; species Rhinopithecus bieti. The sequence continues at coordinate 3,074,756 of NW_016804151.1, forward strand.
TCTATACAACCAATAATAATGTTTTAAACTCTAATGTTACTCAATATTTTCCCTAATATCAAATTAATAAAAGAGTTAGTTGACAACATTTCAGTGAAATCAAGTTTCACACCTTAACTTTTTAGATAATAGCTTATTCACCTAGCCATCATTTTAAAGGAATGGACATATTCTTTCAAAGCTGGGGTTGCAAAATGAAATAACCACAGGAACAAGAAAGGTAATAAGAAAGAGGTAAATAGGCCACACAATAGTGGTAACTGTCATTAGACTCTTAGGGTTGAGGAGACAAAAGCGAGTGACAGGGACTGCTGAACTGGAGAGGGTGTCCCTCATCTAAGAGTATGGTTATAACTCAGCTTTAGATGATTGTAGTTATGCGACAATGCAAGGCTGGCACTGCCAAATACATTCACTGTTTCCCAGGGAAACCTGAAACTTAAGATTTTTAAGTAAAAATTTTTCAGTTTTAAAATGTTGGCATCTAAGAAATTTAGACCATTGCTCAGACCAACACTGTGCGGACTAAACAAAACTGAGGAGTGCCTGTAGTTAGTCAATTTGCATGTTTATTTTGAACTTTTATATAAATCAAGTTTTGGTAAACAAAAAGCTTAAAAAGTTTAATAAGCCGGGCACAGTGGCTCAGGCTTGTAATCTCAGCACTTTAGGAGGCCGAGGTGGGAGGATCACAAGATCAAGAGATCGAGACCATCCTGTCCAACATGAAAAAAACCCCGTCTCTGCTAAAACAAAAATTACCCAGGCGTGGTGGCATGGGCCTATAGTCCCAGTTACTTGGGAGGCTGAGGCAGGAGAATTGCTTGAACCTGGGAGGTGGAGGTTGCAGTGAGCCAAGACGACACCACTGCACTCTATCCTGGTGACAGAGCGAAACTCCGTCTCAAAAAAAAAAAAAAAAAATTTTAATAGAAGAGCTATTATATAAAGTAACTCTGCTACATGTCTTCTTCATTTAGTAGGTATTTGCCCTGTGCCAGCACTTTGATTTATAAAAGAAAAATTAACTATAAGGCTAAATATAAAATATTCTTTAAAAGAAATACATAAAATGAAACAAGAAGAGAGATGTAGAGATAACTTCCTGCTCAGACATCCTGAAAGAATTCTAGGGGATGGCATTTGAACTGGGCTTTGAAGGACACATGGAATCTGAAAAGGAAAAAAGGTAAAGAGAATAAGTATTCAAAAAAGTAGTTTTTGGAACACTTGCTAAATCTGAGTTATTGTTCTAGTGTTGGGTAAGCAATAGTGATTAAAACAAAAATCCCCATTACATTCAAGGAGAAGAGCCAGATAATAATCAAGACAAATAAGCAAAACATACAGTAGTATTTAGATAATGTTGAATTGAAAAAAATAGAACTAAGAAAAGTGGGGCCAATGTGTAAAATTTTAGACAGAGGCAATCCGCTCGTCTTGGCCTCCCAAAGTGCTACGATTACAGGTGTGAGCCACTGCACTCTACTAAAAATACAAAAAAAAATTAGCTGGGCATGGTGGCACATGCCTGTAGTTCCAGCTACTCGAGAAGCTGAGGCAGGAGAATCACTTCAACCTGGGAGGTGGAAGTTGCAGTGAGCTGAGATCGCACCACTGCACTCCAGCCTGGTCAATAGAGGGAGACTCTGTCTCAAAAGAAAAAAAAAAAATTTAGACAGAGGCCAGAAAAGTCCTCCTTGAGAAGGTTACATTTGATTAAAGACCTGAAAGAAGGGCTTAAGTGTGCCTACTGGAGATATTAAGGTAAAAACATCCAAGTTAGAGGGAAGAATAAGTGCAAAGTCCTTAATGTGAGAAGTGTGTCCTGCATGTTGCATGGAGACAGAACCAGAGAAGAGGAAATTAAATGGAAAAAAAGGGTAGGAAACGAGGTTTGAGAGAGGTAATGGAAGACCAGACCACATGAGGCCCTACAGATCATGGGAAAGATTTTGGCTTTTACTCTGAGTGACAGAAAGCCACAGGAGAATTTATGAGCAGAGGGTGACAGGGTCACTCTGGCTCTTTTGCTAAAATCAGTTAGACAACAGGAGGCTATTCCATAATCCCCTGAGAGATGGTGATGGTAGCAGTGAAGGTAGATGGATTCTGGATGGATTTTAAAGGTAGGGCTTACAGAATTTGCTAACGGATCAGATATACATTATGAGAGAAAGAAGAGTTGAAATTTTTGGACTAAGCAACTGGAAGGATAGAGTTGCCACAAACAGGATGGCAGGGAAGAGCTCATTTTTAGATAGATTCAGTTTGAAATGCTTATCAGATATAAGATGATGGATGCTGAGAAAGCATTTTTTTTTTTTTTTTTTTACAGAGTCTTGCTCTGTCATCAGGCTAGAGTGCAGTGGCATGATCTTGGCTCACTGCAACCTCCACCTTCTGGGTTCAAGCGATTCTCGTCTCAGCCTCCCAAGCAGCTGGGACTACAGGGGCCCGCCACCATGCCCAGCTAGTTTTTGTATTTTTAGTAGAGATGGGGTTTCACCATGTTGGCCAGGATGGTCTCAATCTCTTGACCTTGTGATCCGCCCATCTCAGCCTCCCAAAGTGCTGGGATTACAGGCGTGAGCCACTGCACCTGGCCGAGAAAGCAGTTTTATATACAAGTTCAGGAAAAAGGCATGGGCTGGATATATATTTCAAACTCTAAAAGACTATCAATTGTAATGCATATTACTTTACATGCCACCAAAGAAAAAAAAAGATTGTTAATTATAATGTCTTCACACAAATGCATTCCAATTTCAGAAACGCTAAGATCTGAAATAATTATGAACCTCAAAACTGATGAAAATACAGTAAATTTATGAGTTATATAAATTATATTTGAAGCTATGAGATAGATAAGATTATCTAGGAAACAGGTATAGGATTAAACTGAGAACACTCCAAAGAGTACAGGATATGGAGATGAGAAAGCAGAGGATGCTGAGGAGAGTCCAATAAAGTAAGAAGAGAATTAGTAGCCTAGAAGCCAAGAAAAAAGCATTTCAAGGAAGAGAGAGTACAGAACAATGGCCAGGCATGGTGGCTCATGCCTGTAATCCTAGCACTTTGGGAGGCCGAGGCAGGTGGGTCACCTGAGGTCAGGAGTTTGAGAATAGCCTGGCCAACACGGTGAAACCCTGTTTCTATTAAAGATACTACAAATAAAAATAAATAATGGTAACAAATTAGCTGGATGTGGTGGTGCATGCCTGTAATCCTAGCTACACGGGACAAGAATTGCTTGAACCTGGGAGGCAGAGGTTGCAGTGAAGCGAGATCTTGCCATTGCACTCCAGCCTGGGGGACAGAGTGAAACTGTGTCTCCAAAAATAAATAAATAAATAAATAAAATGTTAAATGTTGTTAAATCAAGTACAGTAAGAACTGAGAGCTGACCTTTGGAATTAGCTACATGGAAGTAGTTTACGACCTTGACAAAATAAGTTTGGATAGAGCAGTGGAGATAAATGCCTGACTGGAGTTGAGTTCAAGAGAGTGCCAAAACAAGAAATGAAGTGGTAGGTAGATGAGAAACGGGGTCAAAAATGGATTAGGAACTTGTGGAAGTTCTCTTTTGACTGCTCAGGATGATCAAAGCACAGCAGTGGGGGGAAAAAATCACTATATATTCTAGTAACATTGATCTGGTTTACTAAGCAATTTTGGGAGCAAATCTATAAAAGCAGGCTGATAAAAAACTAAGAGGGCTCTGAATGCCATAGTCATGAGTGTCAAACCTTATTCCACGAGCAATTCTACAAACAATGAAAATTTATGAGTGTGGAAGCAAGATCAGGGATGTGATTTCTTTTATAGCAGTAAGTAGACTGGATTGGAGGAACTCGTAGTAGAGGAACTTATAAGACATTCAGTCTCAGGGAAAAGGAGGCTCTCAAAGGAAGTAATCATAAGCAGGGGATATAGGGACATTGTGAAAGAACAGATAAATCCTATTGTATGAAATGGTATGTAGAACGAGTGAAAGGAAAAGATGAGGCAAGACAAAACATTAAGGTTTTAAACTTACATACCTCAGAGAATGAGGTCATTATCAGAAAGAGGAAACATTAGAGGAACAGCAAGTATCAAGTAATGATGAGCTTGCTTTGAAGCACTCAGAGGAGATGATGGAGAATCTCAGCAAGCACTGGGAGATGTATCTGGAATGGATGCAGAGGTAATAGTGACAGATACTTGGGAGTCTGTGTTCTACACGAAAGTAATACCTGATGCTAAGAATGAATAACCACCATCAGAGCATGTAGAGAAAACAAAATCCCAAGAGCATAACCTGCCTACTCTTTAGTGGGCAGGAGGGGAAAGCATGGTACAAATATGACAGAAGTAGCACTCAGGTCAGAAGAGAACTATGAGATCACAGAAAGATATCAAAAAAGTGCTCAACAACATTATCCAAATGCTGAAAACAAATGGGAGTGATTTAAAGACTAAGACAAAGTTTTTGGAATCAGAGACTGGGAACCTACTAGCGAATATTAAGAGAGCTTCAGATCAGTAGTAGGAATAAACACAGAGAAGTTAAAATATCTTAGATGTAAGTATAAGGTAAAAAATGAAGGTTGGGTACATTTTCAGCTTAAGAAGGAGCAGAAAAAGCCTAAGTAAAGATATACAAGAGATGATACTTGAAGGAACAAGATATCATGGAGAGGGCAAAAACAGGATCAAGGAAATGCAACTAAGGATACATAATACAGAAAAAAAATGAGAAAAATGAGATTTGGAAGAGGTAAGAATGGTAAAATACAACACAATTTTGTGATGGGAGAAAGAAGAAACATAAAGAAGCCCAGAGAGATCTATTTTCCTGATGAAATGAGCAACAGTGTAAAAAGTATTAAATAAATATTAAAGTGAACTAACCTGAGATAAAGAGGGAAAATATTTAAAATGGAAACTTAAAATACTGTAAGAAAGATCTGGAGGAACTACTTTGGGAAACCCTAGAGGAAGAACAAAAGATAATGAAAGAATCATTGAGCAGCACGAAAGGCACATATAAGACAGTCCATTAATTTCCCATGGGTTTACCTGGACTAGGGTCAATGTTTGCTAACAGCTCCAAATGGGGTCTTAGTCGGTTCAAGTTTGCTGGGTCTCCAGTCCGCTGGAGAGCAATTGTTAGTTCCTGAACACTCTGTGCAAAAGAGGCTGGGGTCTGCAACTTAAAAAAGATAAATGTTAACTTTCCCAAAGGTCGGATAATCTTTTAAATATAAAGATTATTTGTATTACAATCATTTTTACAATTTATTAAATTTAATTTTTATCTTCCCATATACCCTACACTTTGGGCAGATTAGATTACTTGCTACCTAAATAAATTCTCTACTTCTCTGCATCCAGAGCTTGGCACACTGTGTACTGTATTGCCTCTGCTGTCACATTCTTCAAATGTGAGACCTCTCTCAATTCAGCCTCCCATCAGTTAGATATATTGATGAGTCATCTTTGTGAATTGTTAATTCCTGTTTCTCTCTCCATTAATTTACTAGAATTAGTGCTTTTCTCATCACTTTTAATAAATTCTCTTTTGTATTATCCAATATCGTAACCTTAGCAATATGTGGTTATTTAAATTTAAGTTAATTAAATAAAATAAAAATTTCAGTTCATCAGTTGCAAAAGTCACATTTCAAGTGCTTAATAGCCATGTGTGACTAGTGATCACCATATTGGACAGTGCATACACAGAACATTTTCATGATTACAGAAAGTTCTGTTGCTCTATGAAATATCACACACACCGCAAAGTTTACCAGTTTGTTGTACAAAGGTCTCTGGATATTAAATTTAAAGCACTGCGGGTGATGTGAGAAAATTATTGTAGGATATACACCTAGTTACACAGTTCAGTTCAGACAGGAAGATTAACCACCTTGTAGAATCTTTATAAAAGGCAAGCCAGGCCAGGCACAGTGGCTCACGCCTGTAATCCTAGCACTTTGGGAGGCTGTGGTGGGCAGATCACGAGGTCAGGAGTTCGAGATCAGCCTGGCCAACATGGTGAAACCCCATCTTCACTAAAGACACAAAAAATTCGCTGGGTGTGGTAGCACGTGCCTGTAATCCCAGCTACCTGGGAGGCTGAGGCAGGAGAATCGCTTGAACCTGGGAGACAGAGATTGCAGTGAGCTGAGATAGTGCCATTGCACTCCAGTCTGGGTGACAGAGCAAGACTCCATCTCAAAAAAAAAAAAAGAAAAAAGCAAACCAAGTTTCTCTTCAGAGGTAGAAAGGTACTCCTTTAATAGATCATTACTAAGCATTTCTGTAAATTATAAATCAGTTGCAAAACTTCAGATATAAGCTCCTGTCCAAACCTAAGAGTTGCAGGTAAAGTCTGGTTAAAGGTATCCAGGGAAGACTTACAGGGCAGAGCAAACAACCTACATTGTAACTAAAAATTATGTACCACCTTTTTTTCCCCCTAAAGAGACAGGGTCTCACATAGCTCACTGCACCCTCAAACTCCTGAGCTCAAGGATTCTCCCACCACAGCCTCCCAACTAGGTGGGACTACAGGCGCCTACCACCCCACCTGGCTATGGTTTTTTTTTTTTTGGTGGCAATGAGTGTCCCAATGTTTCCCAGGTTGTGCCCAAACTTCTGGCCTCAAGCAATCCTCCTACCTTGGCCTCTCAAAGTGTTGAGATTACAGGCATAAGCCACTGTGCCCACTCTACACCAGGCATTTAAAACACGTATTTCCCAATTCTCACTGTATTACCCATTCAAGGGATTCTATCTTTAGAAATAGAAAAAAAAAAAGGCGGGGGGAAATAGCTTGGTAAAAGGTTAGTGTATTCTACAGTGAGAATGCCCAAGTTCAAATCTACTTCTGTCATTTACTATCTATGTGATGCTGGAAAAACATATTAACTTCCCTTTGTCTTTGTCTAAAATGGATAATACAGGGCTGTTGAGAGGATTAAATGAATTATTTAAAACCACTAGATACATACTAAGATTTTAGTAAATGTTCATTATTTTTTTTTAGGTTACTCTTACTATTTGACTCTATTTCTCTAAATGAAATGTAGAGTGGTCTCTAGAGTGGGTAATCATCTCTGTGATTCTAGTAAAATAAAATAAAATACAAAATAAATAAAATTAAAAATATAAACTAATCATCTCTTTATATGAACAAAGTGGTATTATAATGTGATTGGTTATGACACGACACTGGCTATAACTAAAATTTACAAAAGCTATACAGTATTCACTTTAATATACATTTGTTAAATGAATTACCAAAAGGCCAAGATTAGTCTAAGAAGTAAGGAACAAAAAAGGTTCTACCTTGTCAATAATGGACTGCATATGAGATTTGTGAGACTGGTCTCCATAAAGTAAAGAGGACCATTGGTCTGGTGCAATTCGTAAGCCTGCTTCCATAGCAATCTGCACTATCTGGGAGTCATGTTCTCGCCGCAGAGCTTCATAGGTTCTAAATTCTTCTTTCAGCTGCATCAAAGAAGAGTCTTCATCACGTTTGGTGACCTAATAAGACACAAATAATCTCATAATGAAGTCAAAAAAATTAGTTTATGCTTTATAGGAACACATAATTTTTAACGTAACAATTTTAGCAGCAACAACAAGATTAAATGAATATACCATTTGCCTGCAAAATATTTTCTCCTCAACTTGTTGAGGTAGGTATATTGTTATCATCCCATTCTGAGTCAAGTTGGATTTAGGCCAACATTTTCTCGATAGGTCTTTCAGAAAGAATAAACAGGCTGAAAATCTCTTATCCAAAATGCCTGGGCCAGAAGTGTTATCAGATTTCAGATTTTTTCAAATTTTGGAATATCTGCATTAAACCACTTGAGTATCCTTACTCTGAAAATCCGAAACGCTCCAATGAGCATGTGAGCATCATGCTGGTGTTCAAAAAGTTTTGGATTTTGGGTTTTTGTATAGTCAATCTGTATGTGCTGGAATGAAATCCAATGATTTGACAGACTTCAACATACACATGCAGTTTAAGGTGTGTATGTGTGTATATGCATTTTTGAAAAGAAAAAAGCACTAATACGATTATATATTCTGAAAAACAATGTTTCTTCTCCATAAATGTGGATTATGACTCTTGGGCTTGCCTGACAATGAGCTAGCTGGGATTGATGACTGCAGAGCTTCAGATGCTGGTTTAATTCTAAAAATGATTTAATTTGTACTTGGCTTAATTCTCCATGGAGTTTTGTGGGATGGGCTACTACCAGAAAGTGTAAAGTGTGAGATGCTAGACTAATCATAATGATTATGATTAAATAATATCATTTAGTAATAAAAATAGCTACCACGTTTTGACCAGCCAATATATTAAATTATATTATTAACCATTATAGCACTGGATCAAGTCATTGACTTCTCTTGTTGAGGTAGGTGTACTGGTATCACCCCAATAACTTACATTCTGAGTCAAGTTGGATTTAGGCCAAATGCTTAACAAATCAAAGCAAAATAATTAAGTGTAGCTTAAGATAACCTCTACCCTAATATATTTCAGAACACATTTTGCCTTGTTAACCTTTTATTGCCATAAGGACTCATATTCTTCTTGTATGTAATTCCCGTTTTTTTCCCTCTCACCAAAGAAACTACAAAATATTGTAATCAGGACTTCTAAGTCACACTGATATAAAATTAATGTGAGTGGTGGCATGTGCCTGTAGTCCAGCTACTGAGGCTGAGCGGAGGGATTGCTTAAGCCCAAGAGTTGAAGGCCAGCCTGGGCAACACGGCAAGACTCTATCGCTCAAAAAACAAGTAAATAAATAAATGCATTCTATTCTTATTACAAGGAAGAAAGTCTAACTTACTTTTTGTTAGGAACATCTATATAAGACCAAATCGATAAAAATCAAGAACTGGCCGGGCGTGGTGGCTCAAGCCTGTAATCCCAGCACTTTGGGAGGCCGAGACGGGCGGATCACGAGGTCAGGAGATGGAGACCATCCTGGCTAACACGGTGAAACCCCGTCTCTACTAAAATACAAAAAAACTAGCCGGGCGAGGTGGCGGGCGCCTGTAGTCCCAGCTACTCCGGAGGCTGAGGCAGGAGAATGGCGTACACCCGGGAGGCGGAGCTTGCAGTGAGCTGAGATCCGGCCACTGCACTCCAGCCCGGGCGACAGAGCAAGATTCCGTCTCAAAAAAAAAAAAAAAAAAAAAAGAAGAAGAAAAAAAAATCAAGAACTATAGTCACAAAAACTGAATATATTGTGCCATTATTAAAAGGCAAGTCAAAAGACCAAATGCATATGTTTAGCACTCCCTCAATATATGCTGAACCTCATTAAAATGTAAAGTATGCTTTCTATATGTAACAATGGTTCCTTGAACTTGGCTCTCACCACTCAATCTTTAACTAAAAACAATCAAGGACTTCCAAGAGATGAAATGTCTAAGTCTCAGAACTTTATTCTACTAAGAAAGATCAAATTATCTTGCAGCTCAAAAGGCTTTTCCAATGGAAATACAGGAGACACTAAAAGGACACAGCCGGAATACAGCTGTATGGATACAGATTCCTGCAAGGAAAATAATCATGACCTGAGTGAAAAAGCAGATTTTACAAATTTCTAATTTTCTTTATTCCTATTTTTTTTTTTTTTTTAGGTGGAGTCTTGCTCTGTCACTCAGGCTAGAGTGCAGTGGCACGATCTTGGCTCACTGTAACCTCTGTCTCCCGGGTTCAAGCAATTCTCCTGCCTCACCCTCCCCAGTAGCTGGGATTACAGGTGTGTGCCACCACAACTGGCTAATTTTTTTTATTTTTGATTTTTAGTAGACACAGGTTTTTTCACTAAGTTGGCCAGGTTGGTCTCGAACTCAAATGATCTGCCCACCTCAGCCTCCCAAACTGCTGGAAATACAGGTGTGAGCTACTGCGCCTGGCCATATTCCTGTTAATGCTTTAGAGTTCAGAGAGGTTCACTTCATGGGTATTCTGGGTTTTCTTGAGTCACATATTCTTCTTTACAGGGGAAGGTTGAATGTTTTCTTTCCAAAGCTTCCTATATTGTATCTGTCTGGTGCTGTTAATGGATAACAATTAACAATGGAAGCAGACAGACGTTCCAGAATGTATTTTGAACTACACTGTAAAATCATGTTACTCTAACCACTACAACAAGAGTGAGTTATTCAGAGACAATCTGGACCAGTTAAAGTAATTTTAGCTAGAGGTTCTTACAGCTTCAGAGGTACCTACAGAAAATAGAGGCCCATTTTCAACATATAGTCTGACTCCACAAAGACACAGAATAAGACCAGCATTTAGCTAGAGCTTTAAAAATTTTGTTTAAATGAAATATATATGCCCTCCTGCTAATTTTGTAAGCCATTTCCTCCTTCTCAAAGGATGAGAGAACAGAATTTAGTAGAATAGCTAATGTGGCATTTTTTTAGTTTATGAGTGTCAGATGACAAGAATGTGGTGATCTGAGAATGGATTTCCTTACAGCTAGCATGAATGAATTAACAATTTTTTTAAAGACACGGTTTTCAAGTACTGGTTATAAGCTGTGTCAGAATCAAGACAGTTTGATTTTTAAAAGTCAGGAAAATAGGCTGCGTATGGTGGGTCATGCCTGTAATCCCAGCACTTTGGGAGACCGAGGTGGGCAGATCATCTGAGGTCAGGAGTTCAAGACCAGCCTGGCCAACATGGTGAAACCCTGTCTTTACTAAAAGTTAAAAAAAAAAAAATTAGCCAGGTATGGTGGCAGGCACCTGTAATCCCAGCTACTTAGAAGGCTGGAAGCAGGAGAACTGCTTTACCCAGAAGGCAGAGGATGCAGTGAGCCAAGACTACACCACTGCACTCCAGACTGGGTGACAGAGCAAGACTGCATCTCAAAAAAAAAGTCAGAAAAATAATACTGGAAGAACAATAAATGATACATGGTGAGTAGCAATGTTTGAGGCAGTGCTTATTCAATTTGGGATAAGAGACTATGTCCAGTATTACCATATAAACTGAAATGGCAAATGGAACTTCATTGTATATGTGGAATTACACTAGGAAAAAATCTCTGAATAAAATTTATTTGGCTGGGCACGCTGGCTCACGCTTGTAATCCCAGCATTTTGGGAGGCTGAGGCGTGCAGATCACCTGAGGTCAGGAGTTCGAGACCAGCCTGGCCAACATGGTAAAACTCCGTCTCTACTAAAAATACAAAAATTAGCCGGGCATGGTGATGGGCACCTGTAATCCCAGCTATTCGGGAGGCTGAGACAGGAGAATCGCTTGAACCCAGGAGGTAGAGGCTGCAGTAAGCAGAGATCGTGCACTACACTCCAGCCTGGGCAACAGCAAGACTTCGTCTCAAAAAAATAAAAATAAATAAATAAAATTTATTTGTGCTTCAATAACTCTGTCTTCAGACCAATTCTGCACAGTCTTGGTAAGAAATTGACAAAGTTTCTTAGTCTCTTCGAATACAAAAATCTATAAACCTTGATTTGATCTATGTTGTTCAATATCGAACATACAAAAATTCAATATAATAGGATTTAACTATAATAAGACACCATCTACATTCTTTAAAAGAATACAGAAAAATTGCTGAAATTTTCTGAAAAGACACAGGCAACTTTATTAAACTCAAAGTTTTATTACTTAAGTTTGGGGAAATAACAATGCTTCCTTTCAAGCTGAGCTTTAATGTAGGTTCATACCTTGAAACAGGAGGCTCTATAAAGGAGCTGAACAACATGCCCAATGCTAGTTTTAGAGGCTTGAGGAAACCGTGGCTCCAACCTTTGCACCACAAAGAGAACCAATACTTTTCTTGACAAAGCAGAACCATCTTCTAAGGCCAGCAGAACCAGCTTTAAAGCTTCCTCCTGCATTGCTAGGGAAAGTTGGGCAAAACCAAAATTTATCAAGTACATAGATAAGATAAATCCATTTATTAGAAGGGGAATATTTAATCATTTCTGCAGCTGTTCACTCAATTAACTGGCAATACAAAAAGATTAACCAGCAACACACTTTTACACCATTTTTGTGGGCAATTTTGTACTACATTCTATATATTTTATAAAGAAAACGGATTAAGTGATTAATATATTTAAGAAAAACTTCTATCAAAATGAATGAACTTCCTGCGACAGGTGTGAAAAAAAGGAAAATTTAAAAACTTAAAAAAAGAAACAACTTTTGGCATTAAGAGAAAAGTTTTAAGTTCACTTAGTAAGTCCACTAAGTTATGTGGAATTGCCCAAGCCATAAACATCAAACAAGACATTACTTGGTAACAATAAAATACTGCAAAGAACTAGGCTTTGTACATCACTTATAATTCCTACATCATAATTTCAGAACTACCAGCAGAATAAATACCAAAACTTAATTATGTACCTGGTCCAAGGAACTGGCATCCTCTAGCCCTTACTGCTGCCCAAAGATTGGAAGAAAGTTGCTGAGGATTCTGGTGCTGGAGAATGAGCTCTGTAACTGTTCGTTCACCTAAAGATCGAGCTGCCCTCATGGCACGAATCCTGCCTTCTTCTTCTACTAGTTGACAGTGGACTAGAGTCACAAGCTTCCTCTGCATTGGGCGACTCAGAACACTCTGAGTAGTGCTGTTCAGACCCACTCCTTTAAAAGAGGAAAGAAGTTATTCCTAGGTTCAAAATGCAACTTTAAAGTCCAGGAGCAATTCTTCTGTTGGGTTAACTTGTGAGTATGTGAAGAGACTACAGTATTTAAAATAAACAACAAATAAAACCACACACGTAAAGCTTACTTATGTATATATTTTTAAAGTATACAAATGTATACATGAGTTATCTCATGTGCATTTAACATTCATTACAACATTAAATATACCATTACTCATTTTAATCATAGAGGAAGAAAGAAAAAAGGACTAGACAACATTGATAATTAGTTTAAAATCTAAATCTTGAGGTCCTAAGAGTTCTGGTATATTATTTCATAGTGGTTAATTTTACTTTCCTAATTAAATAGCAAGCCCTTTCTGTGCAGTAATGGCAACTTCCATATTTATTATACCGCCTATAGCATAGCATATAAAACTGGATAGAAGGCAAACCATTCAGAGTTGTCAAATGATGGAAAGCACTTCTGAGGTAAGTAGTTACATTTGCTTTTATGATCATTCAAATAATGTTTCCATCATTACATAAACTCAAAATTCACTATTTTATTTGCTGTGGTTTGTGTAATGATATTTAGCACAAAATGAGTTTAGTTTACAATTGGTAAATTTCATTAATATTCACTTAATAGCTCACAATTTTTATGGTAACAAGTTTCTTTAGTAGACATTAACTTAGTATGGATAATTGCATCAAATTTACCTCTAGTAGGTTTTTTGGGAATTTCTCAGGACTTATAATATATAGGATTATGTACTGAGTATTTAAAAAAGCAATTTTACTCTAAATAAGAAACAAAAACAAACTTACCTCTAGCACTGCTGAGCGGTTTTAAGTACAATGCTAATTCTTCTACACATTTCTTAGCTTCCTCATAATGCTTTGTGTCTTCAACCCCACTACACAAAGTAATAGGTTGCTGCTCAGGGACCTGGAGGCCAAAAGAAAAGATCTGTATGAGTGCTCGATTCATTAATTAAATGTTTTATTTAGTATAGTTTATGGACTCATAATGCTAACACTGGCAACATCAAAACACCCACTAAATTTACTGAATTCTTTCAAAAGATCTTTCCTATTAACACGTATCTTTGCATTCCTTTGTTTTGTTTCTCTAACAGCCTAATTAAGATAAAATCCACATACCATACAACTGATTGGTTTAAAGTATATACAATTCCATGGTTTTCAGTATATTCACAGTTGTGCAAACATAACCACAATGAACTTTAGAACCTTTTCATTAGCCCAAAAAGAAACACAGTACCCTTTTAACAATTACCCCTTATTTTTTCCCAACCATCCACCAACCTTTGGAAAGATGAATGTATTTTCTATGGATTTGCCTATTCTGGACATTTCGTACAAGCAAAATCAACACAATATATAGTCTTTTCTGACTTGCTTCTTTCACTTAACAATGTTTTCAAAGGTCTTCCAGGTTGTATCAGTACTTCATTTTCATCACTGAATAACATTCCATTGTATAAATATACCACACTTTATTTATACAATCATCAATTGACAGACATATGAGTTGTTTCTATTTTTGACTACTATGAATAATGCTGCTATGAACATCTGTGTACAAGTTTTTGTGGACAAAAGTTTTTGTTGCTCTTTGGTATATAATAACTAGGAATCTGTATTTAACCTTTTGAAAAACTGCCAAACTATTTTCCAAAAGCAGAGTAGCATTTTATATGCCCACCAGGAGTGTATAAGGGTTCCAATACTTCTACATTTAATGTAGAAAGATAATTCTTCTACTTATTATTATCTTTTTTATTATAGCTATCCTGTTGGGTGGAAAGTAGTAATTCATTGTGGTTTTTCTAAATTTTATTTTAAATTAATAATAATTGCATATATTTATGGGGTACAACGTGACTTTTGATTGATACGTTTACAACATGAGATGACTAAAGCAGGTTAATTAACAAATTCATCACCTCACATTTTTTTTGTAGATTTTAAGTAAAATCTACTCTTTTAGCAATTTTGAAACATACAATGTATTACTATTTACAGTCACTATTCTGTGCAACAGATCACTAAAGGTATTCATCTGGTCTAACTGAAGCTTGGTATTCTTTGATAATTATCTCTTCTTCCCATCTATCTTCCTCCGACTTCATTGCGGTTTTGATTTGTATTTCCCTGATAGCTAATGATGTTGACCATCCTTTCATATGCTTATTATCCACTTGTATATCTTCTCTGGAGGAATGTCTATTCAGATCTTTTGCCCATTTTGCCTAGTAAACTTTATTTTGTAGAACAGTTTTAGATTTACAGAAAAGTGGCAAAGATAGTACACAGAATTCTCATTATCCTGTATTCAGTTTCCCCTCTTATTATTACTACTATTATTTTTGAGACGGAGTCTCCCTCTGTCACCCAGGCTGGACTGCAGTGGCACCATCTTGGCTCACTGCAACCTCCACCTCCCGGGTTCAAGTGATTCTTCTGCCTCAGCCTCCTGAGTAGCTGGGACTACAGGAGCAAGCAACCACGCCCAGCTAACAGTTTCCCCTATTATTAACATCTTACATTGGTATGGTACATTTGTTAAAATTAATGAGCCAATATCAACATATTCATAATTAACAATTAAAATCCATATGTTAATCAGATATCCTTAGTTTTCAACTAATGTTCTTTCTCAGTTCCAGGATCCCATTCAGGATACCGTATTACAGTTAGTCTTCAGAGACAGAGTCTTGCTCTGTCACTCAGGCTGGAGGGCAGTGGCAGCATCTGGGCTCACTGCAACCTCTGCCTCCCAGGTTCAAGTGATCCCCCACCTCAGACTCCTGAGTAGCTGGGACTGTAGGCACACGCCACTACACCCAGCTAATTTTGTATTGTTTCGTAGAGATGGAGGTCCCACTATATCGCCCAGACTGGCCTCAAACTCCTGGCCTCCACCCACCTTGGCCTCCCTCTCTCCCTCCATGTCTCTCCCTTTTTTTTTTTTTTTAAGTTGAGACAAAGTCTCACTCTGTCGCCCAGGTTGGAGTACAGTGGCATAATCTCGGCTCACTGCAACTTCCACCTACCAGGTTCAAGAGATTCTCATGCCTCAGCCTCCCGAGTAGCTGGGATTATAGGCATGCGCCACCATGCCCGGCTAATTTTGTGTATTTTTAGTAGGACGGGATTTCACTGTGTTGGCCAGGCTGGTCTCCAACTCCCGGCCTCAAGTGATCTGCCCAACTCAGCCTCCCAAAGCGCTGGGATTACAGGTGTGAGCCACTGCGCTGGCCCTTCCATGTCTCTTTAAGTTCCTCTTGGCTTGGACAGCTTTCTCAGACTTTCCTTGTTTTAATGACCTTGACAGTTTTGAGGAGTACTGGTCTGGTATGTTGCAGAATGCCCCTAAACTGGGATCTAGGATCTGTCATTTTTCTCATGAGTATACTGTGGTTATGGATTTTTGGAAGATCATAGGGGAAAATTACCATTTTTATCACAGCACATCAAAGCTACATACCACCAACATGACTTATTACTGCTGATGTTAAATTTGATCAGCTGGTTTAGTCAGTGTTTACCAGGTTTCTCCACTATAAAGTTCCATAATCTCCCACCTTCCAAATTGTACTTTTTGAAAGGAGTCACTACGCATAGCCCACACACACTCTCCATCCTTGAGAGCAGAATATTTATGTAATTAATTTGGAATTCTGCATGGGAGATTTGTTTCTTTCTTCCATTTATTTATTCAATCATTTAATTTTATCATGTAGACTCAAGGATATTTATCTTATACCTGGGTTATAATCCAATTCCATTTATTTTGTTGTTCAAACTGTTTTAGCTTTGGCCACTGAGAGCTCTTTCAGTTGGCTCCTGTGTGCCTTTGATATAGCCCCCATTACTCTGTGTATGTGTCTGTGTGTGTTTTGAATACTTCTCTACACTTTCCAGTGCTACAAGCTACTCCAGACTCATTTTGTGTATTTCCTGTCTCAGTCTTAGAATTAGCCATTTCTCCAAGGAACTCTGGTTCTCTTTATTGGAGAATGGTATTAGAAACCAAGATATGAATGCTATGTTTGCACATTGCTATTGGGGTGCTGTTCTTTCTAGGCCATCTTAGATGACAGAGCAAGGAAATATGTCAGTGTAATAACCCGAGATATACACGTATCTATTTCTGTATGCAACCATCTGTATCCATATCAAGCTAAAAATGAGTTCATATTGATGCCTCCAACTCTAATCCATTACCACATGAATCATTCTAACCTCTTCCTCCTTGCTTATCTGTAAACTGGCTCCAACCATTTGCCATTCATTTACTTAACTGTTCAATTCTAATATGTATTATATATACAGCAGTATCAGAATTTGTACCCCTGTGGGAAAAGACTAGAGTACACTGCTTATAGATAATATCTTCCGGCCGGGCGCGGTGGCTCAAGCCTGTAATCCCAGCACTTTGGGAGGCCGAGATGGGTGGATCACGAGGTCGGGAGATCGAGACCATCCTGGCTAACACGGTGAAACCCCGTCTCTACTAAAAAATACAAAAAACTAGCTGGGCGAGGTGGCGGGTGCCTCTAGTCCCAGCTATACGGAGGCTGAAGCAGGAGAATGGCGTGAACCTGGGAGGTGGAGCTTGCAGTGAGCTGAGATCAGGCCACTGCACTCCAGCCCGGGCAACAGAGCAAGACTCCATCTCAAAAAACAAACAAACAAACAAAAAAGATAATATCTTCCTCCATCTTTAATCTTACATAATCCTCTTTCTCCTCCACCCCTTTAGTGAAATTGTTTCATATACTTCAGATTGTTTGCCATAATCTTTATAAAGTTCTACAGTTTTTGCAAATTCAGTGTCATATAGCAACAATTATAGAATCATAAAGAACAGCTTTACTGCCCTAAGAAATACTGTTTTACCAATTCAATCCTCCCTCCCTACTCCTAAATCCATGGCAACCACTGATACTTCTATTGTTGCTATGGTTTTACCTTTTACAGATATCACATAATTGGAATCATACAGTATGTGGCCTTTTCACACTGCTATCTTTCACTTAGCAGTTATATACATTGAGATGTATCTATGTCTTTTTGTGACTTGACAGCTATGTCTTTTTATTACTTCATTTTATACAATGTTCCATTGTATGGATATACCACTGTTTATCCATTCACCTATTAAAAGATATCTCAAGTGCTCTCATTTTTTGGCAATCATGAATAAAGTTGTTATAAATAGTCATGTGTGGGTTTCTGTGTAGACATAAAATTTTCAAGTTAAGTGGGTAAATATCTATTATGTTAAGCTTATAAAGAAACTGCCAAACTGTCTTGCAAAGTAGCTATACCATTTTTCATTTCCAAAAGGATGAGAGGTTTTGTTGCTCCATATCCTCACCAGCATTTGGTGTTGCTAATGTTTTGGATTTTCGTCATTCTAATTCGTGTGTAGTGGTTTCTCACTTGCTTTAATTTGCAATTACTTAAAGACAAACTGCTCAGCTACTTTTCATTTTGCTGATTTGCCATTTGTATAATCTATTTGACGAGGTGATTGTTCAGCTCTTTGTCCATTTTAAAAATTGGGTTGTCTTTTTATCACTGAGTTGTAACAGTTCCTCACATATTTTACACATAAATCTTTATCAGAAATAGGATTTTACAAGTGTTTTCTCACATTCTGTGGGTTGTTCGTTTTGCTTTCTTGTTGGTATCTTTGTTTTTTGTTGTCGCTGTTGTTTTTGAGATAGGGTCTCACTATGTCGCCCAAGCTAGAGCGTAGTGCTGCGATGGAGGCTCACTGCAGCCTCGATGGGGTGATCAGGTTCAGGTGATGCTCCCACCTCAGCCTCACAGACAGGTGGGACTACAGGTATGTGCCACCACACCCAGCATTTTTTTTTTTTTTTTTTTTTTTTTTTTTTTTTTTTTGAGACGGAGTCTTGCTCTGCCGCCCAGGCTGGAGTGCAGTGGCCGGCTCTCAGCTCACTGCAAGCTCCGCCTCCCGGGTTTACGCCATTCTCCTGTCTCAGTCTCCCGAGTAGCTGGGACTACAGGCACCCGCCTCGTCGCCCGGCTAGTTTTTTGTATTTTTTAGTAGAGACGGGGTTTCACCGTATTAGCCAGGATGGTCTCGATCTCCTGACCTCATGATCCGCCCGTCTCGGCCTCCCAAAGTGCTGGGATTACAGGCTTGAGCCACCGCGCCCGGCCAATTTTTTTTTTTTTTTTTTTTTTTGTAGAGATGGGGTTTTGCCATGTTGCCTAGGCTGGTCTCAAACGATCCATCCATCTTGACCTCCCACAGTGCTGGGATTACAGACGTGAGCCACTGTGCCCGGCCAATTGTTCATATCTTTGAAACACAGTTTTTAATTTTGATGAAGTTCAACTAATCTTTTTCTTTTGTTCCTTGTGCTTTTTGGTGTCATATCTTAAAAAAAACCACTGCCTACTCCATGGTCATGAAGACTTACGTCTATATTTTCTTCTAAGAGTTTAGTAGTTTTAGTTCTTATATTTAGCCTTTGATCCATTTTGAGTTAATATGAGTAAACGTTTATTCAAGTTTTAAGTTTCTTTTAAACAATGATCTGTAGTCTTCAAAATATAGTTTTACATTTCTTTTTTTTTTTTTTTTTTTGACAAAGTCACTCTGTTACCCAGGTTGGAGGGCAGTAGTGTGATTTTAGCTCACTGCAACCTCCGCCTACTGGGTTTAAGCGAGTCTCATGCCTCAGCCACCTAAGTAGCTGGGATTACAGGTAGGCACCTTCTCACGCCTGGCTAATTTTTCTATTTTTTTGGGTAGAGATAGGGTTTCACCTTGTTGGCCAGGCTGGTCTTGGAACTCCTGGCCTCAAGAGATCTGCTAGCCTCGGCCTCCCAAACTATTGAGATTACAGACATGAGCCACTGCACCTGGCCTAATTTTACATTTCTTTTGTTAAATATATTAATATTTTTTTAATGCTCTTGTAGATGAAATTGATTTCTATTTTCAGATTGTCCATTGCTAGTGTACAGAAATACAACATATATATTATTAATTTAACAAATCTTCATTAAGGGCCTACTATGTGCCAGAAAGCCTTTCTTACGTGTGTAAGAAAACTATTATTAACATATTATGGATGAAAGTATGCAACACAGCCGGGCGCGGTGGCTCACGCTTGTAATCCTAGCACTTTGGGAGGCCGAGGCGGGCGGATCACGAGGTCAGGAGATCGAGACCACAGTGAAACCCCGTCTCTACTAAAATACAAAAAATTAGCCGGGTGCGGTGGCGGGCGCCTGTAGTCCCAGCTACTCAGGAGGCTGAGGCAGGAGAATGGCGTGAACCCAAAAGGCGGAGCTTGCAGTGAGCCAGAGATCGCACCACTGCACTCCAGCCTGGGGGACACAGCGAGACTCCACCTCAAAAAAAAAAAAAAAAAAAAAAAAAAAAAGAAAGTATGCAATACTAGCTGGATATGGTGGCTGATGCCTGTATTCCCAGTACTCTGGGAGGTCGAGACTGGTGTATCACTTGAGGCCAGGAGTTTGAGACCAGCATAGTCAATGTGGCGAAACCCTGTCTCTACTAAAAATACAAAAATTAGCTGGGTATGGTGGTACACACCTGTAATCCCAGCTACTTGGAAGGTTAAAGCACGAGAATCACTTGAACCTGAGAGGCAGAGATTGCAGTGAGCCAAGATATGCCACTGTACTCCAGCCTGGATGACAGAGTAAAGAAAAAAAGAAAGAAAGAAATTATGAAACATTGTAAACACATTTTTACACCTTAGAAACACTTTTGCTTTTTCAGACAACTGATATTTATATACTCATTCTATATCCTGCAACTTTGCCTAGTTTGTTTCTAATAGCTTTTCCTTTGTAGATTCCTTAACATTTTCTATATATAAGACCATGCCATCTGTGAATGAGATTGTTTTTATTTTTTACCTCTTCTCTGAATGTCATTGGTTTAATTTACTTGCCTAATTGCCCTGGCTAGAAGGTCCTGTATGATGTTCAACAGAAATAGTTAAGAGTAGAGATCCTCAACTCGTTCCTGATCTTAAAGTAAAAGCTTCTAGTCTTTCGCCATTCAGCATGTTAGCTGTGGGTTTTTCATCCATGTCCTTTGGGTTGAAGAAGTTTTTTCCTAGTTGTTTCAGTGCTTTTATTATGAAAAGGTATTGGATTTTGCCAAATGCTTTTTCTGTGTCTATTGAGATGATCATATGTGTGCAATTTTGCAACTTTCACTGATATAGTGAATTACATTAATTGGTTTGCAGATGTTAAATCAACCTTACATTCCTAGGACAAACTGGTGATGATATATTTTAAAGTCTAATTTATTTTTTCTTTTTCCTTTTAGATGAAAGGAAAATTTAGGAAATTCTTTTATTGTGATAATATATACATAACACAAAATTTACTACCTTAACCATTTTTCAGTCTATAAAGCATTAAGTGTGTTCTAATGGTTCCCAAACGTTGTGCTATAGTTTTTTTCACCTTTCTCGTCTTTCATTTCAGTTAGTATCTACTGAGTAAAACTGCCAGAAGCAGCTGCACCTTCACTACTGAGTAAAGTGCAGTGGTTTTATGAACAATAGTTTTCTCAATGTTAAAAAAGGTCCTTATGACTTACCTCTTAGGTTTCTTTTCTTTTTTTGAGACAAGATCTCACTCTGTCACCCAGGCTGGAGTGCAGTGGTGCGAATCTTGGCTCACTGCAACCTCTGCCTCCTGGGTTAAAGTGATTCTCATACCTTGGCCTCCCAAGTAGCTGGGATTACAGGCACATATCATCGCACCCAGCTCATTTTTTTGTATTTGCGGTAGGGACAGGGTTTCACCATGTTGGCCAGGCTGGTCTCGAACTCCTGACCTCAAATGATCCATCCGCCTTGGCCTCCCAAAGTGCTGGGATTACAGACATGAGCCATCACACCCGGCCTTAGGTTTCTCTAGTGATCTGCATAACTAGGTTTATTGAATATCTGACAAGATTAAATGGATGCTACTGTACTATGACTAAAAAGCACTGGACTACCACAATAAATCTAACATGCTGAAATAAAGGATTTACAGTACCAAACAGAATTATACCTATTTAAATAGAAGGCAATGTTACCCAATTTTAATTCAACAGGTTTCTCTCAGGAGAAAAACACGCACAACACACACACACACACACACACAGAGAGAGAGAGAGAGACAGAGAGAGAGAGAAAGAGAGAAATTTAAAAGTATTAAGTCACCCATCTTACCTGAGCACCCACGAGCTGCAGCAATGCTGAGTTCACAGGGAGGAGCTCAATGTCTGTATTGATAGTGGTCTGGTCAAATGGGCAAGCCTTGCGGTGGAGTTTATTCAGACACATCTTGCAGACAGTATGGCCACAACCCAAACTGATGGGCTTTCGAATTGTTTCGTCGAAAGTCTGAGTGCAAATTGGGCAGGAGAGGAAATCCGTCCATTGTGGAGCTTGTACAGGCATTGCTTCTGGAGTTACAATTCACGAACACAAACACACACGCAAATCTAAAGCAAAGATTCCACTGGAATCAAAATCTTTGAAAAAAAGTTTATCTTTTTTTTTTTTTTAAATATCTTCTGTAGATACAGTCAGCACATAGTGTGAAATATAACCTGGAAAACAAAGAAAAAGGAAAAAAATTGAGTGTCTTTCTTTTCAATTAAACTGTTGAAAAGAACCACAAGTCCAGTCTTATTTCACAACTTTTATACCACATTTGTATTACTGTAATCCATCTTTTTACACTTTTACAGAATTACAGCCATGATAGAACATCTAGTTCCATTCCCTCATTTCAGAGATGGGAAGTAGTCCCCTGCCTGAGAGGAGATTTGAAGTTAGTAATAAAGTTCCATCCAGGACCCCAGTCTCTTATCTAAGTCCCTGAATTTTTTTTTTTTTTTGAGATGGAATTTTACTCTTGTTGCCCAGGCTGGAGTGCAATGGTGCAACCTCCATCTCCTGGGTTCAAGCAATTGTCCTGCCTCAGCCTCTCAAGTAGCTGGGATTACAGGCACGTGCCACCACGTCTGACTAATTTTGTATTTTTAGTAGAGACAGGGTTTCTCCATGTTGGTCAGGCTGGTCTTGAACTCCTGACCTCAGGTGATCCTCCCCCTCCACTTGGCATCCCAAAGTGCTGGGATTACAGGTGTGAGCCACCATGCCCGGCTAAATCTCTAATTAAAAAAAATAAATATATCTAAAAATTAATCTTGGCTGGGTACAGTGGCTCACACCTGTAATCCCAGCAATTTGGGAGGCCAAGGTGGGCAGATTCCTTGAGGTCAGGAGTTCGAGACAAGCCTGGCCAACCTGGTAAAACCCCATGTCCACTAAAAATACAAAAATTAGCCAGGCGTGGTGGCAGGCGCCTGTAATCCCAGCTACTCAGGAGGCTGAGGCGGGAGAATCACTTGAACCCAGGAGGCAGAGGCTGCAGTGAGCCGAGATCCGCCATTGCACTCCAGTCTGGGGAACAAGAGCAAAACTCAGTCTCAGAAGAAAAAAAAAAAAAAAAAAAAAAGCTTTGTTGGGGAAGGGGGTAGAGGGAGGGAAGAATTAACGACCAAGACATAAATAACTTTTGATGGCCAGGTGCAGTGTCTCAGGTTTGTAATCCCAGCACTTTGGGAGGCTGAGGCAGGTGGGTCACTTGAGGTCAGGAGTTTGAGACCAGACTGGCCAACATGGTGAAACCCCATCTCTACCAAAAATATAAAAAATTAGCCAGGCGTGGTGGTGCGTGGCTGTAATCCCAGCTATTCGGGAAGCTGAGTGAGGAGAATTGCTTGAACCCAGGAGGTAGAGGTTGCGGTGAGCCGAGATCCACCACTGCACTCCTACCTGGGTGACACAGTGAGACTCCATCTCAAAACAAACAAAAAAAACTTTTGACAACATAAGAATATTTTAAAAGTAGAAACAATTTACATAAACATATGTTTCCTCTGTATTTATACCACAATCTCAACAGACTCATACAAATTTTTCAGGCTGGGTGTGATGGCTCATGCCTATAATTCCAGCACTTTGAGAGACTGAGAAGGGAGGATTGCTTGAGCCCAGGAGTTTGAGACCAGCCTAGGTAACACAGGGAGACGCTGTCTCTACAAAAATTAGCCAGGCATGGTGGCGTGCACCTGTGGTCCCAGCAACCCAGGAAGCTAAGGGCTAAGGTAGGAGGATCACTTGAGCCCAGAAGTTTGAGGCTGCCTTGAGCCACGAACACGTGACTGCACTCCAGCCTGGGTGACAGAGCAAGACCCCATCTCAAAAAAGAAAAAAGAAAAAAGAACAAAAAGAAATCTTATTCCATTCCCAGGAAAAATTAAATTTAGTTAGATGACAAAAAAATGTTTTACTGGTCTTTACTATGTGTTCAGTACTAGGGATAAAAAATTATAAGTCATTCTAAGTCCATATGGAGCTTGCATTGTTTCTTTCACTAAACATATTACCAGCAATCACACAACTAAATATATGATTGCAAGTTATGGTAAGTGATATGTAGGTAAAGTATAGGGAGATACAAGCATATATAACAGAGCCAACCTGACCAAATTAGGGTAGAGCTGATGTACAGTTAAGTGATATTTATGGAAAGATTTTGAAGATGACTGCTGAATGAAAGTTAAGGGAAGAATAGTGTTTAATATGTGTGACATAGATTCTAGGTAAAGAAACAGCATAACCATAGATTCTGAGACTAGAAAGAATATAGTACAGATGAGGCTGGGCAGAGTGGCCCACACCTGTAATCTCCAGCACTTTGGGAGGCGGAGGCAGGCTGATCACCTGAGGTTAGGAGTTTGAGACCAGACTGACCAACATGGAGAAATCCCGTCTCTACTAAAAATACAAAATTGGCCAGGCATAGTGGCACAATGCCTGTAATCTCACCTACTTGGGAGGCTGAGGCAGGAGAATCACTTGAACTCGGCAGACGAAGGTTGTGGTGAGCCAAGAGGGCACCACTGCACTCCAGCCTGGTAAACAAGAGCGAAACTCCTTTTCAAAAAAAAAAAAAATAATAATAATAATATAGTACAAATGGGGAGCTAAAAAAAAAAGAAAAACAACAGTGAAACCAAAACCAAACAAAACACAGAATAGACAGCAAGAGGTATGAGATGAGACTAAAGAATTAGCAAGGACCAACTGGGCACGGTGGCTCACACCTGTAATCCCAGCACTTTGGGAGGCCAAGGTGTGCAAATCATGAAGTCAGGAAATCGAGACCATCCTGGCTAACACGGTGAAACCCCATCTCTACTAAAAATACAAAAAAATTAGCCAGACATAGTGGCAGGCACCTGTAGTCCCAGCTACTCGGGAGGCTGAGGCAGGAGAATGGCGTGAACCTGGAAGGCAGAGCTTGAAGTGAGCCGAGACAGCGTCACTGCACTCCAGCCTGGGTGACAGAGCGAGACTCAGTCTCAAAAAAAAAAAGAATCATCAAGGACTAAAGAACACAGGATCTTCTAACTTATATGATGGTATTTGGCTACTATGTGAAGAGTAGTGTAAAGCCATTGAAGGGGCAGGAGGTAACTCACTTTATTGTTTTGAAAGTTCTCCTGTGATATTATTCTCACCAGTCACACACAGTCCACTATGATCTCCTTCAACGCTCAACCAGGAAGACTAACAACTATATGCCTATTCTCACTCTTGGGCCCTAAAGCACTCATATGCTGATACACCAGCATGATGCTTACTTTAAGAAAACCTGATATGTAAAAACTCTAATATGGAAAACAGATTGATTACAGTGATTGTCCATATTACAGAGAGATAATAAACTTTACAAGGTATTTATAATAAGATTTAAAAGACTAGAAATCGATGTAATTGAAAAAATTGGGCTGGGTGTGGCGGCTCACGCCTGTAATCCCAGCACTTTGGGAGGTCGAGGCGGGCGGATCACCTGAAGTCAGAAGTTTGAGACCAGCCTGGTCAACATGGTGAAACCCTATCTCTACTAAAAATACAAAAATTAGCCTGGCGTGGTGATGCGCACCTGTAATCCCAGCTACTCGGGAGGCTGAGGCAATTGGACTACTTGAACCCGGGAGGGGGAGGCTGCAGTGAGCCGAAATCACGCCACTGCACTCTAGATAAACAGAGACATACCAGTGCTATGAAAATGTATGGAAAGAGACTCAAAATACATTAAGTAAAAAAACAAAAATAAAACAAAAAACAAGCCTTGCAGACCAATACATATTACATCATTTGTACTGAGGGAAAAGAACCCTTACATATTAGTCTATGTATTAATGTATGTAAATGGATGTAAGAAAAAGGTCTGAAAAGACACTCAACAAGCTGTAAGCAGACAGCAAGGTCTTCATGGACTATAGGAATTAATCAACTTGAACAATCAGCCTGTTTTATAGCCTCCTGCCTTGCAGCCTATTTTTGCCTAAACCCTGTGTAGAATGCATCACCTAGATGGCTGGAATCAGTTCCTCACAGACCCTGGCAACTCACAGATAAACCTGGGTGAACTTTCCTCATTACCATGCTAAAGTCTCCATCCTGGGAGAAGCTATAGCTTCACTACCATAGCATGTGACCTACGTCCAGGCATAAAGACTCACTGGGACCCCTCCTCTATATGCAGTGACATACCCTCTCTTCCCTCTCCATCGCCCCATAAAATCCTCTCACTTTCCCTGAGAGAGCCACTGCTTTGGAGAATATGCCCAGTGCTCTCCTTACTTGTGACAAGTAATAAAACGTCTATTGATCAAAATCTGTGTTCTTGTGGAGTCATTTGTTACTTGATAGGCAAAGGAACTCTGGATTTTTTTGGGTAACAAAACTTAACAGCACTGCCAGGCATGGTGGTTCATGCCTCTAATCCCAGCACTCTGGGAGGTGGAGACAGGTGGATCTCTTGAGCCCAGACCAGCCTGGGCAATAAAGTGAGGCCCTGTCTCTACAGAAAAATAAAAAATTTAGCTGGACATGGGGACCTTTAGTCCCAGCTATATGGAGGCTGAGGAAAGAGGATTGCCTGAGCCCAGGAGGTCAGAGCTGTAGCGAGTCAAATTTGCTCCACTGCACTCCAGTCTGGGCAACGGAGCGAGATCCTGCCTAAAACAAAACAAAACAAAAATCTTAATGGTAGTTACACAGTTGGGCAACTTACAAAATGTATGTAATCATGAATTACTTATATAAGTACAAATAAATTGAAAGAGTAACACAAAGCTAGAGTACACTTAAAGTACAATTTAAGCTTCTTAAGATAATTACTCTAAAACAATTCAAAACATTTGT
The DNA here is from genome assembly GCF_001698545.2 of Rhinopithecus bieti. Taxonomy (NCBI): domain Eukaryota; kingdom Metazoa; phylum Chordata; class Mammalia; order Primates; family Cercopithecidae; genus Rhinopithecus; species Rhinopithecus bieti. Next base: position 3,101,756 of record NW_016804151.1, read on the forward strand.
CCTTATTAATCTTCTTTTACACATTTAGATAGCCAAATCATGAAAACTTATTTAGTTCTTTTCGAAATTTAAGAACCTTAAAACAGTTTGTAACTTATCCCTTCAAAGAATTAGCATTCCTTTATTAATTTTGTTTATCACTTCTACCTGTATTAACTTTGTAAAGTAAGGTATGTAGTTGTTAATCTCTTAAATTTTCTAGTAAAATAGTTCTTTGACACAACTATAAACAACTTGATATAATAAAAACAGAAATATCAGCAATCAGTTCTTCATTAAAAATAAAAGCATTATTTTGACCATAAACACAGGTTTGAGAGACCAAGGGGAAAATAATATTCTTAAAGCTTGACTTTGGGAAATTTGATGATTAATAACAAAAAGTCACTCTTAGATGACCCTATTTCAGGACTTAAAAAATCACAAGGCAAAGATTTTTTAGAGACTCAAAGTGTCAGTTAATTGTAGACAGTAGATCTAAGAAGAATTTCCATTTCCTCATTCTTTAAGTATCTTTCTCTAAACTCATTCTTCCAAACATTCTCCAAGCTTCTTAAAGACAGTTTATATACTCTTCAACCACAACATGTATCTAAGCCACAAAAGACATGATTTAGTAAATATAATAAGTATTCTTTCAGTCAAAAGTAAACATATGAAATAAAATTATTAATATACTAACATCCAGATTTTTTGAACTTCCTCAGGACAAGGTATGTCAGCAAACTAAAAAAGGCCACAAAATAAAAACAGCTGTAAATAATTCTACTAATCAAAACACATGCATTCAAAGCCTGCAGATAAACTGTTGGGGGCCAGGTCAAATCTAATTCATTAGGAGTATTTCTATTGGAACCTTCCTAACTGAAACAGAAGACAAATGATGAACCCTCTTTATTTCCAAAAAGATCCAAAAGAGTGACACTACTGCTCAAGTATGAAAGCAATGATTAGTTTTTCCATCAGTTTAAATAAGGACTCCTCTCCTACAAAAATGACAATCAGAGATTTTACTGTTAATAATTGATAATACAGAATATACATGATAATTAAATAGCAATCAGTTCAAGGGTCTGACCTAAGATCCAAGTTCAAAAATACCATATAATTTCCCCAATTATATATACACATTTTTACACCACTAAAGAGTGCTCATAGAAAACACTGAAAAGACTGCTTTATTTGGTTATATGCCTTGTTCATGGCATTGACTGAAGAAGCTACAGTACAGAATATCACATTTGACATTTCACTATTAATTTATCCCAATGTCTAAATTCTGGTTAAGAGCCATCACTTTCTTAAATCTCTAAACTTTTATCAATAATATTACCATTTGACTTTACTCAGTTTTTTTTTCTTAAGAAAGAAATAAAGATCTTATCATCAAAATAAAAAAATTATTTTGGCTGGGTGCTATGGTTCACGCCTGCAATCACAGCACTTTTGGGTGGCTGAGGTGGGAGGATCACTTGAGACCAGGAGTTTGAGATCAACCTGGCCAACAAGACAAGACCTTGTCTCTATAAGCAAAATAAAAAATGAGCAGAGTGTGGTGGCAAGTACTTGTAGTCCCAGCTACTCAGGAGGCTGAGGTGGGAGGTATGCTTGATCCCAGGAGTTCAAGGTTTCAGTAAGCTATGACTGCACCACTGCACTCCAGCCTGGGCAACAGAGTGAAACCCCATCTCTAAAAAAAAAAAAAAAAAAATGCTGGGCGCTGTGGCTCACGCCTGTAAACCCAGCACTTTGGAAGGCTGAGGCTGGCAGATCACCTGAGGTGGGGAGTTTGAGACCAGCCTGACCAATATGGAGAAATCCTGTCTCTACTAAAAATAAAAAAATTAGCAGGGCATGGTGGCGCATGCCTGTAATCCCCGCTACTCGGGAGGCCGAGGGAGGAGAATCGCTTGAACCTGGGAGCCAGAGGTTGCGGTGAGCCAAGATCATGCCATTGCACTCCAGCCTGGGCAATAAGAGCAAAACTTGGTCTCAAAAAAAAAAAAAGAAGAGAGAAAGAAAGATACGAATTATAAACAACAAGACTACTGCCTGGGTCCACCAGCTAAGTGACTACTTTGTAGATACCAAACTCCAAGTCTTACAGCTCCCTTAGCTATTAAATTCAAATGCATGCCTCTGCAAAATAACAAATAACTACATATTGTGAGCACTGATGTTTAAGTATGATTAAAACATTGCCAATGAGCTACTACAGACAAAATTTTGATGACACGATGCATCTGGAAAGATGTAAAACAGCTTTGTTTTCTAAAAATCAATCATGTGTCAGTCACTGTGCTAGGCGTTTTCAGATATTTCTCTTATTTAAATGTCCACAATGTGAACTACCACCAATAACCAACATTTGTGAAGCAAAAACTAGGACACTAAACTTTCAGTGCGCTATATACAGTATCTAATTAATGTTCACAGTAACACTGTAATGTAGTTATTATTCCCACTTTAAAGATAAGGAAACCAAAGTACCCAAGTCACAAAGCTAGAAAATGGCAGGATTAAGACTCAAACTCAGGCCAGCCAAACTCCCAAGCTGGTACTTTTAAACTCTTTAATTTGTGCCACCTCATGAATAAAAGTTTATAGTAATTATGGCAAGGGAGCTCTTGGGAGTGACAGAAATGCCTTAAAACTGGATTGTAGTAATGGTTGCACAACTCTGTAAATTTACTAAAAATCATTTGTGTATTTAAAATAAGTGAATTTTATGGTATGTAAATTACACTTCAATAAAGCTGTTAAAATAGTCATTAAGGGCTTTTTAATAGTCTTAGTTTTCAAAAATGTTAATAATGTAGAAACATAGAAACTATTCAAATCTGTTCTATGAGCACAGCAATAGCCCTATTAAATAGCTAAATTACATTGCTGTGAAGATTTCATTTAAATGTATCACACATTTATTACCATCTCCTCTATTATAGGTTCATTTTATATGTTCCTGATTCAGAGAGAGAAAAATGGAAATTAAAATTCAAGTATCTACTCTGAGCCAGGCACTCCTCTGAGGCATTACTATGCCCATTTTACAGATGATAACTCGAGATTTGGCAGCATTAAGTAACGGCCCCAAATCAATAAACTGTTGAGCTGGGATTAACACCAGGTCTTACATATTTGAAGTATAAACTGGCCTGTGAAAAATGTTTTATCAAACAAAACCGCACTGTAAGAAGAAAATCTTGGCTCTCTTCCCACCATGTCCCATGAGATGAGATTTTAACTCATTATTCTTGACCTTAACTTAATTTTTCATTGCTCTGGAACATTTCCATAGCAACCAGCATGTAGGGCCACATCAGAGAAGAGAAAATGTTTCACTGTCTTGAAAAATGAAGCTGGAAGCAGGAGACAAAAACACAGAGAAGAAAACTAATGAAGGCCTATTATAACACTTAATTTTTTAATCCTCAGCAGAGCATCAACTAATTTACAGTGGAAATAGTCTCTAAAATGTGTGGAGGCTCAAGGTTTTTCCAGCAATAATATATTGTGAAGAAAGACCCAGTTTTGATTGTAAAAATACCTCTTCCCAGAATGTATGGACTGAATTGTAACCCTATATATACAACATCCTGGATATAAATAATTTAATATGACTATGTTAGTACAAATGGTCAATACTTGGGACAGGCATAAAGAGAAGGGCTTCTGAGTTAGAGGGAAAATAGCTTGAAAATAGAAGTTGGGCTGGGTGCGGTGGCTCAAGCCTGTAATCCCAGCACTTTGGGAGGCCGAGATGGGTGGATCACGAGGTCAGATCAAGACCATCCTGGCTAACCCAGTGAAACCCCGTCTCTACTAAAAAATACAAAAAACTAGCCGGGCAAGGTAGCAGGCACCTGTAGTCCCAGCTACTCGGGAGGCTGAGGCAGGAGAATGGTGTAAACCTGGGAGATGGAGGTTGCAGTGAGCTGAGATCTGGCCACTGCACTCCAGCCTGGGCGACAGAGCAAGACTCCATCTCAAAAAAAAAAAAAGGAAAGAAAGAAAATAGAAGTTGATAAAGAAAGGCTGAGGAAAGTTCAAGGGGTTAGTTCAGGTTGCTTACTTTTCAGCGTTCAGAGGCAAAAGAAAATTTCTATCTGCAACCTACTGCCAGATTTAGGAGAAGAAGTAGTAAGAAAGGACAAAATCATTCATGGAGAAGCGCCTGACCTGAGTTTGCAACAGAGTGCCTGAGAAAATAAGACAGTCTTTAACTTTATGTATGTAGTTTGAATCTCCAGGTTCAAGTTATGCATTGCATATAAATGTGCTACACTAAAGAGGGCATTAGCCCCCAGTAGTTACCAAAGAGGTGGCAGAATGATGTGACCAGACTCAAAGGCATCATCTTTTTCTGTTGTTGTGTTTTCGAGACAGATTCTCATTCTGTTGCCCAGACTGGAGTGCAGTGGTACGATCTTGGCTCACTGCAACCTCCACCTCCTAGGTTCAAGCCATTCTTGTGCAGAGTAGCTGGGATTACAGGTGTGCACCACCATGCCCGGCTAATTTTTGTATTTTTAGTAGAGATGGGGTTTCGCCACCTTGGCCAGGTCTCAAACTCCACCTTCAAATGATCAGCCGCAGCCTCTCAAAGTGCAGGGATTATATAGGCGTGAGCCACCACACCCAGCCAAAAGCATCAACTTTAAAGGTAGTAGCAAGGAAAATTTACCTATTAAGCAAAAAAGCAAAATGTTTTAATTTTTTCAGTTTTTGCATTAACACTCTGTTAAATATTACATATACTATACTGTCAAGTAAATAAATATATAATCACCAATTTAGTGTTAGTACAAACACTAAGGATGTAATAAAACTGATTACTAAGATGAGTATTTTTAGTATACATTGAGCATTTCAGTTTACTCATTACCGTCAAAACATTTTACAAAATAGTTTATTCATTATCTTAACTGCTTTTAAATTAATCACAAATTTATGAAACTGTTTTTTTGTTGCTGTTGGGGCGGGGAGGTAGAAGTTGATATCTCCTTCTTAATTAAGCTTCTTTTCTAAATCAGAAAGATATTTCAGTCCCAAAATGAAAGATTCATGAATAAATTTTGAAGATGAGGCCAAATACTTTAATAAGACTAAATAGTTCTCCAGGTTATCTTTTGAAATCAGTCCTCTTGCTGCAATAATCGTTCGTTTTTACAAAGGAAGTTTACTCCTCTTGTCTCCATAAGTTATTTTGAGACACACAAATCTGACTGGCAAATAATAATTTGGAATGCAGGGACAAATAATCACAATAAAAACAAAATCTAACCTGTGCCTAATAAATGTATGTTTCAGGTTGTTAAATACTATCCTACAGAATCCTAAGGAATATGATGAAATTAAGACATTTTAGAGGGTAGCACTAATATTCTGTTTCTTCAACTTGTCCTTCATTATTAGTTCTTTTCCCACTGGCATGCTTCAATGTTTGTTCAGGAGCTGAAAGAAATTTGTCTCCAACTTGTCTTATCTAAAAGAGTCATTCAATCCTTGTCCCTGTTTCTATCCACCACTATTTTGAAATAACTCTTAACAGGCACATTAAGAACTTTATGAAATTCAAGAGTCATATCTCAATTCTTATTTTACTTCTTTCTATAAAGCATTTAATAATATTAAAGTTACTCCTACAAAAGTTGCCCTTTTCTGGCTTCTATATAACATACTGTCCAATAATTGGCAGGCCACTCCTTGCCCATATCTATTGAGGGCTTCTTCGTCTCTATTCATACTTGGAATAGCGGTGGTTCTTAGAATTCCTTCCTCAATTCTCTTCCCTAGAGAGTTTCCCTGAGTAATTTAATCTGTTTTTATGTTTTCAACTACCAACTAGATCCTGCTGACCTCCAAATCTCTCTCTCAAGTTCAGACTTCTCTTCTGAGTGCCAGGGCCATATAACCAGTTGACTACTAAGTCATCCAAGCTCATCTCCTCCCCACCAAACCTTCTGTTCTCTTTGTCAGTGACTGAGTGACATACCAATTACTGTGATAAAAGCATGGGGAATTGCCAGGCGCAGTGGCTTATGCCTGTAATCCCAACACTTTGGGAGGCTGAAGTGACAGATTACCTGAGGTCAGGAGATCGAGACCAGCCTGGCCAACGTGGTGAAACCCCATCTCTACTAAAAATACAAAAATTAGCCAGACATGGTGGAGGGCACTTGTAATCCCAGGTACTAGGGAGGCTGAGACAGGAGAACTGCTTGAACCCAGGAGGCGGAGGGCACAGTGAGCCGAGACTGAACCATTGCACTCCAGCCTGGGCAACAAGAGCAAGACTCCCATCTCAAAAAAAAAAAAAAAAAGTATGGGGAATCATCCTTGACTACTCTCTTTTCTCACAGCTCTACCCACCAACTCATCGATCACCATGTATATATTATTTATTTAATGTTTCTTAAAACCTTCTAATCCATTCCCAATACCAGTATCTCTGACCTGGATCACTGTGACAATTTCTTAACTGGTATCCCAGGTAACAAACATCCCTAATTCAGCAAAGCTAGGCTATAACTAGACTGTACGTTCCTGAAAATCAGAAAATATTTTGGTTTTTTTTTTTTTTTTTGAGACACAGTCTGTCTTTGTTCCCTAGGCTGGAGTGCAGTGATGCAATCTCGGTTCACTGCAAGGTACACCTCCCGGGTTCCATGCCATTCTCCTGCCCCAGCCTCCTGAGTAGCTGGAACTACAGGCGCCCACCACCACGCCCGGCTAATTTTTTGTATTTTTAGTAGAGACGGGGTTTCACCGTGTTACCCAGGATGGTCTTGATCTCCTGACCTTGTGATCCGCCCACCTCAGCCTCCCAAAGTGCTGGCATAAGCCACCGCACCTGGCAATTCCACATGCTTTTATCACAGTAATTGGTATGTCACTCACTGAAGTTTTTTCAATCTTCCTTTTAAAATTATTTTATATGCATTATTTATTATATATCATATATATTATATTATTTATTTTATTTTATTATTTTTTGAGACAGGGTCTCGCTCTGTCATCCAGACTGGAGTCAGTAGCACAATCACTGCTCACTGCAGCCTCAAGTCTTGCCCTTCTGGGCTTAAGTGATCCTCCTACCTCAGCCTCCCAAGTAGCTAGGACTATAGGTATGCACCAACACACCTGGTTAGTGTTTTAAAAATTTTTCATAGAAATGGAATCTCACAATGTTGCCCAGGCTAGTCTCAAACTCCTGGGCTCAAGTGTTCTCCCATCTCGGCCTCCAGAATTGAAGTTACAGGCGTGAACCACTGTGCCTGGCCCTATTTTCTCTATGGTTTTAATACACAAATACATATGTTATCCTACATAGGTGAGCAAATCAATCAAGCTGGAGTATTTATGTGTTCTCTAAGAGAAAGTCACTTGGCAGGGCTAGGTGCGGTGGCTCACGCCTGTAATCCAGGCATTCTGGGAGGCCGAGGTGGGTGGATCACCTGAGGTCAGGGGTTCGAGACCAGCCTGACCAACATGGTGGAACCCCGTCTCTACTAAAAAATACAAAAAATTAGTCAAGTATGGTGGCAGGTGCCTGTAATCCCAGCTACTCGGGAGGCTGAGGCAGGAGAATTGCTCGAACCCAGGAGGCATAGGTTGCAGTGAGCCGAGATCGCATCATTGGACTCCAGCCTAGGCGACAGAGCAAGACTCCGTCTCAAACAAAAAAAAAAAAAGAAAAAAAAAATGAAAGTCACTTGGCTCCCGTCCAAAAAAAGAAGAACGAAAAGAAAAAAGTCTATCGGGCTAATGGGAAACTGCCAGGGAAGAAACCTAGGGTCTTACCATTCAGAGTAACATGCAAAGACCCTAGGTTTCTTCCCCAACAGTTTCCCACAAGCCCAAAATCTTTTTTTTAGAGGAGGGTGGGCAGGGGGACAAGAGTCAGTTGACCTTTTATTAGAGAACACGTAAATACTCCAGCTTGATAGATTTGCTAACATATACAGGACAGCTTCCTAAGTATTAAAAACCATAGAGAAAATAGTGACACTGGGTCTACTTCCCCCATCCTTCAACGTGGGTGGCCCTGACTTACTTTCAACAGTCGCATGCAACAGAAGTGATGATACTGGGAGAATTTCAGAGCCTAGGTCTCAAGAGACTTTGCAGGAAGCTTGAACTAGCTTGTCTGAGGACAAGAGTACATAAAACAAAGAAGAGCTGTTTTATAATATCTCAGATCCCTAAAACCAGTCCTAATTTGAGCTGTCAGATGATTGCAGCTACACAAGTGGCCTCAGGGGAGACCAGCAGAACTACCAAACTAAACTCAGTCCAAATTGCTGACTCACAGAATTGTAAGCGAATAAAATGGTTGCTTAAGCAGCTAAATTTTATTTAGAGTGGTTTGTTATTTAATAATAGATTATCTGTTGATTATATAATTAAGATAGTTTTATATATATAAATTTCATAGTCTTTTGAGAAAACATGTAATATTGACGTAGGAATTTGAAAGGTTCTCTCAACTGAATTATAACCTTTTTGACAGAGCATATTTATCTTTTTTTAGGCTCTAAAAATCATTAGGATACTGACACACCTTCACAAACACAACATTTGGCTCCTCAATCCTGCGTCATAAATTATCAGTAACAAAAAAGCAAAATGATACATTTTCAAAGCACAATATGGGCAATGAACCTCTTTTGACTTAAAAATATGTACCATTTGTGCTTAATTTAAACCTATCTAAAATTTATCATAATCCCACTCAACATACTTAAGATGTGATCCACGCAACAGTCCTCTACGTTGATGTGCCAAAGCAGTATTTTTTTTTTTTTTTTTTTGAGACGGAGTCTTGCTCTGTCACCCAGGCTGAAGTGCAGTGGCTGGATCTCAGCTCACTGCAAGCTCGGCCTCCTGGGTTCATGCCATTCTCCTGCCTCAGCCTCCTGAGTAACTGGGACTACAGGCGCCCACCACATCGCCCAGCTAGTTTTTTTTGTATTTTTTTAGTAGAGACGGGGTTTCACCGTGTTAGCCAGGATGGTCTCGATCTCCTGACCTCGTGATCCACCCGTCTCAGCCTCCCAAAGTGCTGGGATTACAGGCTTGAGCCACTGCGCCCGGCCAAAGCAGCATTATTAACTCTTAATACTGATAAAGTTTCATGTGTTTCCAAGTTAGATGTTGTCAGTCCTTGCTGGTGACAATCTAAAGACCATTCCTGGCCGGGCGCGGTGGCTCATGCCTGTAATCCCAGCATTTTGGAAGGCCGAGGCAGGTGGATTACCTGAGGTCAGGAGATAGAGACCAGCCTGGCCAACATGACAAAACCCCGTCTCTACTAAAAATACAGTAAGTTAGCCAGACGTAGTGGTGGGTGCCTGTAATCCCTGCTACTTGGGAGGCTGAGGCAGGAGAACTGCTTGAACCCAGGAGGTAGAGGCCGCAGTGACCTGAGACCATGCTACTGCACTCCAGCCTGGGGAACAAGAGCAAAACTCCGTCTCATAAATGAATGAATGAATGAATAAATAAATAAATAAATAAATAAATAAATACTGTTCTTTACCATCACTAGCTAAGGTTAGTCATTTTCAGCAAGTTATACTTTTTACCCACCTACAACTATCTTCATATACTTCCCAAATATTTTCTCTATCTCAAAACTGTGCGTTTGCTTGCCAATCACTAACTCATTTAATCTTTCCAATAACCTTCTGACATAGATATTATTACCTCTACTTTACTGACGAAAGAAGGAAAGAAAACTCAGTTACTCAACTAACTTAGTGATTTAGTCATAATTTGAACCCACATCTATCTGACTCCAAAACCTGTACTTCTTCTACCATAACACCATGTCTTCCAACTTTGAGCGCTTGTAACTTTTTATTATACTTTTTAATAATTATTTTATTAGTCAGCCACAATTAAAGATATAAATTAAATGATGCCTATTTTGGGTTTAATCTGAGCATGACTGGTTTTAAGTAGGAACTCTGGAACTGTTTAAACCTACTTGTTTATTAAAAAGAAAAAATCAGGTTGTAGCAGCAACTACTGTATTTCTTTTGAAGAGAACCACAAGGATAACTTTGTTTTGAATATTTTATTAAAATATTTCACTGAGAAATGAGAAGGGAACTAAAACAAAATGATTTATATATCTTAAGACATTTTACTGATATTTTAAGATGAAATATAACACACATACAGATCAAGAGTGCTCAGTTCAATGCATTATCACAAAGTGAGCAGACCTGCATACTTAAGACATACAACATTATCAGCATCTCAAAAGGCCCCCTCATCATCCCTCCCAATGATTACTCCTTTATTCTTCCCCAAATATCACTACTATCCTAACTCCTAACACAATAGGTTAGTTTTGCCTGGTTTAAAATTCTATATAACGGAATTATCAGTATGCATTCTTTTGTACTTGGCTTCTTTCACACAATGTTGTTGTTGTTGCTATTATTTGAGTCAGGGTCTTGCTTTATCACTGAGGCTGGTGTGCAGTGGCATGATCATGGTTCACTGCAGCCTCGAACTCATGGGTTCAAACGACCCTCCCACCTCAGCCTCCTGAGGAGCTGGGACTACGAGCATGGGCCACCATGCCTGGCTACTTTTTACACTTTTTGTAGGCATGGGCTATATTGCCCAGGCTGATCTCAAACTCCTGACCTCAAGTGATCCTCCTACCTCAGCCTCCCAGATCAGTAGGATGTCAGGTGTGAGCCACTGCGTCCAGCCCACACAATATTATTTTTGTTAGATTTTGTTTTTCCCAGCATTTACTACATGTCAAACTGTTACAAAGCATTCCAGTTAAAATGATCACAGTTAGGAAGCTACACTTTATGAACTTATTTGTTGGAGCAGTGATGACTTGTAGATTTTGAATGCAGCAGATTTCTCATGTTGAAATGGAAGGAACAAAAATGGGTGTCAATAACAAAAGTAGACAACAAAAATCTCTTCTTTACTCAAGAAAACGTAACAGTGTATGCAACACAGAGTATGTGTCACACACTAATAGTCTCTTATTACTTGCTTCTTGCTCCTATTACTTGCTTCTATTTCTTTTTCCCAAGGATCCTGTGCTTTAGACTTCCTTGTGGCATGTGGTGGCTGCCATCATGTTCTGACTGATTCTAGAAACATGTAGATGTATTCACAATAGGTAGATACCTAATTATATATTTTGACCTAGAAATTTTATTTGCATTAAAAACCTAGTATATTTAATAATAATAGCAATAATACCAATATTTTAAAAATGTATTTTCCCAATAATCTCTTAGGTCTTAAGGACATTTCATTACTTTGTTTTGTTTTGAAATATGCCTCCTAGAATTCAAACTATTTTCAGAAAACAATGTCACGGAGACTTTTAATTGCAGATACTTGAAAAATAGTGCTTGGAAAAGAAGAAAGAAGAAGGAAGCAGAAGCAGAAGCAGCAGCAGAGGAAGAAGCAGAAGAAGAGGGGAGGGGAGGAGGAGGAGGAAGAGAAAGAGGAAGAGGAGGAGCTGATTCATTTTCCATTTTAGAATTATTTCTCAACTATTATTGCAAGCAAAATTCCACTTTGAAGAGTTTAAAAGAATGAAAAAATTGCTACATGAACTCCCAACACAGAATCCTATAGCTACAATGTATCTTGTTTATACTGTGTTATTATTTTATCTTTATAAGTGGCTTGAAACAGGAAATAATTGTAAAAGGGGATGTTCTGGCCGGGTGCGGTGGCTCACACCTGTAATCCCAGCACTTTGTGAGGCCAAGGCCGGCAGATCACCTGAAGTCAGGAGTTTGAGACCAGCCTGGCCAACATGGCGAAACCCCATCTCTAATAAAAATACAAAAACTAGTCAGGCGTGGTGGCAGGCGCCTGTAATCCCAGCTACTTGGGAAGCTGAGGCAGGAGAATCACTCGAACCCAGGAGGCGGAGGTTGCAGTGAGCCAAGATTGCACCACTGCACTCCAGCCTGGGCAACAGAGTGAGACTTTGTCTCAAAAAAAAAAAAAAGATGTTTTGCTGATTCCCAAGTAGTTGCGAATGTTAGAGAACCTACTGACTGCCTGCTGCTGTATCAGAATCAAATATAAGACACTTCCTCCAAAATACGTAATGATGATCTTTCAGGGATTAAATTCATGCTTAGGTTTGTATAGTGTGTATGTTATAGGGAAGAGGAAATGAAAGGTTTAGATAAGTCTAACTACTGTGGATTGCACAATAAACAGTTAAGTCTATTTATCGCTTGGTAAAAACAGGGACCCTGGTTAAGAATATAGTTTGTCCTACTCTTCCTCCAACCCTGAACCTTTTCCCCATTTCTCTACAGGCATTAATATATGAATTCCTTCAGAGAAGGCCCTCCTGATCACCTTATTTCAAATAGATACCCCAATCTCAATCCCTCCCCAGCCCTCTGCTATTAAACCACATGTTAAACTGCATGTTTCCCATCTCTTTCCTGATTAATTTTTCTCAACAATACTTCTCATCATCCAACATCTATGTTTTATATTTATTTTGTTACAGTGTATACCCATTGCTACTGAAATATTAGCTCCTTAAGTGGGCCAGGCATGGTGGCTCGTGTCTGTAATCCTGGCACTTTGGGAGGCCAAGGCAGGCAGACCACTTGAGGTTAGGAGTTCAAGATCAGCCTGGCCAACATGGTGAACCCATCTCTACTAAAAACACAAAAAATTAGCTGGGTATGGTGGCACGCATCAGTAGTCCCAGCTACTTGGGAGGCTGAGGCACGAGAATCACTTGAACCCGGGAGGTGGAGGTTGCAGTGAGCCGAGATCATGCCACTGCACTATAGCCTTGGCCACAGAGCAAGACTCAGTCTCAAAAACAAACAAACAAACAGATGCTTGTTTCTATCTTTAACTATTTTTGAGTACACGCTATGTGCCAGGAAGTCTTTTATGTGGATCACATGCATACACTTCATCCTAGCAATGAGCCTATCTGGTCTCATTATTAATTTTAAAGCCGAGAACACTGTAACAGAGATGTTAGGTAATATGCTGGTCATGTGGCAACTAAATTTATTCTTATTTTTGAGCGGGTGATTCCTTCTGTAATCTTTCTTTAGTGGTACCACTAGACAATGTACATTTCTGGTAATCCTGCCAGATTTCCTCACTTTTTCCTTCCATTAAAAAATAATATTCCACAAATATACATACCTACTGTGTACCCACAAAAATTAAAAAGAAATAAAATGATAATAATAAATTACCTCTTGTATCTGTAATTCCTTTTCATCTTCGCTTTCTTGAGACCCTTAGTCATTCATTCAAAAACTACTTATTGAGCATCTACTATGTGCCAGACAGTGTCCCAGAAACTGATACAGTCCTGAATGAAATAAAGTCCTTGCTCTCATACAGAACACAGTCTCATCACCTAGATCACACAGCAACGTTTTTTTCTTTTCTAAATTTTTGAGACAGGGTCTCACTCTGTCATCCAGGCTAGAATGCAGTAGCATGATCAGAGCTCACTGCAGCCTCGACCTCCCAGGCTCAAGCAATCCTCCCACCTCAGTCTCCCCAATAGCTGGACCACCGGTATGCACCACCATGCCTGGCTGTTTTTTTAATTTTTTTTATAGACGGGGTCTCACAATGTTGCCCAGGCTGGCTGCAAACTCCTAGACTCAAGCGATCCTCCTGCCTTGGCCTCCCAAAGTGCTGGTATTGTGAGCCATCACACCTGGCCACACAGCGACCGTTTAACTGATCTCTGTCCTCAGGATAGTTCTTGCCTTCCTTTACCTTCCTCACAGCTGACAGTCACTTACCTACATCAGATTCTTCTATAACAACTCAATTTTTAAAAAGGATGATATACTTGAACAGAAAAGGATATTCAAATGGCAATAAGCATATAATATGTTCACTGAGGAGCGATTACTCATGAGGGGAAGAAGGTACTTAAAGCTTTTCATCTTAAAACTCTGGGTACGATGGATTAATTAATGAATGTCAATCATCAGGGGAATAGGTGCTGCTACTTCATTATTTATGGATGCCTTTGTAAGATTATCTGTACTAGCCTTATGATATTCTAATTACTCATATGTATTTAAAGAGTTTTACCATCCTATTTTCTATTCTAAGAATTGTACTACTTCAAAATCCCATCAAATTCTATTTAATAGTGATAGAAATAATAAACTGGAAGAGTCTTTTGTGCCCTCATGAACAGGTTTTCATCAACCACAGACCTACAAAAAAAAAGACATTTCTGAAAAAACTAACTCAGATAAATCCAAATAATCCACAACTCAATTTAAAAAACACTATACGAAGAGTCTTACATTTACTTTTTAAAGTTTTTGATAAACTTAATGAGAAGCTAGATTCAAGCAAAGAAGATTGACAGTTTTAACAAAAACCATTCAAAAACTGCTATGAATGGAATAATTAATGTAAAAATTGACATATAAAACACGGGATTTAAAAGTAGTAATTACAGGGAAAGCATTTTTTATTTTATTTTATTTTATTTATTATTATACTTTAAGTTCTAGGTACATGTGCCATAACGGTGCCCAGGTTTGTTACATATGTATATTTGGGTGCCATGTTGGTGTGCTCCGCACCCATCAACTCATCAGCACACAGCACGGGAAAGCTTTTCTAAAATTGAAAGCTGAAATCCAGTTTTTTTTTTTTTTTTTTTTTACATTCAAGTACAGTACTTGAATGTGGAAGACTACTACTCTTTAAAAGAATGTCTCCACAAAAATGGACTTTTGAGCTAGTGTAACCAGCATACAGAAAAGTTAAATCAAGACCATAAGCAGTACGATTATTTTTAGCCAAGGACTAAGCACAGAGGGACAGCTTACCTCAAAAGAAAATCAAGAGACTGATATGAGGACCTCCATTTTTCAAGCTGTGAAAATTCTTAACGTGATGAGTTTAGGAAGATACAAGTTCATATAGTAACCAATCTGGGTTCTACAGATCAAAGTGTAGTTTGAATAGAATCCAAAGGTAAATTACAGTCAATAAAGGATTTAGGATGCCAATAATGTTCAGTTTAATTCTATTCACCTTCAACAACCAATTCGTATTAACATTGAAAATTAGTTTTTAGGCTGGGCGCGGTTGCTCAAGCCTGTAATCCCAGCACTTTGGGAGGCCGAGACGGGCGAATCACGAGGTTAGGCGAATCACGAGATCAGGAGACAGCGACCATCCTGGCTAACCAGGTGAAACCCTGTCTCTACCAAAAAAATACAAAAAACTAGCTGAGCGAGGTGGCGGGCGCCTGCAGTCCCAGCTACTCGGGAGGCTGAGGCAGGAGAATGCTGTAAACCCGGGAGGCGGAGCTTGCAGTGAGCTAAGATCCGGCCATTGCACTCCAGCCTGGGCAACAGAGCCAGACTCCGTCTCAAAAAAAAAAAAAAGAAAATTAGTTTTTGTCACCTAAAATGGGCCACAGCCAGCTACAGTGGCTCATGACTAATCCCAGCAGTTTGGGAGACTGAGGCAGACAGATAGCTTGAGCCCAGAAGTTCGAGACCAGCCTGGGCAACATCACGAGACTCCGTCTCTACAAAAAATACAAAAATTAGTGGGGTGTGCTGGCATGCACCTGTAGCCCCAGCTACAAGGTGGGGATGAGGTGGCAGGGGTAGTCTGAGGTGAGTCTGGGAGGTCAAGGCTGCAGTGCGCCCTGATCCCTCTACTACACTCTAGCCTGGGCAACACAGTGAGACTCTGTCTCAAAAAATAAAATAGGTAACATATGAAGGGACAGATATTTTTGCATCGAGAGAATCAGCTATTTAGCTGATTAGGATAAATTTCCTCATTTTCGTTTCTAATTGTTTAAAGAATTATAAATAATATGTTTATGAAATCTACAGCTATAGCTTCTATAGACTTAACTTATAAAGATATTTAAAATCACATAATACATAATCAGTCTCCAATACCCTCTTCAAAATAACTTCTAAAAGTAGCCCCAACTAGTGGTGTTCCCGAGAAAGAACGAGAGCTGGGCACGGTGGCTCACACCTGTAATACCAGCACTTTGGGAGGCCAAGGCAGGCAGATCACGAGGTCAGGAGATCAAGACCATGCTGGCTAACATGGTGAAATCCCGTCTCTACTAAAAACACACATACACACACACACACACACACACACACACACACACACACAAAATTAGCTGGGTGTGGTGGCAGGCGCCCGTAGTCCCAGCTACTTGGGAGGCTGAGGCAGGAGAATGGCATGGACCCAGGAGGTGGAGCTTGCAGTGAGCCGAGATCACGCCACTGCACTCTAGCCTGGGCGACAGAGTGAGACTCTGTCTCAAAAAAAAAAAAAGAACTAGAATAAGGAGATCTAGATTCTAATACCAACTGTGCCATTTATTAGTGCTGAGATCTGCACACCTCTCCTAAACATTCAAAAGGTTTAGAGGAAAATAAAAAACAAAAAGATGACTCCAGATTTTAAGGACAAAAAAGATCAGACTATTATAGAATGCTGCCACATAAAATAAATTAAAAAAAAAAATGAAGGATCAAAACAAAATAAAATTAAAAAATAAATTTAAAAAAAAGAAGAGCAGACTAAAAAGAGATGATGCTGTGATGGAAAACCTAGGAAACAATGCTATAATGGACAACACTTGAAAAGGATGGTTCTTAGGGGGAGTAAAGGATTTTAAATATCCAGTTGAGGGTTGCTGATAGTACAAGCAACAAAACAAAATAGATAATGCATTGAAAATGTAGGCTTGAGGAAAAATTGAGATCATGTAAACAGGAAAGTTCTGTAAGAGAGTGAATGGAAGTGGAGAATTGAACCTTGGGGGAATCATATATATCACTGCTTTCCAATATGGTAGCCATTGGTACATGTGGCTATTGAGCCCTTGAAATACGCTGGTGAGACAGAGGAATTAAATTTTAAATAAAATTTAAATGTATCCATACAACGGAATATTATTATTATTTTATATATATTTTTGTTTGTTTGTTTGTTTTTGTTTTGTTTTTGAGACACAGTCTCACTCTGTCGCCAGGCTGGAGTGCAGTGGCGCGATCTCGGCTCACTGCAACCTCTGCCTCCCGGGTTCAAACGATTCTCCTGCCTCAGCCTCCCAAGCAGCTGGGACTACAGGTTCATGTCACCATGCCTGGCTAATTTTTGTATTTTTAGTAGAGACAGGGTTTCACCACGTTGGCCAGGATGGTCTTGATCTCCTGACCTCATGATCCTTGGCCTCTCAAAGGGCTAGGATTACAGGCGTGAGCCATCGTGCCCAGCCACAATGGAATATTATTAAGCGGTAAAAAGAAATAAACTGTGAAGCCATGAAAAGACATGAAGAGGGCTAGGCACGGTGGCTCACGCCTATAATCCCAGCACTTTTGGGAGGCCAAGGCAGGAGCACTGCCTGAGCCCAGGAGTTCAAGATCAATTCCTATTTTAAACAAAACAAAACAAAACAAAAGAAGATATTCACGAAGGGACCTAAATGCATATTGTTAAGTGAACTATGCCAGTCTGAAAGGACTATATACTATGATTCCAACCACATGACATTCTGAAAAGGTAAAACTATGACACGGGACATTTTTAGGTCAGTGAAACCATTCTGCACAATTCTAGAATAGTGGATATATAATGTTATGCATTTGGCAAAACCCATAGAACTGTCTGACACAAAGGGTGAATCCTAATGTGAACTATGGACTTTAGTTAATAATGTATCAACACTGGTTCATCAATGATAATCAACGCATCATACTAATGCAAGATATTAACAGAGGAAACTGTGCAGGAGAGTATAGATGGGCACTGTGTATTTTTTTGTGCAATTTTTCTGTAAATCCAAAACTGTTCTAAAAAAATAAAATCTTTCAAAAAACTCAAATTTACATAGCCACACGTAGTTAGTGGCTGGTATTGAACAGCAGAGGCCCATATAAATAGACTGATGTGGGAAGAAAATGAGAATGGTATATGAAGAATTACTTCATTTCTGACTACCATTCCCAAAAGTACACACATAGTTAACCCTAAACTATATAAGGTTTTATATGTAGCTTCTATATTAACATTTTACAGTAGAACTTGATCAAAATATTCTGGATGAGTATCTTTCTAAAATTATTTTGTCAAACAGAATTTAAGGAGGAAAATAACATTTATTAAAGGTGTCAGGTACTATACTAAAGATATTATCATTTATATTTCTGTACAACCTTTAGAGAAAGGTATTACCATTTCTGTTTTTAGAGATGAGGAATTATAAAGCTTAAGTCATAAAAGATGAGAATCTAGATATACTGGCCTCCAAAGTCTATGTTCTTTTTTTTTTTTTTTTTTTTTTACCAAAGTCTATATTCTAATATACACCACTCTACTGTATATATGTTTATGATTCCCAAAATTACAAACATAATTTTGCCACAATGAATTTTCCATCAAGGAGCAATACTTTATATATAACACAACATAACAGTTAATGATACACTCAGAGTCTAATGAGGTGTTGTATAGGTAACTGCTGTGCCTATTTTAAACAGCCTCAGGCTAATGTGACTTTTTTTCCTGCCACCCAGCTGGCCCTCCATCCTACCTATATGGCTCTACTCCAACATCTAATTTGCACCTTTTAATCTGCTGTGGGATGAGAAAATAGACAATCACATTCCTTGAATTATGTACAAAGCAAGAGAACTTCTAAACCAATGTGTAAGTGCAGATGATTTAGTTCATTAATTTTTCTGACAATTACAGGCCTTTTTTTTTTTTTTGGCCTACTTCTTAATCTAAGCTGAGACCTGGATAAATTAAATACTGTTCTATAATAAAGCTAAGAATTTAGTGATTCTGTTTCATTGAAAAGTTTTTGACTACACCTTTTCGTTTTGTTTTGTTTTGTTTTTGAGAAAAGTTTCGCTGTGTCGCCCAGGCTGGAGCGCAGTGGTGTGATCTCAGCTCACTGCAACCTCCACCTCCCGGGTTCAAGCAGTTCTCTGCCACAGCCTCCTGAGTGGCTGGGATTATAGGCACCCGCCACCACGCCCGGCTAATTTTTTTATATTTTTAGTAGAGACGGGGTTTCACCATCTTGGCCAGGCTGGTCTTCAACTCCTGACCTTGTGATCTACCCACCTCAGCCTCCCAAAGTTCTGGGATTACAGGCGTGAGCCACTACGCCTGGCCTCATATTTTTCATATATATATGCTTTAATACAGATGGGGTCTCACTATGTTGGCCAGGCTGGTCTGGAACTCTTGGCAAGTGACCCTGCCACCTTGGCCTTCCAAAGTGGTGGGATTATAGGTATGAGTCACCACCTCCTAGCCTATCCCATATTTTTCATGGATATAGCTCTAAACATCACCTAATTTAAAGACATTATTTTTATTTTTGTATTTGTTAACACTATCTGCTTCAAGGTAAAAGTTCGGCCAGGTGCAATAGCTCATGCCTGTAATCTCAGCACTCTGGAAGGCCGTGGCGGGGGATCACCTGAGGTCAGGAGTTCAAGACCAGCCTGGCCAACATGGTGAAACCCTGTCTCTACTGAAAATACAAAATTTGGCCGGGCATGGTGGCGGGAGCCTGTAATCCCAGCTACTTGGGAGGCTAGAGACACAAGAATTGCTTGAACCCAGGAGGCAGAGGTTGCAGTGAGCCGAGACAGTGCCACTGGCACTCCAGGCTGGATGACAGAGTGAGACTCTGTCCACCCCCCCCCCAAAAAAAAGTATTTTTATAATTTTAATGTATTAACTGAGTACATTAGCTTTCTACTAAATGTTACTCTAAAAAATTAAGGAGGTATATATAAAAACATAGAAACATGTATTTACAAAAAGTTGACATTTTCCTGAAAAAAATTATTACAGAAAACCAGAAATTTTACTGCAGAGTTCTAAATATTCTGATATAATCCTTTTCCTTATCACTTTTTTTTTTTTTTTTGAGGTGGGGTTTCACTCTATTGCCCAGGTTGGTCTGGAATTCCTGGCTTCAAGAGATCCTCCTGCCTTGGCCTCCCAAAGTGCTAGGATTACAGGCTTGAGCCACTGCACTCAACTTAAGTTGTTCTTGTAACTAAATTATAATTATGTATATTAATAAAATTTTCCCTAAGGAGGGGAGATTAGTTACCAAAATTTTAAAGATTATTTTTTTCTACTTAGCAGCTCCTGCGCCCCTTAGGAAAATTTTACTAAGAAGATGAAAAGTGACTGTCATTGTTTCCCTTATAAATTTTAAGAGTTTCCAACTTCAGATTACGATAAAGTACCATTTTCTGAATTCGAATGGATCAACAATGTAATTTCCAAAGCTCGCAAATGGAAATGTCAATCGTTAGCAGAAGACGTCGCAAAAGTCCAAGTTATTATTCTTGTATTCTAAGTAAAGAAAAAGGAAAAAACAAAACTTAATTTTGTCTCGCCTCAGTCAGCCAATTAAAACAATCCAGAAAAAAAGCTTACTAAAACAAATGCCTTTGCTAAACCAGTTATGCGATGTTGTGTCAGAGCGGTGATCAGGTAATAGCGGCAAGTGATCAAGACGTTTCAACACTGTATTTAACAAAGATTAAAAGCACGGCAGTGTCAGAGGCAAGGTCAAAACTGAGAATATTCTCACAAGATAGCTGAATGAAAAAATAGTCATAAGTTAGAGGTTCACAAGATCGCAAGAGTCTCTCAGACCCTAATTCGTAGAAAAGAATCGCTGTTCCCAGTGGTAATTGTCGAGAATAAAATCCTTTCGTGATGTTCTGAGTCTCTTTCTACATATTAGGAAAACCTAAAAAGGCGCAAACAAGTTGGCTGAGAGTGGTAGAGAGCGTGTGTGAAGGAGTGGGTGAGTTAAAGTTGTTCCACGATTCTGTATACGAACATTAGAAATTTTAGTTGCTCACACCCAGTGAAGAATAGCGCAAATGAGGTCTAAAGTTGAGCAAGAACCCTCTGGCGGTGCATCGAAGAACAAAACGCTGCGAGACTTCTATGGATTTTGACTGTTTCTGTCCATAGGTAGATCGCCTGCAGCCATGCCTACTGTAGCTTACGCAAGAGATGCAGCACAGAGAATTAGTGGTTCTGTTTTGCGATTCGCTAACAGGCATCACATTCCAAAGTTTTTTCTGCATTTCAACTCTCGTACAGGCACTCTTCGCTGCAATGGGTTGCCAAGATTTAGAGACAGAAAGCCAGAATTGGCGTCTTGCCTTACAGGGTATGTAGGGAAGGAGCGGATCGGGGAATACAGAGGTAACCTGCTTAACGGGGTACACCTGTTCCTTTTGGGAGTTACGATGAACGATCGTTTTTCGGAAACGAAGCATTGTGAAGTGTACAAGAGTGCCACCCGAAAACTGTTTTACTTTAAGATGCGTTGAATTTTGATGTGTATGGGATCTAACGCCGTGCAAATAAAAATTATGTGTAATCTGTAGAAAAACTGCTCCTTTAGAACTCTTTCCTTCCTTCAAAAAAAAAAAGAAAAAAAAAAGAAAAAAAACAAAAACTGCTATCATATTCAAATGCTATTTAGATATTGGAAATTTTTTAGATAAAATGCAATTATAAGTTAAATTATTACCACATGTGCACAGTAATAAACCATGAAGGTATACCAAGGTCAGTTTAAAACATTGCTATGCCTGTAATCTCAGCACTTTGGGAGGCGGAGGTGGGAGGATCACTTGTGCCCAGGAGTTTGAGACCACTGTGTGCAACACAGCAAAATGCTATCTCTATAAAAATAATAAAAATTTAAAAAATTCGCCAGGTAAGGCGGGAATATCACTTAAACAAAGGAGTTTGAGGCTTAAGTGAGCTATGACAGTGCCACTGCACTCCACCCTGGGTGACAGACCGTGAGTGACTCTGTCATTCGATTCATACATATACACATACAGCATTGCTAAAATGCTTGATAACTGTCAAAATAATATTGCTCTGACATACATCTGTAAATAGCTGACTTTAAATTTGAGGAAAATTACTTCCCCAAACCTCAATCAGGAAAACATTATAAACTAATAAGAAGTATCTAACAAACAAAAAGCAACCAAGAGTATTACATAAGAAGTAAACAGGCACAATCCCGACCAAAAATGGACAGAAATAAATATGCTAAAGTTAATTGTCTTGGGGATATAGGGCAACATTACTTCAGACTGGTAAACGTCACACTTCAAAAATAGAAGGAATCTACCTTAAGAAACTCTGTACTAAGAAAAACTCCTTTGTATAAATGCCTGACAAAATTAATATTTTATCATAACCTCTAAAGCTAGTCCAAATCCAGCCTAGATTCCAGGATTACACAAAAGAAAAAATCTTGGAGAAGGTTCTGGGAAAAGGCTGACTGAAATCTGTGACTGTTTTGATACAGGCCAATCTGAGAATTTTAATCCCTCTGAACCCAATCCTGAAGAATACCTGAACCCTGAGCACAGATAGGGCCAAAGCTAAACCAGGTCAGAATACCCTGCCAAGGAACATACTGATCCGAGGTGTTCACCAAACAGGGATCATTTATCAGTTTATTCCTCACTTTGTTGGATGCTGACCACTTTCAAGATATATACAAGAGTGGACTGATTAGACCCATCAAAATCCATTTCAAGTCCTAAGATCTGGAGATGAAAAACGCTGCAGAATTCTAAATTATCTATGGCTTAAAGAAAAAAAATTTGTAAATTAAGAACTTCAAATATTAGCTGACCCAACTTTAACATCACTGAATATCTTTAGTTATTTTTAAAAATTTATAAAGTATTTAAAAGGCACAATTTAGTAATTGCCTATATAACAAATTAACCATGAAAACAATTATAGCAGTATGATAAATCTGTCCTATGTAAACAGTATGAGTTTTATATTTTATAGCATTCAGATATGCTAAAACAAAAGTTAAGTGTTTCTTTTGTGATTCACATGAACAAATACTTTCTTGTTCTTACAAGTAGATATCTGACAGGATACAAATAATGATAATAGGGTAAGTTCACAGGCAAAAAAAGGAATCTGTCCACACAGAAGATGCTGCAAAGTTTAACTGTGACACATGTGGTAGTGGCAAAGAATCTAATTTGTGTAACAAGACCTGGGTCTGAGTAAGCTCTTTTATCTATTAATTATGTGATCTTTTTGCTCATTATGTAGCTACTCCTAGCTTCAGATTCTTCATATGAAAAAATGAGGACAACAGAACTAATACTGCAGCATAATGAGGAAGATTAAATATTTTATTCATTTAACAAATACTAAATTTTATTATTGTGTACAAAATTACCCTTTTAATTTCTTCAAATAAATCAAGCATATATTAATTTTAATACTACCAAGAAAATATAAATCTAATTCTTAAGCTCTGGTCCCAACACTTCTTAGAAGTAAATTTTTATTACTTGAGAAAATCTGAACTTAAGTAATAAGTATTGATACTGAAGATGGGACAATTAAGGGATCACATCTTAAAACTGTTTTGACACAAAATGAATAAAAACAATTCCCTAAATTTTTTTCTATTAAATAAATATGGACCCAGACTAAGCCCATAAATTGCTGGGTCAATAACCAATCTCAAGTACAAAACCTTACCACTTAAAAATACTTATTTTCAGGAAAATGATAGTAAATATGAGGTAAATCTGCCCTTGACATAACACAGTGAGATTTTTTTTTCATAACACAGTACATGAACCACTTAAAACTTACAAGCTATCAATTACTACAATTGTTCTAATAGGTTTAGGGCCAAACATAAAGTTAATTATCATTACAACACGGACTTTACTTGGAATCTGTGCTGACCTAACAAAATTTAGCACAGAAAAAAAAAATCACAGATCTGAGCACCTGAAAAACGGTGTCTTTTCTGAAATGTTTGCAAAAAAGTCACAACATCAGGAGCCACAGAAAGTTGTTCTTTCTCCATCATTCAAAAAATCAAAACATCTCCAACGTTACTTATGGTAGGCATAAAATGAAAGTCAATATTGATACTCACTCACTATACTTCAAATCCTAACCAAGATAATTCAACCTCTATGTTTATTCAATTGCTAGTCTATTCAGTATCAATTGTGGAAAAACTAAGAAGTAGACTAGCGCTGCTTACTAGACTTCATGTAACCTGAAAATGTTTTTAATTATAACAAACTTGGACCAATTCTACTTAGAAATGTACCCTTAAAAGAGGTGAAAGACATTAACTGGCATCTTTTCAGCACAGGTCAGTCTTCCTTAAGAACACAACCTATAACCCTTAGGCCTTGCAGTTGAATGTTAACAAGTGAAAAACAATCTCCTTGGATGTATCCAAGCAATTTTAATATAAATTTCTGCATACCTAGGTAGAAAGTACTTTCGAAATAACTTAAATCTACCTTTTCCCTCACTTATAAGAAAATGTGGTAGAAGCCTTGAAAAATTAAGTTTAAGGCTGAGCGAGGTGGCTCAGGCCTGTAATCCCAGCAATTTAGGAGGCTGAGGCGGGCAGATAACTTGAGGTCAGGAGTTCCAGACCAGCCTGGCCAACATGGTGAAACCGTCTCTACTAAAAATACAAAAATCAGCCAGGCGTGGTGGCGGGCGCCTGTAATCCTACCTACTCCGGAGGGTGAGGCAGGGGAATCGCTTGAATCCGGGAGATGGAGGCTGCAGTGAGCCGAGATTGCGCCACACACTCCAGCCTGGGTGACAAGGCAAGACTCCGTCTCAAAAACAAAACAAAACAAAACAAGAACAAACAAAAATGAAATCAAACTTCTAACTCAGAGAAAAGGCTGGTCTTGAACAATTTAGGGACAAATTACTGAAACAGGAGACAAGGCACAAGAAGCTCTATGGCTGGAGATGAACCACCTCTGTGTCTCCTTTAGAAGTGCTTCCTGAGGTCCACTTTATGCTAGTTAATGTTGCTTCTTATACTGCATGTTAGTAATTTAAAACGCCTAGCTGGAATAAAAGTTCTCTTTAAACATTACAATTTGTCTCCGCGTTGCCAGTAAGTATTTGTCTCCAGTTTCATGGGCTATTCTGATATGTCAAGAGTAGTATTATTACTGTTCCAAAAGAGCCCTTGTTTCATTCACTTTCACCTGGGATGCGGGCATAACTGATGTTTACAGAACTGATGTTTAGAGAGGCGCATCCCTTACCACTCCATCCTTTATCGATAACCACATTTTGTATGTTTTTGTTGCATTTAAGTTTTTTTTTTTTTAAGACACCTGCACACACACAATTTTCCCACCGCCAGCAGGGAGAAGACCACAGGCTAGGTCTCCATGGGCTTCAGGGAAACAGACACCGTGAACCCCGCTTGGCCAAAGAGGGGGAGCGCTTCAGGGGCTGGGGGAGGGAGCAGCCCTAAGGTGCTGGGAGTCAGAGGCGGCGCCTGTTTACAGACGCCTTCGCCCTCCCCCACCCTCACAGAGGAGGGGTCCAAAAAGCAGTTCCCGTGCGCACTCCCCGACTGGCCTAGGCCTTGGCAGTACCAGAAGAGCCAGGCAGCCCTTTCGCCCCCTCCCTCTAGTCCGAGCCTCCCTTCGCCCTCCTCTCGGCCCACCTACCCCTACAGGCCCTCCAGGCGGCATGCAGAGGCCTGAGGCCTAAAGGACGCCGACCACTGACAAGCCCCAGAGCAGCCGGCGGGGGCCCTGAGGAGCCTGGGGCCGGCCGGGCGGCCGCTGCGGCGGAGGAGCAGAGGGCGGGCGAGGACAAATCCTTCCCGGCCACAGCTGCCTATTGTTCCCGACTGAGGCCCCGGCCGCGGCAGCCCCGCTCCCCAAGTCGCCGCCCGCCGCTCGCTCACCGCGCTGGTCCGAGCAGCAGCTCCTCTCAGCTCCGAGTCCCCGCGGCCGTCGCCACCGCCGCGGCAGTCGCCGCCGCCGCCGCTGCCACCGTTGACTCTGATTCTGTCCCAGGCCGCCGGGCCACGGCTGCCGCCGCCACCGCCAGCACCGCCTCCGGCCTCCCACCTGCTGCTGCTGAGGCTGCTCCTGCAGCAGGGGCCATCTTGTTGGTCTGCCTCCTCTTCCTCCTCCTAGTCCTCCGCCGCCCAGTCGCTCGTTGTCCTCGTCCCCTTCCTCTTCCTCAGGCTCCGGCCCGCCCCGGAGACTGGGGCGGAGACTAGGGAGAGGATCCTCCCTCAGAAGGCGGGGCAGGCGGAGGGGCGGGGCGGGCGCGGGAGCAAAGCTCTGAGTCACCGGCCACCAACGCCCGGAAGGGAGGCCGGCGACGCTCTCCGCGGCGACCCAAAGTCTCACACTCCCTGAGCAGAGGAACCGGTCTCTCCGTCCGGCCTGCCCTCCCGCACCGGCGCCTTTGGGCTCAGCGGGCCAGTGGCCAGATGGCGAGAGTAAATTGGAGGAATTTCTGTCGTTTCCATCGAACCCCGCAATACGTCTACTTTTGGCTTTCTCAGCCGTTGTCCCTCAACTCTGGTTTCTTTTCACGTCTTTTCCCCACCCCATTTGTCTTCTTCCATATTATCCAGGCTCTGGATCTCATCAGCTTTGTCCTCGTCACCCCTCTTGGAGTTCAGCCTCCTAAGGCTGTGAAACAGCCCGAAGGCCCGGACACGCTACTCCAAAACGTCTCTCCTGGGCTGTGTGAACACTAAGAGCCATTTGGGGACGACAGGAAAAGATGTGGCTCGTCGAAGAGCTCCTGAAATCTAACCTTGCTACTCTTTAAAAGTTTCTTGTCCCTTGTGGAAAAGGTGCCGTTTGGTTTTGGGGAATGAGAGGTCCCTTCAGACAATTCATTTTAGCCAGACCCTCTTTAGCTTTTGAGAGGGGGAAGAAATGGGATTATTGTAACACCATACAGTACTGATTTCAAAATAAATCATCTAGAAGAGAAGAGAGAAAGAAAGTCCCCAAATAAACAACCATTTAATACTCTCT
Source organism: Rhinopithecus bieti (assembly GCF_001698545.2). NCBI lineage: Eukaryota > Metazoa > Chordata > Mammalia > Primates > Cercopithecidae > Rhinopithecus > Rhinopithecus bieti. Next base: position 3,128,689 of record NW_016804151.1, read on the forward strand.
ACTCGGCAGTATCACCTTTTTTGCTTCAGAACTTGACCAAGAGAGCAGAGATTATGTTTTTCTGTCCTTTCTTCACTGTTTACATCACAGTACCCCAAGAGAAGCACTTCTGCCTTTAACTTGATACATTGGAATCGCTATCACAGATAGTATTTTGTATTATTTTAAGAAATATCACACACCTTCCTAAACTCTTGGCAGAGAAGAATTCTTTTTAGTTGTTAACACCCTCCTGCTCCTGAAATCTCAGCCTCTGTTTAGAAGAACTATTGATGTCTTTCTATTGATTGGAATTTGCTGCCTTTGAACTGGGTTTAATCTGTAATCGTCTTTTCAGCCTACTAAATAGTAACCCTAGTCCTACAGAGAGTGAATTTCTAGCTACCACAGGGGGATTTAGGTTAGCATGTGCCAATCTAAAGGGATCTCTTAAAGCCTTTCCCTCCTCAAACCAGGCCTCTGTACCCTGCTAGGAAAAACAGATTAATCTGCTCCTCCTGCTTTTCCTCCTCCTCCCTTCTTCTCACTCCTAGGGAACCTTCCACAACAGAAGGTTTTAGCGACTGTTGCTAGGCAAACATGCCAACTTCCTTGTTTAGGTGAAGCAAGTAACTTAACTTCCATTACAAGCAACCTAGATAATGTAATTTCTTCCCCCCG
>NW_016804151.1:3130286-3135407 GCF_001698545.2 Rhinopithecus bieti
AAAAAAAAAAAAAAAAAAAAAAAAAAAAAAAAGAATTAAAAATGGAGGCACTTCCCCAAACCCAAATTCATTTTAGTGATATAAAGACGCATTTGACAGAAAAAGAAGAGCAGCTTTGAAGAAAACACTTATGTTTAAAATAAAAAATAAAAAACCTAATCTGTGAGAAGTCATATGTTTTGAACTCCCCAGTCAGACTAGAAGTATAAGATACAGAAGATAAGGCCAGGAGCGGTGGCTCACGCCTGTAATCCCAGCACTTTGGGAGACAGAGTGGGCAGATCACGAGGTCAGGAGATGACGACTATCCTGGCCAACATGGTGAAACCCCGTCTCTACTAAAAATACAAAATTTAGCCAGGGGTGGTGGCGCGCGCCTATAGTCCCAGCTACTCCGGAGGCTGAGGAAGGAGAATCACTTGAACCCGGGAGGCGGAGGCTGCAGTGAGCCAAGATCGTACCACTGCACTCCATCCTGGACGACAGCGAGACTCCATCTTGGCCGGGCATTGTGGCCCACGCCTGTAATCCCAGCACTTTGGGAGGCTGAGGAGGGTGGATGGATAGCCTGAGGTCAGGAGTTCGAGACCAGCCTGGCCAACATAGTGAAACCCCGTCTCTACTAAAAATACAAAAAAATTAGCTGAGCGAGGTGGCGGGCACCTGTAATCCCATCTACTAGGGAGGCTGAGGCAGGAGAATCGCTTGAACCCAGGAGGTGGAGGTTACAGTGAGCCGAGATCATGCCACTGCACTCCAGCCTGGTGATAGGCAAGACTCCATCTCAAAAAAAAAAAAAAAAAGATACAGAGGATAATTTGTCTCTTGAAACTGAGTCTATTTAGAAGAAAGATAATAGGGATATTCAGCAAGGGGGAAAAAAGATATTCTGGGTTTTATTCCCAAATTAACAATTATTTGAAAATTTAGTGAAATAAGCTCTTTTAAAAGCTTATTTCAAATGTTTTACTCTTGTTAGAGTATTGAGATTTGTTGTGAATTAATACAAATAAGATTAAATGAGGCCGAGCATGGTGGCTCATGACTGTAATCCTAGCATTTTAGGAGGCTGAGGCAGGAGGATTGCTTGAGGCCAAGAGTTCAAGACCACCTGGTCAACATAGTGAGACCCTGTCTCTAATTTTTTTTTTATTAATTTATAAAAGATTAATGACGCCAGGTGAGGTGGCTCACGCCTGTAATCCCAGAACTTTGGCAGGCTGAGGCAGGTGGATCACCTGAGGTCAGGAGTTTGAGACCAGCCTGGCTAACCTGGCAAAGCCCCATCTCTACTACAAATACAAAAAGTGGCTAGATATGGTGGCACATGCCTGTCATCCCAGCTACTCAAGAGGCTGAGACAGGAGAATTGCTTAAACCCAGGAGACAGAGGTTGCAGTGAGCCGAGATCACGCCACTGCACTCCAGCCTGGGCGACAGAGCAAGACTCTGTCTCAAAAAAAAAAAAAAAAAAAAAAAATCACTATTTTGTAGCTTCAAGACAACTTAAACAAATTGGTTTTATCTCATATTTTGTTAATAATTCTGACCCTCTCTGGGCTCCGACCTAGTTCGCGGCGATATGGTCAAACGCACCAAGAAAGTAGGGATCGTAGGTAAATAAGGGACCCGCTATGGGGCCTCCCTCTGAAAAATGGTGAAGAAAATTGAAATCAGCCAGCACGCCAAGTACACTTGCTCTTTCTGTGGCAAAACCAAGATAAAGAGACGAGCTCTTGGGGATCTGGCTCTGTGGTTCCTGTATGAAGACAGTGGCTGGCAGTGCCTGGACGTACAATACCACTTCTGCTGTCAAGGTAAAGTCCGCCATCAGAAGACTGAAGGAGTTGAAAGACCAGTGGACACTCCTCTGCTCTTTGAGACATCACTGGCCTACAATAAATGGGTTAATTTATTGAAAAATTAATTAATAATTAAATGGGTTAATTTATTGAAAAAATAATAATAATTCTGATGTGGAATACCCAGAAATTTAGACTTTGCTCTGACTTCCTCTACTGATATACTATGAAAATCAAATGAGTCATTTCATATAAAATATCAGTGCATGGCATATAGTAAGCACTCAATTTTTTTCAAATTCATTTTGTGCATATGTTATTATAGTCTTTTGTTTCTTAATCAGTCAGATAAGAATGACAAGTCATCAAATACATTTTTGCTCTTTGCATGAACCCTAAAAAAAGATTAATGCAACTTTTCAGATCATACACAAATCAGTTAAAATAATGCCTTATGTTTTCAATATGTATTCTAATGTGCCTGTACTATATTTTCTGATATGCCTGTACTATATTGTTTGTTCCTCTGATTTTTTTTTTTTTTTTTTTTTGAGACAGACTCTCTGTCACCAGGCTGAAGTGCAGTGGCACAATCTCAGCTCACTGCAACCTCCGTCTCCCGGGTTCCAGAGATTCCCTTGCCTCAGCCATCCGAGTAGCTGGGACTACAGGCACGCGCCACCACGCCCAGCTAATTTTTTGTATTTTAGTAGAGACGGGGATTCACCATGTTGGCCAGGATGGTCAGGAGATTGATCTCCTGACCTCGTGATCCTTCCACCTCAGCCTCTCAAAGTGCTGTGATCACAAGCGTGAGCCACCGCGCCTGGCCTCCTCTGATATTTTTTTTTTTTTAGAATAACTTAATGCTTTTTAGGTTAGGCTACATGACTTTTTAACCTATTACATGCTTTAAAATTGTTCTAGAATGTGTTAATGTCAGCCTAACACACTGTTTGTCATATTAAGGCTAGAAATGACCTTAGATACTCATTTATTTCAGCAGTTGACGCTGAGAGTAAGAAAGACTGGATAGATCACTTACCTACATAACTACTTCTTTATAGATAAACACCATGTAATTGAGGAAGGGGTTAGGGAGCAAAGAGGGCTAGGAAAAGAGGAGAAAAGATGAATGAGGTATGTATCCCTGCCTTAGAGATAGTGAATAACCTAGTAGGAACAATACAATAAGATATTCATGTAAACTAGAGTATAAAGTACCTTAGTGATTAGTGCATAGAAAGTACAGTCAGTCCGGGTGCGGTGGCTCATGCCAATAATCCCAGCACTTTGGGAGGCCCAGGCGGGTGGATCAGGAATTCGAGACCAGCCTGGCCAACATGATGAAACCCTGTCTCTACTAAAAATACAAAAATTAGCCGGGCATGGTGGCTGGCGTCTATAATCCCAGCTACTCAGGAGGCTGAGGCAGGAGAATCACCTGAACCCAAGAGGTAGAGGTTACAGGGAGCCAAGATTGTGCCATTGCACTCCAGCCTAGGCAATAAGCGTGAAACTCTATCTCAAAAAAAGAAAGAAAGTACAAAGTCCTCTGAAAGTTAAAATCATTCTAATGTCATGGAACCTACCTTCTGACAGGTGGCAATTCTGTGGTATCAGATGTGTACCCAGGGCATAGAAATCCACTTAGCTCTCAATTTGGGACACCAGGGGGATGAAGGAGGATAATGAATGAGAAATTGAAAGGTATGAGAGTAGAGTTTGGACTAACTAAAAAACCTAGTTTAAAGCACAGCTGGGACCTGAGACCTCTCCAGTGTAAATAATTTATGTAAGGGGAGGGAATGACACCCTCAAACACAGACACACAAAATAGGGAGTACTGGAGCTGAGTCACTTTGGTTTTCTGAACTGCTTTAGGTAAAGTAAGAGTGGGAAGTTAATTGTCTTCTCCATCCTCACTATCCTGTCTTACTCTTATACAAAGATTCTCCATGACCTCCTACTTTCTCCCCAGTCCACAATATTGTACCCCTCATATTAAAATTTCATTAAAAATAAAACTCAAAAAATAAGCAGAGGAAGGTGTCCCATGCAATAATCTATAGAAATATGAGGAAACCAATGGTGTCTGACCTACCCTACACCTTTAGAGTCAAGTCCAAAATCAGACCCAAATCATCATCTGCAAATTAGGCCTAAGGGATTGCTGTAGATTCAGGGTGACAATCAAATGGCAAATATAGCCTAATTTAGTTCTGAAATTTCGAGAGCTAGGTTCCTGTAGACTTGATTCCAAAAGAGCTAAGTAAAATGATGTTTCTGAGTCTTACGTGAAATTGCTTCTAAATTGGCCTGCCTTCCATAAAGGCCTCCAGCCCAACATTGAGCTGTCTGAACTTTGACCCCCAGAGACTTACGTGAAGCCAATGATAAACAGAACACCTTTACAAAAGAGACGTCAAACAACTTTCAGCAAAGCGGTCCATTCTAGGCAGTTGGGTTAAGAGAAAGCAACTCCACTTGTCCAATGGCAAAACTCACTGGAATATTATTGTTTTCACTATTAATTTGCTAGGGCTATCACACCAAATGCCACAGTCTGGGTGGCTTTTTGTTTTTTAAACCTAATCCCACATGGCAGCATATTAAGTTATTATTAGTGTAAAATGGATAAGTATAAGATTTTTGTTTTGTTTTTGAGATGGAGTCTTGCTCTGTTACCCAGGCTGGAGTGCAGTGGCATGATCTCAGCTCACTGCAACGTCTGCCTCCCTGGTTCAAGCAATTCTCCTACCTCAGGCCGCTGGGTAGCCGGGATTATAGGCGTGAACCACCACGCCCAGCTGAGATAAGTATAAGATGTTTTATGTAAGCGTCAGGGTAACCACAAAGCAAAAGCCCATAATAGATGTGCAGGCCAGGCACAGTGGCTCATGCCTGTAATCCTAGCACTTTGGGCAGCCGAGGTTGGTGGATCATGAGGTCAGGAGTTCAAGACTAGCTTGGTCAACATAGTGAAACCCTGTCTCTACTAAAAATACAAAAATTAGCCCCCCATGGTGGCACATGTCTGTAGTGCCAGCTACTTGGGAAGCTGAGGAAGGAAAATCACTTGAATCTGGGAGGTGGAGGTTGTGGTGAGCTGAGATCGTGCCACTGCACTCCAGCCTGGGCAACAGAGCGAGATTTCATCTCAAAAAAAAAAAGATGCCCAGGCTGGCACAGGTGCTGCAGACACCCCCTCACAGCCTGTCCAGGGGGCAGACAGGATGCAAAGGTTCACAGCTAGGCAACCTGACGCCAGGTCGGGCAGTGAGAGCCCAAGCCAAGGGGGACAGGCTGGAGCTGGGCT
>NW_016804151.1:3137828-3149845 GCF_001698545.2 Rhinopithecus bieti
AAAAAAAAAAAAAAAAAAAAAAAAAAAAAAAAAAAAGAAATGTTCACTTTCCTTGAGTACAAGATTTATCAAAAGTATCTGATGTAAAATACAAGGATTGTGAAATTTATTTTATGGAGATTAAACTGAGAAAATATATGTAGAACATCTAGTACAATGCCTGACATCTATTAGGCACTTGATGAATGAGAGTTATTAAAATTATACTAGGTACTGTGCATAGCATTGGGCTGGTGGTTCTCAATTTTGCTGTGAACTTTTAAAAACTATGGTCCAGGCATGGTGGCTCATGCCTGTGATCCAGCACTTTGGGAGGCTGAAGCAGGTGGATCACTTGAGCTCAGGAGTTCAAGACCAGCTTGGGCAACAGGGCAAAACCTCGTTTCTACAAGAAATACAAAAATTCGCTAGATGTGGTGGCACACACCTGTAGTCCCAACTATTTGGTGGGCTGAGGTGGGAGGTTTACTTGAGCCCGGGGAAGTCGAGGCTGCAGTGAGCTGTGTTTGCACCACTGCACTCCAGCCTGAGACCCTGTCACAAAAACAAAACAACAACAACAACAAAAACTATGTATCTCCAGCTCTGACCCTAGAGATTCTGATTCGGAGTGTTGGTGTGGGGCCAGGCATCTTTATGTTTTTTGGATTTTACAGGTGATTTTATCCTATCTTCTCGGGTGAGAACCACTGACATAGGGCAATGGTCAGCAAACCTTTTTGGTAAATGGTCAGATAGTAAATATTTTAGGCTTTACATGGCATATGGTCTCTGTCACAGCTATTTGACTCTGTCATTGTAGTTTTAGAGCAGCTATAGACAATATGTAAACAAATAAGAATGAGTGTTTCTAATACAGCTTTATTTATAAAAACAGACAAAAGGAAGTGGCAGACCAGATTTGGTCCCCAGACAATTACTTGCCAACGCTTTCTTATATGGAGGGAGATTTTATTTGTTATAGCCAGGGAAAGTATATTATTATTATATTCAATGGCGGCATTAAAAGCCTTACAGTGTTGGGTGCAATACACAGTTAATTAAACAGACAATGCTCCTGCCTTCCAAAGAATTAGTCATTCAAAGCAACAACAACACAGACATAATATTTATAAGTAATCCTGCATGAGTAATTATCACATAAACAAATGACTATACAAGACTACATGTGAAACTGAGTTCAGGAATGGCCAGATTCTCCTAACGCTTCCATTTATAAATATCAGATAAAATAAAAGGAACATAAGGACTCATTCAGGAACCAATGTAAAGAAGAGAATGATGCCCCAGTGTAGCTCCCTTTTTTCAGCAAGAGGCTGTAAGGGAGCATCTTTTAAAAAGGGATCCTTTAAATAGTACTTCATGGCTTTCCACGTGGCTGAATTTACCTTCTCTCAACACTGATTTCTTCATCAAAATACATTACTGTCTGATTTATCCTGAGTTTAGGGGCTATACTACGATTGAGTTTAATGATAGCAGTGCTCATTACCTTTAACCTGGAACAAAGAAAAATATCTTCTGTCTCAATAGGAATAGTAAACTTCAGGGAAAAGCCAGTGGATCCGTCCATGTGGATGTGTGCGCATGTGTGTATAGGCATGTTTAAATAAAGTTGTTGGTAATTTAGTAACCTACTGCCTACAATGGTGGAGAGGATCCAGTAGTAGCTGTTGGATAGGGCAAGGTTCTTATATAGCCCTGAGGGATGGGCAAGTGTTGTGAACTTAGTAATTTTGGCTGACCAACATCTGACTCTCTCCTCCTCCCTCTCTTTGGGAATTCTCCATTTGGGAGTTTTAGTGGATGGCAGGGTCTCTTCTCCCACTATAAGGACTGGGAAAGTTCAGATACTTGCCTAAATGCCCTCCCCTAATCTGCCAAACACAAAATACACAACCAACTAGGGTGAAGGAAAGTGATCTAAGCTTGGTTGACTATAAATGTTGTTAGTTGGGACTGTGAATCTGCGTGAGTTACAGAGAATTAAGTAGAATTCATCCCACTAGCAGCACTGGTATCAAGAGTCTGGTGGGACATCAGAGTCTGATGGCAGCAATCCCTGAGGTGATGGCCAGCATCCACTGGCAGTGGGAATGGTACCCTTACCAGGGCATTTGAAGGCTGACATTAGCTGTGATTCTGGCTATCTAGGTTCTCCCAATTCCTGTTCTTCAAAACTGTGAACTGCCTAGGTGTGGTGGCTCAGGCCTGTAATCCCAACACTTTAGGAGGCTTGAACTCAGGAGTTCAAGACCAGTCTGGGCAACATGACAAAACCCCTTCTCTACCAAAAATACAAAAAATAGCTGGGCGTGGGGTGTGTGCCTGTAGTCCCAGTTACTCGGGAGGCTGAGACAGGAGAATCACTTGAACCTGGGAGGCAGAGGTTGCAGTGAGTCAAGATTGCACCACTGCNAGACCCCATCTCTTTAAAAAAAAAAAAAAAAATAGCTAGGCATGGTGGTGTGTGCCTGTGGTCCCAGCTACTCAGGAGGCTGAGGTGGGAGGATCACTTCAGCCTGGGAGGCTGTGGCTGCAGTGAGCCAAGATCATGCTATTGCACTCCAACCTGGGTGACAGAGTGAGACCCCATCTCAAAAAAACAAAAGAAACAAAGAAACTTTGAGCTACTCAGTTTGCTCCTAGTAAATTCCTATTCTGCTTAAGTTAGCCACTGAGATAGTTTGACCTATAAGAAAAAGAGTGTAGAAAACAAGAGACTGCAGAAATAATCTATTTTTCTTTTTCTCATAGAGACACCTTTTACTCAGTTTAAAGGAATTCTCCATGTTTTTTCTTTTTCTATGCCCTGATTTTTATGATTGCAGTTGTCAGAGTCTCAAAACTTCAAGGTACATCTATATCCATTTCACTTAAATCGAAGTGAAGGTATCCTAAACGACATATTTCCTTCTGTTAACTCAGTTCATTTATTATTACCAAATAAGGCGTCCTTTCAAGCTTTTGATTTGAACTTTTTACCCATCTGCCAAGAATGTTCAGTGTCTACTTTAAAACTAATATTGCACTAATTTCTCAAGGGGAAAGTCTCCATATCAATTTCTCTCTTAGTCAGGATTTATATCCCAGGGGAGAAAAAGAAGAATGAAATAATCTCTTTCTTGGCTAAAAACTATTATAAAAAATAATTTTTTTTCTTGAATTCTTAACAAGAATTTTTCTAATCAAGCATTTCATCTGGGGCAATCAAGCAATCAAAGCCTTCCTTACTAAAATTACATGGGAAAATAATTATTTTCCACATTTTGCAAAATATTGTAACTACCAAAATAGAAATGTTCATTTATGTTTTTTTTTTTTTCTGCAAAGAAACTTAACCTTGTTTCTGCAACATCTAATTGAGTCACAAATATTCTCAAGTGATGATACAAAAGTCACAGAACAAAATTAATTTGCATTCACTTTATCACAATCACAACTATTTGGTAACCTGCTATGTGCCACATAACACCATAGACATCGTGCTATTTTGTTTGTTTGTTTGTTTGTTTGTTTTTCTGTCACCCAGGCTGGAGTGCAGTGGCACCATCTCAGCTCACTGCGGCCTCTGTCTCCCGGGTTCAAATGATCCTCATGCCTCAGCCTCCCGAGTAGCTGGGATTACAGGCGCCTGCCACCACACCCGGCTAATGTTTGTATTTTTATCAGAGACAGGGTTTCACCATTTTGGCCAGACTGGCCTTAAACTCCTGACCTTAGGTGATTTGCCTGCCTCAGCCTCCTGAAATGCTGGGATTATTGGCATGAGCCACTGTGTCCAGTCGTGCTATGTTGATATAACAGTAAACAAAATAGACAGGGTCTGTCCCTCAGAGGCTTATAGTTTAGTGTGGAAGATAGAAGACTTATAATTAAATAACCACAAGTATGTCGAGTGTCCTGAAGGCCAAAGTACATGGGATGTTTAGCAGTAAGAATTGACCTAGTCTGATGAACAGAGAAGGTTCCTCAAGAAAGTGGTGTTTAAGCTGAAGCAAAAGGATGAGTAGGAATTAGCTAGGCAAATGAGGAGTAAAATGTTTCAGGCAGAGGATAGCATGTGCAATATCTCTGAGGTAGGAAGAAGTGTGGTATATTCAAGGAACTAACAGAAATCCAGTTTGGCTAAAGAAAGTATAGAGATTCAGAGGGAGCCTAGCAAACAAAGAAGATGCCGCAGAGTCTGGCAGGTAGACCTTGGAAGTCAAAGTAGAGATTTTGAGGTTTATTTAATTTATTTTTTCAATATCTTCAAATCATTTAATTGAGCTTTATTTTAAGTTAAATTTGCCAGATAGTGTACAGGATGTCAAATTAATTTATATTTTAATTAAATAGTAGTATTTTAGTATATGTCCCAAATATTACATGGGACATAAATTGAAAAAGTTATCCATTATTTATGTGCAATTAAAATTTAGGCCAAGAGCAGTGGCTCACGCCTGTAATCCCAGCACTTTGGGAGGCTGAGGCAGGCAGATCACCTGAGGGCAGGAATTTGAGACCAACTTGGCCAACATGGTGAAACCTCATCTTTACTAAAAATATAAAAATTAGCTGGGCATGGTGGCTTGCACCTGTCATCCCAGCTACTTGGGAGGCTGGGGCAGGAGAATTGCTTGGACGATTCTCCAAGGTGGAGGTTGCCATGAGCCAAGATCACACCACTGCACTCTAGCCTGGGCAACAAGAGTGAAACTCTGTCTCAAAAAAATAAATAAATAAATAAAAAATAAAAAACTAATTTAACTGAGCATCCCATATTGTACTTTGCTAAATCTGGCAACCCTACTCCTTATTTATTTATTTATTTATTTATTTAGGAGATACAGGGTCTCACTCTGTCTCACTCCAGGCTGGAGTGCAGTGGCACAATCATAGCTCACTGTAACCTCAAACTCTTGGGCTTAAGTGATCCTCTTGTCTCAACCTCTTTAGTAGCTAGGATACAGGCAAGCTCCACCTCACCGGGCTATTCTCTATTTTAAGAGCAAAGTCTGAAAGGCTAAAGAGGGACATGGCAAGATTTCCTTGTTAGCCAGGCGCAGTGGCTCATGCCTGTAATCCCAGGACTTTGGGAGGCTGAGGAGGGCAGATCACTTGAGCCCAGGTGTTTGAGACCACCATCATAAAAGAAAGCATCCCCACGTCTAGAAGCTTTATATTCATTATATTGAATCTTTACAATCCTGGAAGATGGATATTTTTATTGCCATTTTACAGAATAAGGAACTGAGGTTTGGGATGGTTATATATAACTCCAAATAAAACAGTAAATAGCAGAACTGGGATTCAAAGCCAGTTCTACTCATTCCAGTGTACTCATTCTATATTATAACAGTGCTGACTCTCTTGGCTATCTCAAGTAAATTTAGCTAATCTAAAGCTTGAATGGCTTTCTTTTTTAAATGATGGTAATAACCCATTTGACTCAGTTAATGATAAGATACAGGGCTGGTCCTGAGCCTGTTTACCTCCAGATCCATTTCTTGCTTTACTTGATCTCTGAATCACAGTAAGGACTGGCCTTCCTGTGTCAGCTGCCTTCCTGGTGTGCTTGGCTAAGCAGGAGGAAAAAGAAGCCAAGTTACTTCTTGCTGATTCTCTTCCTCCTGCTTCAGGTGGAATCCTGGGCAACAGCTATTTCCTTCATGGCCCCAGCTGAGGCTGAGCAGGCTTCCATCAGCTAGTCCCTGGGCCTCTGTAAAACATTTTCCTCTTTGTCCCTTTAAACTAGTGTTGTTGGTGGCTAATCTCTGGATTGCCCCTTCTAAAACCATGTAACTAATTCCGTGCATCAAACTTTGTCTGTTTTAAGTGTTTAGAGTATCTTCCACAAGCCTGATAGGACCCTGTTGGTATGGACATTGTCTTGACCAGTGTCATGGATAGGATATTGCTAGTTTGGACTGAAGGACCTCTCTTTTCATTCTGATAATATCTAATCTTACTGGTGAGAGACTAAAAATACTATTACTATTATTATTATTTTTAGCTTAAAGCTTTGAATTCTGTCATTGATAATACCACCAAACATTTTTACGTACTTCAACTATAATCGAAGAAAAGGGCTGGGCATGGTAGCTCATGCCTGTAATCCTAGCTCCTTGGGAAGCTGAAGAGGGTGGATTGCTTGAGCTCAGGAGTTCAAAACCAGTCTGAGCAACATGGTGAAACCCCATCTCTACAAAAAAACACAAAAATTAGCCAGGCATGTTGGCACTTGCCTGTAGTACCAGCTACTTATAGGACTGAGGCAGGAGGATTGCTTGAAATCTGGGAGGTCAAGGTTGCAGTTAGCCAAGATGGCGCCGCTATACTCCAGCTTGGGTGATCAAGTGATACCCTGTTTTGATATATATACATATGCATATATCTATGTATATATATTCAAAGAATAGTCTATTTCACTAGAAGGGCTAATTGTACCCACAGCCTCTTTCTAGGGAAATCTTTAACAATACAATATCCTTGGGTATCAGAATAAGTGGATGTGTTTGTTCCTCTTGACTGGACCAGATGAGTGCCATTGCCCCAAGAACGGTAAGCTATTGACTGGCTGGCTTCCTATGAAAGAACTTGGAGTGAGAGCTTTGTCGTCAGGTCCTTAGTAACAATCTATCTGGTGTTTGATCTATAGATTTAGGGGGTCAATTAGTTGGTATTAGAAGCAAGGGCAGAAAGTCACCCTGAGAGAAACAGAATCATAGAGAAAAGATATGATGTTAATAGCTGAGCACTCAGGAAATGTTGGCAAGTTCTTGCAGCAGAGAGGATGCTTTATTTGTGCTGAATCCTGAAGAAGTTTTTAGTTCAGAAACCACAGTACTGACTCTGTCCATTTCAGCTGTATTCAGATTCACATTATTCCTGTGTAATCCCATGATCTTGCCATTTCCTATTTTCCTGGTTGACTGAGATTTGTGGCTAAGATTCGTCTTTATTTTCTTTTTAAAATTTCCCTGAATATCTTTTTAACATCACACACTGGGGCCTATTATGGGAAGCGGGAGGGGGGAGGGATGGCATTGGGAGTTATACCTGATGTAAATGATGATTTGATGGGTGCTGACGAGTTGATGGGTGCAGCACACTAATATGGCACAAGTATACATATATAACAAACCTGCACGTTGTGCACATGTACCCTAGAACTTAAAGTATAATAAAAAAAAAAAAAAGAAAAATACAAGGAGGTCGTATTCTTTGCCATCCAATATTGATACAATTTTAAAATTATAAATGTGTTATTGAAAATACTTTCATAAATTACAGTTCTATAAAAAAAAATTCCCTGAATATCTTTTTAGTAAACCATCTACTACTTGATATAATCTGAGTATACTTATGTGTCCTGCAACTGATATAAAAACCTAAAACAGTTTTTAAGGCATCTTTAGGTTTTTTCCATTTTTTTCTTTTTTTTTTTTTTTGAGACAGAGTCTTGCTCTGTCACCCAGGCTAGAGTGCAGTGGCGTGATCTCAGCTCACTGCAAACTCCACCTCCTGGGTCCAAGTGATTCTCCTGCCTCAGCCTCCTGAGTAGCTGTGATTACAGGCAAATGCCACCACATCCTGCTAATTGTTGATTTTTAGTAGAGATGGGGTTTCTCCATGTTGGTCGGGCTGGTCTTGAACTCCTGACTTCGTGATCCACCTGCCTCGGCCTCCCACAGTGCTGGGATTAAAGGCATGAGCCACTGTGCCTAGCCACGACCCACTAATGTTTAGTAGAGATGGGGTTTTGTCATGTTGGCCAGGCTGGTCTCGAACTCCTGACCTCAAGTGATCCACCCACCTCAGCCTCCCAAAGTGCTAGGATTACTGGCATGAGCCACCGTGCCCAGCTAGCATCTAATCTTAATTGAGTGCTGAGGATGTGTCAGACATTGTTCTAAATGTACTAACTCATTTAAATTCTTACAACAGTTTTATAAATTGGTATTATTACTATTGTCACCATTTTACAAATGAGGAAATGTAGGAAAGAGAATGGTTAAGTTACCGCCCAGCAGTCACTCATCAAAACTGTGGGAAAGCTGGAAATTGAGCGTGGCAATCTGCTGCAGGATCTGGACTGTGAAGTCGTCCTGCGAAAGAGTAGGAGGAAAAATTACCCAATATTGTTGAAAATGCAAAAACATATTTTCAGGTATACTCAGTGGAGATTTTGGAATCAATCCAAGAGATCAGTTTGGTTTTGACCTTCACAAGAGGTTGAAGACTCAGAAATATTTATTGGGCTGGGTGCAGTAGCTCATGCCTATAATCCCAGCACTTTGAGAGGCTGCGGCCAGAGGATTGCTTGAGGCCAGGAGTTTGAGACCAGCTTGAACAATACAGTGAGATCCCTGTCTCTACAAAAAAATTAAAAAAAAATTAGCCAGGCATGGGGGTGTATACCTGTAATCCTAGCTACTTGGGAGGCCAAGGTAGGAAGATCACTTGAACCCAGGAACTGAGGCTTCAGTGAGCTATGATAATGCCACTGCACTGCAGCCTAAGTGACAGAGTAAGACTCTGTCTCTAAAAACTAAATAAAATACAGAAATTTATTGAAGGTCAGAGAGAATTAAAAAATTCATCAGTGTTCTAAATCACCCAAAGAATATATGGGATACAATGTATTTTGATACCCTAGGAAAATAGCCACATAAAAAAGCACATCCTTGGGTATGAACCAAGAGTTTACTTGTATTACAAACAACTTTATCTACTGAACAATTGGAGGCTGTCTCTGCAGGTTGAGAGTAAGCATTGGGCCAAGCTTAAATCAGCAGCTCTTGTTCATAAGGAGATCATGAAGGCTGGGCGTGATGCTGGCTCACACCTGTAATCCCGGCTCACACCTGTAATCCCAACACTTTGAGAGACCAAGGTGGGAGGATCACTGGAGCCCAGGAGTTCAAGACCAGCCTGGGCAATGTGGCGAGATACTATCTCTAAAAAAAAAAAAAACAAAAGCAAATCTTGAGATCCAGCAACACCTTTGGACAACTTATTTCTTCCCTCAGGGATTTATGTAATTTGTCCTGCATTCCTTTGTCCTACACAGTTGCCACCACACCGTCTATGTTTCTCCTCACAAGGCTGTCTAGGAAACCATCTCTTCAGCCTTCTCTAACCATCCTCAATTACCTTAGAAACAAAGCCCAGAGGCCCTTTTCCTTTTTAAGGAATCACTGCTAATTGCTATGGGGAAACAAATTTGTAGGCAAAAGAAATAGACGAAAATGGGGAAAGCAACAAATAATCACAAAATGTAAACAAGTTCTACAAATTTTCCTAATATTTTACCAACATGAGTCAGGAGACTGGGGCTAAACTAGTTTTATCATAGTCCTACCCGGAACTTGCTTTGTGCATAATTGTTATTTTTTGAGCACTTAT
This sequence comes from Rhinopithecus bieti, assembly GCF_001698545.2. Lineage (NCBI taxonomy): Eukaryota > Metazoa > Chordata > Mammalia > Primates > Cercopithecidae > Rhinopithecus > Rhinopithecus bieti. Next base: position 3,147,222 of record NW_016804151.1, read on the forward strand.
ATGCTGGGCACTGTCTGAATCATTTTACTTATCCTAGCTCCTCATAACATCCTTGTGCAGTAGGCATCCTATTTCATATAAGGAAACAGGCACAGTTTAGCATCCTATTTCATATGAGGAAACAGGCACAGAAGGGTTGGCTACTTGCCCAAGGTGACAATGAATAATAACAGAGTCATGATTCAAACTGCAGCTGCCTAGCTCTGAAGTCTACTCTCTTGACTACTGCACTATATGGCTTTTCTGGTGTGGTCAAATCAGGACAGATGGTTGTCAAGTGGAAGTGTGTAACAATTTGGGGCACTGAGTGGAAGTATGGCTTAAGGGTTCTGGCAGGCTCTCCTTAGCAGAGTACTTGGCAAGATCACCACTGCCTGGTGACTGCTCCTCAGCTTTGGAGATTCGTAATCTGGATTTTCTCCATTACCCAGATATGAATAGTGTCTTGAAGGCAGTTCAGACTGACCAAACTCGGGACACTTATGAACTGGCCATAATGTCATAAGGCATTTCTCTTTCCAGTGTCTGGAAACTCTTACTGCTCTCTGGGGCTCCCTCTTCCTGCCATCAGGGGCCCTGGAAAACCAGAGAGTTTACTAGTGAGAGTGGAATTGTAGCAAGTGAAGTAGAAAATTTGAGAGGTAATACAGGTTGAACATCCCTAATCTGAAAGTCCAAAATCAAAAATACTCCAAAATCTGAAATATTTTCTCTACTGACATGATGCCACAAGTGAACAATCCTACACCTGATCTCGTGTAATGGGTCAAAATGCAGACGCATAACACAGTTTATTCAGCATCCTCAAAGGAAACAAGACCCTCCCACTTGTGTGTGAATTTACTTTTGTGTAAATAAGTGTCAGAAAATTATTGTTTGTCAATAGCACATAAATTTTGAGTCAGGAATGATAGTGATGCCAAACAAACACATGTTGTCCACATGGGTAACCAAGACAGTGACACCTTTGCTTTCTGACAGTTCATTGTACACAAACTTTGTTTCATGCACAAAATTATTTAAAATGTTGTATAGAATTACCTTCAGGCTCTGTGTATAAAGTATGTATGAAACATAAATGAGCTGAGCACCATGGCTAGCTCCTGTAATCCCAGTTACTCAGGAGGCAGAGACAGGAAAATCCGCTTGAGGCCAGGAGTTCAAGGTCAGTCTGGATAATGTAGCAAGACCTCATCTGTAAAAAATTTTTAAATTAGCTAGGCGTGGCAGCTTGTACTTGTAGTCCTAGCTACTGGGAGGCTAAGGCAGAAGGATCATTTGAGCCCAAGAGCCTAATAATTTAAGGCTACAGTGAGCTATGATCATGCCATTGCATTCCAGCCTGGTTGACAGGTTTTTTTTTTTTTTCCTCTAGTGAAAAAAAGAAGAAGAAGAAGAAGAAGAAGAAGAAGAAGAAGAAGAAGAGGAAGAGGAGGAGGAAGAAGAAGAGGAGGAAGAAAGAAAAGGAACATAAATGAATTTCATATTTAGTCTTAGGTCTCATCCCTAAAACATCTCATTATGCATACACAATTTTTTTTTTTTTTTAAAGACAGTCTCACTCTGTCGCCCAGGCGGGAGTGCAGTGGCATGATCTCAGCTTACTACAACCTCTGCCTCCCAGGTTCAAGCAATTCTCTGCCTTAGTCTCCTGAGTAGCTGAGATTATACGCACCCACCACCATGCTTGGCTAACTTTTTGTATTTTTAGTAGAGATGTGATTTCACCATCTTGGCCAGGTTGGTCTTGAACTCCTGACCTCATGATCCACTCGCATCAGCCTCCCAAAGTGCTGGGATTACAAGTGTGAGCCACCGCGCTGGACCTTAAGCTTTTGTATTTTTAGTAGAGACGGGGTTTCACCATATTGGTAAGGCTGATCTCAAACTCCTGACCTCAGGTGATCTGCCTGTCTTGGCCTCCCAAAGTGTTGGGATTAAAGGCGCGAGCCACTGCGCCTGGCCCAAATATTTTAAAATCCAGAAAAATCCAAAATCTAATCCCAAGCATTTTCGTCTCCAGTTTTTTGTTTGTTTGTTTGTTTTTGAGAGGGAGTCTCACTCTGTCGCCCAGGCTGGAGTGCAAGTGGTACAATCTCAGTTCACTGCAACCTCCGCCTCCTGGGTTCAAGCGATTCTCCTGTCTCAGCCTCCCGAGTAGCTGGGATTACAGGCGTGTGCCACCACGCCTAGCTAATTTTTTTTGTATTTTTAGTAGAGATGGGGTTTCACCATGTTGGCCAGGCTAGTCTGGAACTCCTGACCTCAAGTGATCCACTCCCCTCAGTCTCTGAAGTGGTGAGATTACATAGGCATGAGCCACCGTGCTGGCCATGTTGATCCCATTCTATCTTCCTGCCCTCTTATTGAACTGTCTTCCCCCAACTCGCATGTAGAACTTTGAGGAGTGAAATCAGATCAAATATTTCTTTCTTTTTTTTTTTTTTTTTTTGAGGGAAGGCCCCCCCCTTCCCCCCAGTCTGGGGAAAAGTTACATGATCATGGCTCACAGCAGCCTCCTGGGCTCCTGGGCTCAAATGATCCTCCTACCTAAGATGCCCAAATAGCTAGGACTACTGTTGCGTGCCACCATGCCTGGCTAAGTTTTGTTTTGTTTGTTTTGT
>NW_016804151.1:3150165-3166333 GCF_001698545.2 Rhinopithecus bieti
TTTTTTTTTTTTTTTTTTTTGAGGCAAGGCCTCACTCTGTCACCCAGGCTGGAGTACAGTGACATGATCATGGCTCACAGCAGCCTCCTGGGCTCCTGGGCTCAAATGATCCTCCTACCTAAGATGCCCAAATAGCTAGGACTACTGTTGCGTGCCACCATGCCTGGCTAAGTTTTTGTTTTTGTTTGTTTTTGTTTTTTGAAACGGAGTTTTGCTCTTGTTGCCAGGCTGGAGTACAATGGCGCGATTTTGGCTCACCACAACCTCCACCTCCCGGGTTCAAGTGATTCTCCTGCCTCAGCCTCCCGAGCAGCTGGTATTACAGGCATGTACCACCATGCCTAGCTAATTTTGTAATTTTAGTAGAGACAGAGTTTCTCCATGTTGGTCAGGCTGGTCTTGAATTCTTGACCTCAGATAATCCGCCCCCCTTGGCCTCCCAAAGTGCTGGGATTACAGGAGTGAGCCACCGTGCCCGGTGTTAATTTATTATTATTTGTAGAGAGGGGTCTTGCTTTGTTGCCCAGGCTAGTCTTGAACTCTTGGCCTCAAACGATCCTTCCACCTCAGCCTTCAAAGCACTGGGATTATAGACATTAGCCACTGTGCCTGGCTCAAATACTTCCTATAAACTCTTTTTGACTAGTTAATAAATGCATATCTCAATAGGAAAAAATCTCAAGAATCAAGAATCTTCATTATGGTTTTAGGCTGCATTCTTTGAACATTGAGCGTATACTTTTGTTTTCACTTCTTTCTTTTTTTGTTTTGATATTTAGGTGTCCAAAAGCAAAAGGATGTATTTTAGTAGTCTACAAGAGAATTATTGGATACTACCTTTTTTTTTTTTTTCGGAGACCTCGTCTTGCTCTGTTGCCCAGGCTGGTGCTGGAGTCCAGTAGCACAATCATAGTTCACTGCAGCCTTGACCTCTTGAACTCCTGGGCTCAAACAATCCTCCCACCTCAGCTTCTCAAGTAGCTGACACTACAGGTGCACACCACTACACCCGGCTAATTAAAAAAATTTTTTTTCTTGGCCAGGTGCAGTGGCTCATGCCTGTAATTGCAGCACTTTGGGAGCCAAGGCAGGCAGATCACGAGGTCAGGAGATCAAGACCATCCTGGCTAACACGGTGAAACCCAGTCTCTACTAAAAATACAAAACAATTAGCTGGGTGTGGTGGCAGGCACCTGTAGTCCCAGGTACTCAGGAGGCTGAGGCAGGAGAATGGTGTGAACCTGGGAGGCGGAGCTTGCAGTGAGCCGAGATTGCGTCACTGCACTCCAGCCTGGGCAATAGAGCAAGACTCTGTCACAAAAGAAAAAACATATATGTTCATATATATATATATATGTTTACACAAATATAAACATATATACACACAAATATACATATATATATATTTTTATTTGTAGAAACAGGGTCTCACTGTGTTGACCAGGCTGGTTTTGAACCTCTGGCCTTAAGCAATCTTCCAGCCTTAGCCTCCCAAAGTGCTGGGGTTACAGGCATGAGCCACTGTGGATACTACCTTCTTCTTTTTTTTTTTTTTTGCTAGTTCCCTATACACCTGAAAATCTCTTGAGTTTCATTGTATTCCTCCAAATATTGTTTGATTCTTCTCCAAACACTAACAAAGATAACTTTAGAATTATCTAGAGTTACTTAGAGTTAATGCTCTACCTTTCAGAAAGATCCCAATATTCTCTATAATGTGTACTGGTCTTATTATTTTATGTAGACACACTGCACTTCCTTAGTACCTTTCATCTGAGGATCATAAAGTGCACAGCAAACATTAATTAATTCTTACAACAACTTTGTGAACTATAATTTTTATGTGCATATAGTAAATGAATCACCCAAAGACCAGCAAAACACAGCCTTTGTGAAGGAAGACTAGGCTTGGCACAACTGAACGTATAAACAACCTATTCAAATGGTTTAGGTCAGGAAAGAAGACATCATTTTTCATTGAACTAAAACCACCAATGGAGTTTCAATAAGAAAATGAGTATCCAAATAATGACTTACCTAAATGTCCACAAGCAGAACTTGGACTTTTGAAACAAACACTATCAGAAAAAGAAGGAGGCGTTAGAGTCTATTAATAGCTACACCTTCAATCTTATTGTCACTCCCAAAACAAGTACTTGGGCAAGAAGGAAGCAGGCCTAGTCATTAACTGCAGCTTTGATTTAGTATCAGTCAAAGAAAGTGTGCCACAGGCTGACTCATCAACACTCTGCTTCCTACCTAGATTCCCCTGAGTTTCTCTCACTCAGGTGTGTAGCAGGCCAAGGCCTATTTAGCAGAAAAGAGATTAAATCATTATTGTGTTTTAGGCCACTCTCTTTAACAAAAATAAAATCAGAAATATAATTTATAAAGGAAAATATTTACAAGAAAATGGCTTCCTTCTTTTCTGAGTTGACTTACTGAAACTTCAAGAATATGTACCAACAAATGCTTTGCTCGGGGAAACTGATTTAACACCTTTTCTTTTACTGGGAGCTCATCTTTATTCTAGCTTTTTATTTATAAATTTTCAAGTATACTTAAAGTAGATAGAATGATATAATAAAAACCTCAGAGCCGGACACAGTGGCTCACGCCTGTAATCCCAGCACTTTGGGAGGCCGAAGAGGGCAGATCACCTGAGGTCAGGAGTTCAAGACCAACCTGGTCAACATGGAGAAACCCCATCTCTACTAAATAAAAAAAAATTAGCCAGGTGTGGTGGCGCATGCCTGCAATCCCAGCTACTCAGGAGGCTGAGGCACGAGAATTGCTTGAACCCGAGAGGCAGAGGTTGCAGTGAGCTGATTTTGCATCACTGCACTCTACCTGGGCGATAGAATAAGACTCTGTCTCAAGAGAAAAAAAAAAAAAGAATTAATAAAAACCTCAGGTACCCACTACTCACCTCTAGCAGTTATCTCAGCTCCTCTTACTCAAACATTGTCATGTAATGTACACTGCAGAAATTCTCAGTCTCTTGGTTTGACAACAACAGCACAGTTATCTCAAAGGGTCACATAGAATCCTGAAAGCTAAATTTTATTTTTATTTTTATTTATTATTATTATTTTTTGAGACAGAGTCTTGCTCTGTCACCCAGGCTGGTGTGCAGTGGTGCAATCTCAACTCACTGCAACCTCTGCCTCAGGGGTTCAAGTGAGTCTTGTGCCTCAGCCACCTGAGTAGCTGCGATTACAGGTGGGCACCACCACACCTGCTAATTTTTGTATTGTTAGTAGAGATGGGGTTTTACCATGTAGGCCAGGCTGGTCTTGAATTCCTGACCTCAAGTGATCCACCTGCCTCAACTTCCCAAAGTGCTGAGATTACTGGTGTGAGCCACCCCACCTGGCCAACAAACAATAATTTGTTGACCTATTCCTCCAAAGTACTTCCCAATATTTGTCCTAGAAACAACATCCCCTCTTTTTTTTCCATTTTACCTGTTTCTTTATGATTTATGCCCATATTCTTGATAATATCTTTATAAAACTGCCTCTTGATTCATCACTTTTAGAAATCATCAGTTGACTTCCTGGCATAGTAAAAAGAGTTTACCTGTTCAACAAATATTAATTGAACAGCTACTATATGACAAATTCTGCTCTACGTGCTGGGGTACCAGAGGCACAAAACAGACAACGCCTTGATTTTGTGGAACCTGCAATCAAGTGGATTAGACCCTTTTACAATCCTTCCACCCATTTCCCATAGTTCTGTTATAATCATATAATAATTTTAGTTAAATTAATCGTCTGTGTTTGTCTATGTAGCTATTGTTCACTGTAGTGATCTAAACTGTACTATAATTGTGTTTCTTCTTTCTGCAACTCTTGAATACCTTAGACCATTTGTGCTGCTGTAACAAAATACCACAGCCTGAGTAATTTATGAACAGTAGATATTTCTCTTTCACAGTTCTGGAGGCTGGAAGATCAAGATCAAGGCATTCAGCATCTTGTGAGGGCCTTCTTGCTGCATCCTCACTTGGCAGAAGGAAGGCAGAGGGCAAAAAGAGCTGAACTCTGTGTGAAACTTCTTTTTTATAAAGACCCTAATTCCATTCACAAAGGAGGTGCCTTCAAGACCTAATTACCTCCCAAAGGCACCGCCTCTTAATATTATTGCGTTGGAAATTAAGTTTCCACATGAATTTTGGGCAACACATTCAGACTATAGCAGGTTGTTAACAACCTAATTAGAATCCCAATCCATTTTTTCCCTAGTTTACCCCCAAATGTTCATACATGTCAGAAAAGTAATCTTTTTTTTTCTTTTTTCGAGATGGGTTTTTGCTGTGTTGCCTAGGCTGGAGTGCACTGGCTATTTATAGGAGCGTTCGTAGCTCACTGCAGCCTCTAACTACTCCTATCCTTCTGCCTCCACCTCCTTAATTGCTAGGATTATAGGCACATGCCACCACACCTGGCTGCAGTCAGTTTTCTTATTTTCCTAGAGCCTCATATGTGGAAACTGCTGTTTCGTTTCCGTCTGTATTGATTGCTCTCTAGGCCTGCTTCTTTGCTACTGCATTGTACTATTTCCTAGATTCCATGTTTTTCTCTGTCTTGATCTATATCCCCTTTTTATTGAAGTGTATTCTTAATGAAAGTCAGAGAAAGACAGAAATAAATTTTCTGGGTCCTCGAATACATGAAAACGTCTTTAATCTATCTTCCAGTTTGAAAGGTATTTTTTTTTTCTCAGAATTCTGAAAGCATTGCTTCAATTATCTTCTAGCATTCAGTACTGACGACAGAATTCTGATATTGTTCTCTTTCTTGCTCTTTTGAATAGGATCCATTTTTCCTCTCTGGAAGCTTTAGAATCTTCTCTTTATCTATGGAGTTTCAAAATTTCACAATGACAAATCCTTGTGTGAATTACTTTTTTTCAGTCATTGCTCAAGGTATTTGGGTTTCTTTCCATTTGTAGACTACTGTCTTGTGGGTCAGGGCAATTTCTAGTATTATTTCTTTGATAGTTCCTCTCTATTGACTCTTTTTCAGAAATTTACAACTTGGATGTTGGCCTTTCTAGGTTGATCCTTTACATCTCTTTTATTTTCTACTGTTTGTTTTCTGAGAGATTTCACTTTCTCTTTTAACCCTTCTAATCATATTATTCTTTACAAGGGTCCCCAAACCCCGGGCCATGGACTGGTACTGGTCTGTGGTCTGTTGGGAACCAGGCTGCACAGCAGGAGGTGAGTGGCTGGCAAGGAAGCATCACCGCCTGAGCTCAGATCAGTGGCAGCATTCGATTCTCGTAGAAGCGCGAACCCTATTGTGAACTGCACTTGTGAGAGATCTAGGTTATGTGCTCCTTATGAGAATCTAATGCCTGATGATCTGAGGTGGAACAGTTTCATCCCCAAATCATCCCCCCAACTCCCACAACTGCCATCCATGGAAAAACTCTTCCACAAAACCAGTCCCTGGTGACCGCTACTTTAAGGGATCACATTTTAATTTCTAAGATATCTTTTGTGTTCTCTGCTTATTTTAAACAGTATTCTGTTTTGTTTTAAAATCTCTTACTTTCGGCCAGGCGCGGTGGCTCAAGCCTGTAATCCCAGCACTTTGGGAGGCCNAGGTGGAACAGTTTCATCCCCAAATCATCCCCCCAACTCCCACAACTGCCATCCATGGAAAAACTCTTCCACAAAACCAGTCCCTGGTGACCGCTACTTTAAGGGATCACATTTTTAATTTCTAAGATATCTTTTGTGTTCTCTGCTTATTTTTAAACAGTATTCTGTTTTTGTTTTAAAATCTCTTACTTTCGGCCAGGCGCGGTGGCTCAAGCCTGTAATCCCAGCACTTTGGGAGGCCGAAACGGGCGGATCACGAGGTCAGGAGATCGAGACCATCCTGGCTAACACGGTGAAACCCCGTCTCTACTAAAAATACAAAAAACTAGCCGGGCGAGGTGGCGAGTGCCTGTAGTTCCAGCTACTCGGGAGGCTGAGTCAGGAGAATGGCGTAAACCCGGGAGGCGGAGCTTGCAGTGAGCTGAGATCCGGCCATTGCACTCCAGCCTGGGCCACAGAGCGAGACTCCGTCTCAAAAATAAAATAAAATAAAATAAAATCTCTTACTTTCTCAGGAAATTTTAGAGTTTTAAAAAGAGTTTCTTCTTTCTGCGTTACCACTGTCTTCCCTGGGTCCTTTTGTTCTGTTTATTTAGTTTAGGATGATTAGGTGGGAACCAGCCATTTCACTTGAGGGCCATCTTTTTTCAGGGACTGTTCAGTTTTTGCTCTATGGAATAAGTTATAATTTAATTTTAGTGGGGTCGTAGGTGGGAGAGGAGATAATTTCATGTGATCAATCTGCCATCTTCAAACAGAATCTACGAGAGAAATAGGCTTTCACACATACAATCTTTAGATTCCTCTTGATGATCGTCGTTAGTAGGAGTAGCGAGATTTATAGAAACAGTCTTTAAATTTCACTTTTTAATAAGCTTTCTATCTGAGCCTATTAGCCCAGTTGTACAGAGGATGGCAAAATAATGTCAAGGTTATGAGTTTACTCTCCATGGAGTTTAATTAAACTTACTTAATTTCATGAACTCCATCTTCTCCCCTAACTCACAGAGAAGGTCAAGAATGTTATTCTGCAAAGCTATAAATGTTATTTTGGGTAGCTATCAGCAGCTGTAAAATGAAAGCTGGATTATTTCTTGTCAATTTTATAGGCAAGAAATAATCCAGCTTTCATTTTATTGCTGCTGTTAGGACTCCATGTCCTAATGAAATACTATAACGTGTTACTACAGGAGCATAAAAGGAACAAAAAATACTGGCAAATTAAAGGAAAATAGAGAGAAAAATAGTACAGACATATCACTATACATCAATTTACTTCTGCTGGGGGAGAAAATCAGCCCATTTGTCTTACTTGGGTCATTTCCCCAGAACATGGTTTTTAGATGGAGATTGGTAAGAGAAAGTTTTTTCGTTGACGTTGTTTTCAGACAGTCTCACTCTGTTGACCAGGCTGGAGGGCAGTGGCATGATCTTGGCTCACTGCAACCTCCATCTCCCAGGTTCAAGTAATTCTCTGCCTCAGCCTCCCTGGTAGCTGGGCCTACAGTTGCATGCCACCACACCAGGCTAATTTTTGTATTTTTAGTAGAGACAGATTTCACCATGTTGGCCAGGTTGGTCTCGAACTCCTGGCCTCAAGTGATCTGCCCTCCTCGGCCTCCCAAAGTACTTGGATTATAGGCATGAGTCACCACACCCGGCTTGTAAGAGAAAGGTTTATTGGGGAGTGCTCTGAGAGACAACACCCACAAAGGAGTAAGGGCAGGGGGAGAAGTTGAACTGTGATACAATCACAACAGAGGCCTCAGCTGATCCCACAAGAAGCTCTGGAACTGGGAATTCCTTCAGAGTTGTCTCACTTTGAGGCAAGAGGCCAGAACTTTCTAACCTCACATTGACCAGTTGTTGGATAAGCGCTATCCCCAAGAAAGGACATGACCTTCTGGGGTCAGGACTTCAGTGAAGTGCCTCTCTTCAGCTGACAGTAGTCTCCAGAGTTTTGCAGCTGTGATCCAGCAATCAATATACCTGGCAGCTGGGGTGCCAGACCACAGCATCCACTAGACCGGGGTCCCCAACCCCTAGGCCACAGACTGGTACCAGTCCATGGCCTGTTAGGCACTGGGCCGCACAGCAGGAGGTGAGTGGTGGGCAAGTGAGCAAAGCTTCATCTGTATTTATAGCCACTTCCCATCACTCCAATGGCTGCCTAAGCTCTGCCTCCTGTCAGATCAGTGGCAGCATTAGATTATCTTATGAGCATGAACACTACTGTGAACCGCACATGTGAGGGATCTAGGTTGTGCACTCCTTATGAGAATCTAATGCCTGATGATCTGTCACTGACCACTGACCATCACCCCCAGATGGGACCACCCCGAGATGGGACTTCTCCCATCACCCTCAGATGGGAAAACAGGCTCAGGGCTCCCACTGATTCTACATTATGGTGAGTTGTATAATCATTTCATTATATATTGCAATGTAATACTAATAGAAATAAGGTGCACAATTAATGTAATGTGCTTGAGTCATCCCTGCTGCTGCTGGTTCATGGAAAGATTGTCTTCATGAAATTGGTCCCTGGTGCCAGAAAGGTTGGGGACTGCAGCACTGACTACATAAAGTAGTACTTGATCTCTTGAAAGTTCATGAGCTGAAATACTGTATTTTTCTTTCATTTCTTCTAGATACCTACAGGAGGAGAAAACAAACTATGTTTGAACTGAGGAGGAACAAAGGATCTGTTTAGTCTGTAACTAGATAATTAGCATCCAAGAAACGGAATGAATGGAATAAACTTTTGAAGAGTTTAACTATTTTATTTCATGCTGTTTTTGCATTTTGGGCATACTTCCTTTGTTTAGCAATCATTCTTAAGTTTTAAATATGAAGCCAAAGTCATTATGTTTAGGTTTATAGTACTAAGTTGGGGGAAGTTCAAAGACAATACTTACAGGAGAAAGAAACACTTGGCATGTATTTTAACTTCAGTTAACAGGTATGGAAAAGTAATAGTCAAAAATTCTAATTTTTTGCTTTGTATTTAGGGAGAAAGAAAAATAGAGACAAGTATACTAAAATAGTTAAGCCTTTAAAGATATAGAGAAGTTCGGGCATGAACTTCCTGTAATCCCGGAACTTTGGAAGGATTGCTTGAGTCTCAGGAGTTCAAGACCAACCTGAGTAACATAATGAAACTCCTATTTCTAAAAAAAAAAAAAAAAAAATTTAGCTAGGCATGGTGGCACACACCTGTAGTCCTAGCTGTTCAAGAGGGTGAGGTGGGAGGATCACTTGAGCCTAGGAGGTTGAGGCTGCAGTGAGCCAAGATCGTGCCACTGCACTCCAGCCTGAGAGACAGTGAGACCCTATCTCAAAAATAAATACATAAATAAACGTGGAAGAACAAAACTTTCTTTAGTACATTAAAGTGTTTCCGCCTTCAACCTGACCCACAGTTGCTGTTGTTGTTGTTGTTTTCTCTCTCTCTCTCTGTCTGTTATTCTCCCCCTCTCTCCAACTTAGGGTTTCTGTATGTTATTTTATCTCTAAAAAATTACATTGTATTTCTTGGAAAAGGTAGGGAAATTTAGTAACATCTTTCTTTCTTTTTTTTTTTTTTGAAATGGGGTGTCTTGCTCTGTTGCCCAGGCTGGAGTGTAGTGGCACAATCTCAGCTCACTACAACCTCCACCTCCCAGGTTCAAACGATTCTCCTGCCTCAGCTTCCCAAGTAGCTGAGATTAGAGGCATGTGCCACCACACCAGCTAATTTTTTTTTTAAATTTTTTTACTTTTTAGTAGAGACAGGGTTTCACCATGTTGGCCAGGCTGGTCTTGAACTCCTGACCTCAGGTGATCAGCCAGCTTCGGCCCCGCAAAGTGTTGGGATTACAGGCTTGAGCCACTGCGCCCTGTAGTAACATCTTTTGTTGTTGCTGAAAAGTCAGCAATTTAATATTTCTAAGCAAAGATATATAAAAGTCGTTCAAGACAACAAGCTAAGGGAAACAATGATTTGAAACTTTAATTCTGCTCTCTTAAGCTTCAAATCTGTGGAAAACAGAAGGTAAAAGAAGAGAGAGGAGCTTCACAGTCTGAGAATCAATTTTCCCTTGTTTTCGGGAAACTGAAGAACATTAATCAAATAACCCAAGACTTTTAAAGAGGGAGGGAGCAAGTTTTCGTTTGGTGGTGACTTAACTGGGTTCAGTATGACAAGACGCATTGTGAAGTCAAGCAGTGGCTGAGTCATGTATTGGAACAACTGAGCTTCACTTCCAACAGGCAGCTGGATTTAGTGTCATGTGGGAATTGAGAACAAAGGCAGCTGGTTTCTCTGTGTCATAATAAAGGCTCCAAAATGGTGCGGAGAGGGAAGTGGCTTCAGCATCATCTCAGAGAATCTTCAGAAAACTTTTCCTGGAGATTAGGCTCATTCAATTGAATTCTGTTCCGTATGCTCAGTTGTTCCTGTCTTTGTGTCAAAGAGAGCTCCATCAACTGTGAAATCTTGGACCGATAAAATTCAAAAGGTGCTTTCGGACAGGCGATGAAAAATAAGCCTTCCTCCTCTGTCCTCCAACTTTCCCGTTCCTTTCCCAAAGGCAAATCTTTTTTCCAGTTTCTGGAGTATTTATTTGCCTCTGAAATATTCTAACGTGTAGGTTTTTAAAATATACACTTTATATTTTTGCTGCCACAACCTCCCAAGTATCAATATAAATATAATAGCTTTGTTTTAGAAAATGAATTTAGTCTCATGAGCTTATAATAAACCTGTGCTGATGCTTAACAATTGATTACTACTTCTTTTTAAAGTGATTCTAAACAATGTGTGTGTCCTCAAATTTCTCCTGGCACAGAATTCTGTAGTTTTTAGGGCTGACACATTGCAGTTTCTCTGAAGGCCAGGCAGAAAACTGAAACATAGAATGTCTGGGAGAAGATAACTGGAAGTGGTGGGTCACGTACAAACTGAAGTTCCTAGTATTTCAAACACCGAGATTGTTATACACATGGTACAACTAAACTACATAGTTGTATGGCCCCTTATTACACAGTTCATTCTTCTTAAAAATCACAAATATGTGTATCTATCACCAGCCTTCTACTACCTAGCCCATTTTTCCTAATTTTAAAAAAATTACAGAGATCACTTTAATAATTTCAGGATCTGGTAGATAATTTGGTTTGGTCCCAAGAGATTTAGATGTAGTGTGGAAATATTGTTTTAATTTCATAAGGTGGTCAGACAGGGTAGCTCACATATGTAATCCCAGCACTTTGGTAGGCCAAGACAGGAGGATTGCTTGAGCCCAGGAGTTCAAGACCAGGCTGGGTAACACAGTGAGACCCTGTCTCTACCAAAAAAAAAAAAAAAAAAAAAAAAATTAGCCAGGCATGGTGTTGTGTACCTGTAGTTCAGCTACTCAGGAGGCTGAGGCAGGAGGATCACTTGAGCCTGGGAGGTCAAGGCTGCAATGAGCTGTGATTGAGCCACCACACTTCAGCCTGGGCGGCAGAGCAAGACTCTGTCTCAAAATAAATAAATACATAAATAAATTATGAGGTCAAATCACAGAGTGCTTAAGGACACAGGCCCTGAGTTCTGAGACCTGAATTTGAACTTTAGGTTAGACATTGGCCAGATTGGGCAAGTTCTTCAACTTTTTGGGAATTAGCTTCTTCTTTTTTTTATTTTTATTTTTTAACAAAATAGGTATTAATAATAGTTGTTTCAAATGTTACATTAGGTAAGTCAGGTTAAGTGCTTCACACAGTACCTGATACCTACTTGGTAACTCAATAAATGAGAGCAATGATTATTGCTTAGAAAACCTTGTATAATATTATACTCCTTGGACTTGAATTCCCTGATAACTAGCTTTTTCCTACTTATTTTAACTTGAAGATCATTAAAAAATGTTTTTCTATCACCTTAAATATTTGTCTCTTCTTTATGCTAGAACCATTCCAATTCTTCTCTTCTGGTTATTTTGAAATATGTTATAGTCACCATACTAATCTATATAACAATAGGTCTTATTTCTTCTATCTGAATGTTTATTTGTACTCATTATTATCAACTTCTTTCTCTTCATTCCCTTTTCTCATTATCCTTCCCAGCCACTAGTAAACATGAATTTACTCTCTGTCTTTGTGAGATCCACTTCTTTAGCTCTCATATATAAGTGAGAACATGTGATATTTGTCTTCCTGTGCCTGGCTTATTTCACTTAACATAATGGCCTCTAGGTCCAACCATGTTGCTGCAAATGACAAGATTTCATTCTTTTTATGGCTGAATAATATTCCATTGTGTGTGTGTGTGTGTGTGTGTGTGTATATATATCACATTTTCTTTATTCATCTATTGATGGCACTTAGGTTGCTTTCATACTACGGCTATTGTAAATAGTGCCGCAATAAACATGAGAGTAGAGATATCTTTTCCATATGTTGATTTCCTTTCTTTTGGATAGACATACCTAGTAGTGGAATTGCTGGAGCTTGTGGTCGTTCTAATTTAATTTTTTTTGAGGAAACTCCATGCTATTCTCCATAGTGACTATATTAATTTATATTCCCACCAACAATGTACGATGGTTTCCTTATCTCCACATCCTCACCAGCATCTGTTATTGCCTGTCTTTTTTTTTTTTTTTTTTGAGACTGAGTCTCGCTCTGTCCCCCAGGCTGGGATGCAATGGTGCAATCTCAGCTCGCTGCAACCTCCACCTCCTGAGTTCTAGCGATTCTCCTGCCTCAGCCTCCTGAGTAGCTGGGATTACAGGCACCTGCCACTACATCTGGCTAATTTTTATATTTTTAGTAGAGATGGGGTTTCACTATGTTGGTCAGACTGATCTCGAACTCCTGACCTCAGGTGATCCACCCACCTCAGCCTCCCAAAGTGCTGAGATTACAGGCGTGAGCTATCACACCCAGCTGCCTGTCTTTTTTATAGAAACCATTTCAACTGGAGTGAGATAATATCTCATTGAAGTTTTGATTTGCATTTCTCTGATGATTAGTGACATTGAGCATTTTTTCATATACCTGTTAGCTGTTTGTATGTCCTCTTTTGAGAAATGTCTATTTAGATCTTTTTTTTTTTTTTTTTTCTATTGAGGCAAGGTATCATTCTATTGCCCAGGCTGGAGTGCAGTGGCACGATCTCAGCTTACTGCAACCTCCACCTCCTGGGTTCAAATGATTTTCCCACCTCAGCCTCCTGAGAAGCTGGGACTGCAGGTGCACCACTACGCCCGGCTAATTTTTGTATTTTTTGGTAGAGACAGGGTTTTATCATTGGTCAGGCTGGTCTTGAACTCTTAACCTCAAGCAATGCACCCACCTTGTTTTCCCAAAGTGCTGGGATTACAGGTGTAAGTCACCGCATCCGACCCATTCAGATTTTTGTTTGTTTGTTTGTTTGTTTTGAGATGGAGTTTTGATCTTGTTGCCCAGGCTGGAGTGCAATGGTGGATCTCGGCTCATTGCAACCTCTGTCTTCTGGGTTCAAGCGATTCTCCTGCCTCAGGCTCCAAAGTAGCTGGGATTACAGGCATGTGCCAACACTCCTGGCTAATTTTGTATTTTTAGTAGAGATGGGATTTCTCCATGTTGGTCGGGGCTGGTCTCCACCTCCTGACCTCAGGTTATCTGCTTGCCTCAGCATCCCAAAGTGCTAGAATTACAGGCGTGAGCCACCGAGCCCCACCAACCTATTCAGGTCTTTTAACCACTTTTTAAAGTTTAACTTTTTAAACTTTAACTTTAATAAAGCTCCTTATATATTCTGGTTATTAGACCATTGTCAGATGGGTAGTTTGCAAATATTTTTTCCCATTCTGTAGGTTATCTTTCCACTTTCTTGGTTGTTTCCTTTGCTGTGCAGAAGCTTTTAAACTTGATGCAATCCCATTTATCTATTTTTGCTTTGGTTGCCTGTGCCTTTGAGGTCTTATCCAAAAAATCTTCGCCCTTGCTGGGTGCAGTGGCTCATGTCTATAATCCCAGCACTTTGGGAGGCTGAGGCAGGCGGATCACCTGAGGTCAGGAGTTTGAGACCAGCCTGGCCAACAAGGGGAAACCCTGTCTCTACTACAAATACAAAAATTAGCTGGGCATGGTGGCAGGTGCCTGTAATCCCAGCTACTTGAGAGGCTGAGGCAGGAAGAATTGCTTGAACCCTGGAGGTGGAGGTTGCAGTGAGCCAAGATTGCACCACGGCACTCCAGCTTAAGCGACGGAGTGAGACTCCATCTCAAAAAAAAAAAGCTTTGCCCAGACCAATGTCCTGGAGTTTTTCCCCAATGTTTCCTTCTAGTAGCTTCATAGTTTCAGGTCCTACATTTAGGTCTTTGATTCATTTTGATTTGATTTTGTGTATGGTGCGAGGCAGGGATCTAGTTTCAGTCTTCTGCATGTGGTTATCTAATTTTCCCAGCAGCATTCATTGAAGAGACTGTCCTTCCCCCAGTGTATATTCTTGGCACTTTTGTCAAAGAGTTGCCCATAAATGCATGGATTTGTATCTGGGTTCTCTATACATTCCATTGGTCCATGTATCTGTTTTTACGCCACTCCAATGCTTATTTGACTGCTATTGCTTTGTAGCAAATTTTGAAATCAAGATAATATGGTGCCTCCACTTTTGTTCTTTTTGCTCAGAATTGCTTTGGCTATTCAGGGTCTTTTGCGGTTCCACATAAATTTTAAGATTTTTTTTTTTCTATTTCTGTGAAGAATGTCATTGATATTTTGATAGCAATTGCATTTGTTTGTTTGTTTCAAGACAAGGTCTCACTCTGTCGCCCAAGCTGGAGTGTCATGGTGCAATCTCAGCTCACTGCAACTTCAGCTTCCTCAGCTCAAGCAATCATCCCACCACCAGTCTCCTGAGTAGCTGGGAGTACAGGCACATGCCACCATACCTGGCTAATTTTTGTATTTTCTGTAGACACGGGGTTTCACCATATTGCCCAGGCTGGTCTCGAACTCCTGAGCTCAAGTAATGTGCCCACCTCAGCCTCCCAAAGTGCTGGAATTACAGGTGTGAGCCACCGCGCTCCACCTGTTATTGTCTTTATTTGGAAATTAAATATATTTAAGGAGATTCGTAGGGGTTCCAAGTTGACAAGGGGTGAACTTTTGGACTTAATTTTAGGTGCCAACTTGTCTAGATTAAAGAATGCCTAGAAACTTGGTAATGCATTATTTTGGGTGTGTCTGGAAGGGTGTTTCTAGAGAAGACTGTAGTGTGAGTCAGAGTGGATTAGGTGGGAAAGATATGCCTTCAGTGTTCGTGGGCACTGTCCAATCCACTGACGGCCTGGAGAGAACAAACACAGAAGGCGAATTGGTCTCTCTGAGAACTGGGATAGGCTTTTTTTTTTTTTTTCTGCTGCCTTAAACATCAGACCTCCTGGCTCACCAGTCTTTGGGCTCCAGATTTACACCAGCAGGCCCCCAAGTCCTAAGGCCTTTGACCTCAGATTGAGAGTTACACCCTCGGCTTCTCTGGTTCTGAGACCTTCAGACTTGGTCTGAGCCATGCTAGTGGCATCCCCGGGTCTCCAGCAGATGTTGTGGGACTTCTCAACCTCCATAATTGCATAAGTCAATTCCCCTAATACTCTCTCCTATATGTATACACATATCCTGTTGGTTCTGTCTCTCGGGAAAACCCTGACTAATACAGATTCAGTATTAAGGAAGCTGAAAATCATTCCCCCTTACTGACTTTCTCACAACATAATGGAAGAGATCTGTGAAATTGTTTCCTCACAAAAAGGCTGTGATCATTGTGTGAGTTTGCTTAATAATGAAATATAAGTCTAAAAGCTAATTATTATTGATGCTGTGAAAGCAGAAAATTGCTTAATTGCGATGGCTGAGCAATAACCAGAGTTTCAAATGGACAGCATATACTTTAGAAATTTGTAGGCTGGGTGCAGTGGCTCACGCCTGTAATCCCAGCACTTTGGGAGGCTGAGGCAGGCCGATCATTTGAGGTCAGGAGTTCGAGACCAGCCTGACTAATATGGCAAAACCCTGTCTCTACCAAAAATACAAAAAATTTAGCCAGGCATGGTGGTGCATGCCTGTAGT
The DNA here is from genome assembly GCF_001698545.2 of Rhinopithecus bieti. Lineage (NCBI taxonomy): Eukaryota > Metazoa > Chordata > Mammalia > Primates > Cercopithecidae > Rhinopithecus > Rhinopithecus bieti. The sequence goes on from NW_016804151.1 coordinate 3,165,866, forward strand.
CCCAGCTACTCAGAAGGTTGAGGCAGGCGAATCACTTGAACTCGGGAGGCGGAGGTTGCAGTGAGCCCGAGGTGGCGCCACTGCACTCCAGCCTGGGTAACAGAGCAAGACTATGTCTCAAAACAAAAAACAAAAAACAAAAAACCTTGACTACAACCACTCTTTAAATACAAGTGCAGTGAGTATTTTGAAATTACAGAGGAAGGCCGGGCGCGGTGGCTCAAGCCTGTAATCCCAGCACTTTGGGAGGCCGAGACGGGTGGATCACGAGGTCAGGAGATCGAGACCATCCTGGCTAACACCATGAAACCCCGTCTCTACTAAAAAATACAAAAAACTAGCCGGGCGAGGTGGCGGGCGCCTGTAGTCCCAGCTACTCGGGAGGCTGAGGCAGGAGAATGGCGTGAACCCGGGAGGTGGAGCTTGCAGTGAGCTGAGATCCGGCCACTGCACTCCAGCCTGGGCGAC
>NW_016804151.1:3168767-3182827 GCF_001698545.2 Rhinopithecus bieti
CTTCCTTTCTTCCTTTCCTTCTTTCCTTTCTTTCCTTTCTTTCTTCCTTCCTTCCTTCCTTCCTTCCTTCCTTCCTTCCTTCCTTCCTTCCTTCCTTCCTTTCCTTCCTTTCCTTCCTTTCCTTTCTTTCCTTTCTTTCCTTCTTTCTTCTTTTCTTCTTTTGAGACAGGTTCTTGCTCCATCACCCAGGCTGGAGTGCAGCAGTGTAATCTCCACTCACTGCAACCTCTGCCTCCTGGGCTCAAGCAATTCTCCTGCCTCAGCCTCCTGAGTAGCTGGGACTACAGGCATGCACCTAATTTTTGCTCATGCACCTAAAATTAGCTCAGCTGATTTTTTATTTTTAGTAGAGACAGGGTTTCTCCATGTTGGCCAGTCTGGTCTCAAACTCCTGACCTCAAATGGTGCTCCTGCCTCAGCCTCCCAAAGTGTTGGGATTACAGGCATGCGCCACTGCACCTGGCCATAGTTCTTTATAAATATGCTTCATCTGCTCATAAATGTTACACCCATGTGACTGTTTTTAGAATATCTGAGTGTTTATGCTTGCAAAAATATGTATCTTGATGCCTATTCTATTGTGTAAAGTGGTCTATAAAGTGTTCTGTTTGTGTTGTTGTTGTTTTTGTTGTTTGAGTCAGGGCCTCACTCTGTCACCCAGGTTGGAGTGCTGTGGCGTGATCATAGCTCACTACAACTCCACCTCCCAGGGTCAGGCGTCCCACTTCAGCCTCCCAGGTAGCTGGGAATATAGGTGCTACCACACCTGGCTAACTTTTCATATTTTTAGTAGAGACGGGGTTTTGCTATGTTGCTGATTTGCCGAGGCTGGTCTAGAACTTCTGGGCTCAAGCGATTCACCCACCTCAGCTGTAAATGCTGGGATGACTGGGGTGAGCCACCATGCCTGGCCTACTTCTGTTGTGTTTTTATGTTTCTCTAATAAGTCCCCTTTAAAAATGTAAATAAATATCTTTAAAATTTTTTAAATTATGTTTCCAGAATAATATTTTCATAGTTTTGTTCTTTTGAGATTTCAACATTCAGGATTATGGTGTTCAGGATTGTGTCTTTCAGGGTTATGATCGGCTCCTACCACAGTGACCTCTTTGGGTGCTGTTCTGTTTTGGTCTTTGCCAAAGGTATTTGCAAATGTTTCCCTAACACTATGCTGGCTATACCTATAGTCATGTAGCCATCCTTCCCTGGATCGTGTCCCACTTCTCCCTGTAAAAACCTGAAGACACAATTTATCTTTTTATCACATTTCTCCTACCTTCCACCCATAACTCTGCTCCACAAAACACTGAGAAGAAGAGCCAGTTTTTACTAAAGATTTTATGGAAAGAAAAAGGCAAATAATTTACAAGGCACACCACACACAAATGACTTAAAGTTCCAGTTGAACATTTTTTGTCCTCTCCCCAAAATGCTACCAGCCAGTTTCTTGCTCTCGCCTAATCCTTCATACACCCTCTCTTAGAGTAATTTAGCACTTTTTGATTTCTCTATCATTGTCAACCTTTCCATGATTTTGAAGCCTAGTCTCTCTAAATGGGTTTAATCAAGGCAGGTCTGTCCCTAGGGAAGGATTCTCCTGCTTCTTCTCCCCTCATGGTCTTATTCATTTTGTTACATTCCTGATTCTCTTTTTCCAGGCCAAATCCCTTATGAACTTTTTCATATCTAGTTGCCACCTGTCTTCTCTGCCTGAATGTCGCATAGCTACTTTATTTGATGATGTCTCAAATCCAACTTGCATTCTTTCCTGTCTTTCCAATTCTATTTCTCTTATTTCAGAAAAGGGTACCACCACCCACCCAAGTATTCCAAGGCAGAAGCCTGGGAACCATCCTTGACTCTTCCCTCCTTCCTCACACCCAGGTTATCACTCCTTCCATCCATCTAGCAATCAATCACCAGGTACTATTGAGTCTGATTTTTCAAAAAAATATTTTTAATCTACTTCTTTCCATCCCCACTTGCCATAATGAATGAATCTCTTCTGCTCAGAAATTTATAACAGGCTGGGTGCAGTGGCTTATGCCTGCAACACCAGCATTAGAGGAGGCTGAAGTAAGAGGATCGCTTGAGCCCCAGAGCTTAAGGCCAGCCTGGGCAGCATAGTGAGACTTCATCTCTATAAAAAATTAGCCAGGCATGATGGCATGCCCCTGTAGTCCCAGCTGCTATGGAGGCTGAAGTGTGAAGATGGCTTGAGCCCAGGAGGTCGAGGCTGCAGTAAGCTATGATTATGCTAGTCATGGCAACAGAGCAAGACCCTGTCTCATTAAAAAATAATAAAAATAATAAATTACAACAATGCTCCATTGTTTGACACATAAACTAAACTTCTTTGGCTTTTAAAATGGATGCTAACATGAAAACACTTCATTAGGATCAGAGGGTTGTCTGTTTTCCTCCCAAGAAAGCTATTTGCATCTGATTAAATTGTAGAGGTCCCTTTCACTATCTCCATCTTTATTTATTTATTTATATTTTTTTAAATGGAGTCTCCCTTTGTTGCCCAGGCTGGAGTGCAGTGGCGCAATTTGGATCACTGCAACCTCCGCCTCCCAGGTTCAAGCAATTACCCATCCTCAGCTTCCCGAGTGACTGGGATTACAGGCACCCACCATCACGCCTGGCTAATTTTTGTATTTTTAGTAGAGACAGGGTTTCACCATGTTGCCCAGGTTGGTCTCGAACTCCTGAGCTCAGGTGATCCGCCCGCCCTGTCCTCCCAAAATGCTAGGATTACAGGTGTGAGCCACTACACCCGGCCTCCTCAAGCTTCTGTACAGCATATTCCTCTTTCTTGTTTTGTGTTTCCGCCTAATTTGGGTGAAGCACACACCAGTAGCTTCCTAAAAAAGAGTACATGAGAGGTAAATTTTTTGAGACCCTGTATGTCTGAAAATTTCCTTAATTTACTCTCACAGCTAATTGGTAGTTTGATCAAATATATAATTCTAGGTTAGAAATAACTTTTCTAAAAGAAAACATTGGGAAAACACTCTAAGACATTGGACTGGGCAAAGATTTCTTGAGTAATACCCTCAAAGCACAGGCAACCAAAGCAAATTTGGACAAATGGGATCACATTAAGTTAAAAAGCTTCTGCGCAGCAAAGGGAACAATCAACAAAGTGAAGAGACAACCCACGGAATGGGGGAAAACTACCCATCTGACAAGGCATTAATAACGAGAATATATAAGGAGCTCTAACAACTCAGTAGGAAAAAATCTAATAATCTGATAAAAATGAGCAAAAGATTTGAATAGACATTTCTCAAAAGAAGACATACAAATAGGCTAGGTGTAGTGCCTCACACCTGTAATCTCAGCACTTTGGAAGGCTAAGGTGGGCAGATCACCTGAGGTCAGAAGTTTCAGACCACCCTGGCCAACAAGGTGAAACCCTGTCTCTACTAAAAATACAAACATTAGAGGGCATGGTGGCGCCCACCTGTAATCCTAGCCACTCAGGAAGCTGAGGCATGAGAATTGCTTGAACCTGGGAGGTGGAGGCTGCAGTGAGCCATCATCGTGCCACTGCACTCCAGGCTGGGTGACAGAGTGAGATTCTGTCTCAAAACAAAACAAAAAAACGAGTGAGAAATCCAGACATTATATGCTGTCAGATGTTAGGCAGTATCAGGTATACAACACCATTATTTAAAAAAGAAGAAGAAGAAGAAGACATACAAATGGCAAAGAGGTATTAGAAAAGGTGTTCAACATCATTGATCATTAGAGAAACGTAAATCAAAATTCCGGTGAGATATCATCTCAGCACAGTTAAAATGACTTATATCTAAAAGATGGGAAATAATAAATGCTGGCAAGGATGTGGAAAAAAGGAATCCTGGTACACTGTTGCTGGGAATGTAGATTAGTACAGTTGCTATGGAGAATAGTTTGGAGGTTCCTCAAAAAACTAAAAATTGAGCTACCATATGATTCAGCAATCCTACCACTAGGTATGTACTCCAAAGAAAGGAAATCAGTATATCAAAGAGATATCTGCACTCGTATGTTTGTTGCAGCACTATTCACGGTAGCCAAGATTTGGAAGCCACCTAAGTGTCCATCAACAGGTGAATGGATAAAGAAAGTGTGTTACGTGTACACAATAGAGTGCTATGCAGCCATAAAAAATAATGGGATCCTATCATTTGCAACAACATGAATGGAACTGGGGGTCATTATGTTAAGTGAAATAAGCCAGGCACAGAAAGACAAACTGCGCGTTCTTATTTGTGGGAGATAAAAGTTAAAACAATTAAACTCACGGAGATAGGAGAATGATGGTTACCAGAAGAAGGGTAGTTGGGGCCGGGGGGGGCGGGGTGCGGATGGTTAATGGGACAAAAAATAGAATAAATAAGATCTAGTATTTGATAGCACAACAAGGTGACTATAGTTAACAATAACTGATTGTACATTTTAAGGTAATTAAAAGAGTGGAATTCGATCATTTATAATACAAAGAAAGGATAAATGCTTCAGGTGATGGATACTCCATTTACCCTGATTTGATTATTATGCATCATATGCCTTTATCAAAATATCTCATGTACCCCATAAATATATACACTACTATGTACCCACAAAAATTAAAAGTAAAAATTTTTATTTAAGAATGCATAACTTTTCTTCAGAATTTTGAGTCTCATGGTTGTCGTCCGGCTTCTGCTGTTGCTGTTGAGAAGCTATATTAGTTTTCTACTGCTGTTAATAAATCACCACAAATTTAGCAGCTTAAAAAAATACCCATGTATTAGTTTACAGTTCCATAGGTCAGAAATCTGAGCAGAGCATGACTGGATTCTCTGTTCAGGGTATCCTAAGGCTGAAATTAAGGTGTTAGCTGGATTGAATGCTTGTCTGGAAACTCTGGGGGAAAATGTGCATCCAGGTTCACTCAGGGTGTTGGCAGAATTCTGTGCTTTGTGGTTGTAAGACCATGATAAGTGTTTTCTTGAGGGCTATCAGCCAGGGACCACTCTCAGCTCCTGCAGGCCTCTGCATTCTTTGCACTGTGGCCTGCACATCTTCAGAGCTGGCTATGGAGAATTTCCTTTGCCAGGAAGAGTCCTTTCAGCCCCTCATAAGGCTAATTAGGTCATGCCTTTCTCAAAGCCAACTGTTCCATAATAACAACCTAATTATGGTCATGAAATCCATGACATTTCTGGTACCAGAGACATGTCCACAGGGGGTGGGGACTCTTACAGGCCATCTTAGAATTCTGCCTACCACAGAAGTCTAAAATTATTCTAATTTGTGATTTATATTATATGTTCTATTTTTACCTCTGGATGCTTACAAAATTTCCCATTGTCCTCAGGTTTCTGAAATTTCATGATATGCCTTTGTATGAACTTATTTTTATCTATTGTGCTGTGCACTATATAAACCACTTCAGCATGGAGACTCACATTCTTCAATTTAATTTGATTATTTTCATTAACTATTTTCTCCCTTTCATTTTTCTATTCTTGTTTCTGGAACTGTAATTATTTGCATGTTGGTCTGTCTGGATTAATCCTCTCATCTTCACTGGCTTTTTTGTCCTTCATTTCTAACTGTACTTATTTTTTCTCAACATTATCTTCCAGATATTTATTTTTTCATGTAGGTTCTCAACATTTTAATTTACAAGAGCTGACTTTTTTGGTTTTATTTTGTTTATTTGTATCATAAATGTTCCTATTGTATGGCATCATGGTCTGTTTACTGGATGCAACATTTTCTCTTATTTCTGTGAGGACATTTATTTATTTATTTACTTTCTTTTGAGACAGAGTTTTGCTCTGTCACCCAGACTGGAGTGCAGTGGCGTGATCTCAGCTCGCTGCAACTTCTGTCTCAGGTTCAAGCGATTCTCCTTCCTCAGCCTCCTGAGTAGCTGGGATTACAGGCGAGTGTCACCACACCTGGCTAATTTTTGTATTTTCGGTAGAGAAAAGGTTTCACCATTTGTCCAGGCTGGTCTCAAATTCCCAACCTCAGGTGATCCACCCGCCTTGGCCTCCCAAAGTGTTGGGATTACAGACATGAGCCACCATACCCATCATCTCTGAGGATATTTAATGAGGGTTTTCTTTAGGGAGTATTCTTCTCTCCACATAGTCTTCATTTCCTCCAAGTTACTTTTATGTATTTGTTAGAGGCTTTCCTTAGATAACTGCGATCTTTGCTCATCTGTTTCAAACCACTAAAAGGCTGGTAGGAAGCTCTGTGCCCATGAGTACAGTTTGTCAACTGTGAAATTTACTGTAGAGTAAGCTGCTTTGGCCACTATGCTAAGGAACTCCCAATGCTGTTATCTTCAAGTCTTTCCTCTTGAACAACTCAGATAATCCTGAAAAGACATCCTAAAGCCTTTCACATCTTCTGCCTAGAGGTTGTTGGCCTATTTCTCAGCTTCTTAGAGCTGAGTAGAAGATAAAAACTTAGGGCGTATATTCCTGGCAGTGTGCCTGGAATTCACAATCCTCTGTGTGGCATCGACGTTAATACATCCTGTGTTTTCTGCCTCCACACCTATTAGAGTACTTAGAATGCACACTCTGCTTCTCTTTTTTGTCTGTTGAATTTCTACCATTCTTCATAGTTAACTTCTATTGACCTGCCTAGAAGTTATCCTTCCCACCTTTGTACTTGTTTAAAATATGTTTTATATCACCATAACACTTTATTATGCCTCCCTTGAATTGTATATAATTGTTTACTTATTCTGCAATTCCCGAGCATCCTAATGCTTTTCTTCAACAAAGAGACTCTCAAAAACCTGGAAAAGCCATTTTCTCAATATTAACAATGTAGGCAAGTGGCTGGATTATCAGAATAATTTTTTTCTCTTTCTAGCTCCATATTAATTCTGATGGACATGTTACTTTTTTTCTCATGGTATCAGTTTCATTTTGTAAAAATGGCAAATAAAATGCCCTAAATGTCAGTCATCAAATTTTTTTTAAAAAACATCTTGGAAGATGCAACTTCTAGAAGCTAAATTTTCTCCTGCTTTCTGATTCACTATCGAGATTATGGTAGCTAATCTTAAACCTCGTCTTATTTACTTTTCTCATAATTCTCACTTAATTTCTCTTCATCCTTTAAGCCTCAGCACAAATTAGACCCTCTTTAGTAAATAATCCATGTTAAGTACAAAAAGTTTTGGAAGTATAAAACAGAACAAGAAGAAGATTGAAATTTGTAATCCTACTATTCAGGGAAATTGATTTGCTAATATTTTGGAATCGCTTCCTTTTTTCTGGGTAAAAGTATATAAATAATTTATTTTAAAAATTTTATATGAAATTATACTAATATATTGCATTTTTTGACTAAAACCATATTACGGATATTTTTCCATATTGGAATGTTTCTCAGGGAATGGTGGAGTTAAAAGCATGGTTTCTAAAGTTAAACTCTTCTCTGGATTAAAATCTCACTTCTACTTATTATCTATACGATTATGGGTGAATTACTTAGCCTCTCCATGCAGTAGATTCCTTATTTATACAATGGAGATGATAATGAAATACATACTTCAGGATTTTTGTGTTTATTAAATGAGTAATTATATGAGTTACTGGATATAAAACACAACAATACCTTGCACATAGTAAGCACTTAATGGACATTAGCCATTAATATTTTAAAATATTTTAAGTTATAACATAGCACACCATTATTTGGATATACTATAATTTATGTAATTGATTCCTTATTATTGGACACTTAGATTGTTTCCAATTTTTTTGTTGTTTTGAGACGGAGTGTCGCCCAGGCTGGAGTGCAATGGCTCAACCTCTGCTCATTGCAGCCTCCGCCTCCCAGGTTTCAAGGGATTCTCCTGCCTCATCCTCCCAAGTAGCTGGGATTACAGGCTCCCACCACCATGCCTGGCTAATTTTTGTATTTTTATAGAGACAGGGTTTCCCCATGTTGTCCGGGCTGGTTTTGAACTCCTGACCTCAGGTGATCCGCCCACCTTGGCCTCCCAAAGTGCTGGGATTACAGGCGAGAGCCACCGTGCCCAGCCTAGTTTTTGTATTTTTAGTAGAGACGGAGTTTCACCATGTTGGCCAGGCTGGTGTTGAACTCCTGACCTCAGGTGATCCACCCGCCTCAGCCTCCTAAAGTGCTGGGATTATAGGCGTAAGCCACCGCGCCCCGTCTCCAATTTTTAAAAATAATAAGTAACATTATAATGTGTCAACATGTTTGTGCCTACATCTGTGTATATTTATCTGATTGTTTACCTTGTCAAATTCCTAGATATTGTGGGCAATCTTGTAACTAATTTATTATTTCTTCTCCCTCTCCCTGTAAGTTCCACAGGGCAGAGAATTTACCTTTCTTGTTTAGTACTGTATTTCCACTACCTAGACATCCACGTGATATACTCTAAGGACTTGAGAAATCCTTGTTTGTTGAAAGAAGTACTATATCCATTTAAGTAATCTTAATAGATATTGCCAAATTAATCTTCAGAATTAACACTTTCACCTGAAAGTATGTATCCCTAATTCATGACTACTTTTCCTTTCCGATCATGTCATTTACATTCTTTGCCTGAAGAATCTTTGATATCAGTATCCATAAGGTGTCATTGTAATTCTGGGTATGCTGTTTATCATACTCCACTAAATGTATGTTTGTTAAAGATGGTGCCTAGCCTTATATTTTTCCTCAATATTTTGTGTATAGAATGATATTCTGTTGCAGTTAGTCCTGTCTGTTCATCATGCTTATTCTTATTTTTATGACTACTGGGCTTGGATAAGGTACATTGGTTCTGAATAACAGCAACTAGCACAAAGTGATTTAAGCAAAAAGGGAAATTATTTTAAGGATATGGTGTTTTCTCACAGAACTCAAGGATAAGAATGCAGTAAGAGACTCTGGAAGCATCTAGTAGGTTCTAGAACCAAGAAATCAGGATTTTTTTTTTCTCTCTCTCTTACTTTTTATCTCTGCGGATTAGCTTTCCCCACTTCTCTGCCCATCTGTGGCTCCTGATTTTATGTGGTGCAGTTCCAGTCATGCTTAGGGAATTACCTCCCTATTTTGAACCACAGTTCAGAATTTCTGAGATAGAATTTGATTGACTTGACTTGGTTTGGGTCAAGCATCCAGTGCAATTACTTCTCTTGTGGCAAGATTGATTAGACTGCTCTGGATGTCTACCAGGTGCCCATTCCTGTGGAGGGAGGACCAGTTCTGAGAGAAAAAGGAGAAATTATTCTGAGATGAGCAGAAACCCTAGAAGTATCTACCACAATGATCTTGCTCAAATCCTTTCCCTGCCTGAACTTGTTGGTTTATCTAAACTTTATCCCTCCTTAAAAAGCCCAGGAAGACTCTCCAATTTGGGGACCATAAAAATTCCTTGACAGTCCAAATTATGTTTTAATCTCTATCCTTTCTGAATGCTTATTTTCTGCCCTGTACAATTTAGTTTTATGTTAAACAATAGGTCATTTTCCAATTGGTTTATTCAGGAAGCTTTTGATTTCCAAACTGATAAGCATTTTAAGGAAGAAGGATCTCTCTTAAACTTCATTTCTTTTTTTTTTTCTCTCTGTCGCCCAGGCTGCAGTGTAGTGGCATAATCTCGGCTCACTGCAACCTCTGTCTCCGAGGTTCAAGTGATTTTCTTGCCTTAGCCTCCCGAGTAGCTGGGATTACAGGTTCCTGACACCACAACTGGCTAATTTTTGCATTTTTTGTGGAGACAGGTTTTTGGCATACTGGCAAGGGTGGTCTCGAATTCCTGACCTCAGGTGATCCACCCACCTTGGCCTCCCAAAGTGCTGGGATTATAGGCATGAGCCACCATGCCTGGCCTCAAATTTCATTTCTATACACTCCAAAGATATTCAATTAATATAATGAAGTGATTAAAGTGCTTGATAACAGCTTTGAGTTCATTAAAAGTTAACAGAACTCGGCAGGCCATGGTGGCTCACGCCTGTAATCCTAGAGCTTTGGGAGGCAGAGGTGGGCAGATCACGAACTCAGGAGATCAAGAGCATCCTGGCTAACAAGGTGAAACCACGTCTCTACTAAAAACACAAAAATTAGCCAGGCGTGGTGGCGGGTGCCTGTAGTCCCAGCTACTCGGGAGGCTGAGGCAGGAGAATGGCGTGAACCTGGAAGGCGGAGCTTGCAGTGAGCCGAGATTGCGTCACCGCACTCCAGCCTGGGCGACAGAGCGAGGCTCCATCTCAGAAACAAAATAAAAAAAAAAGAAAAAAAAGAAAAAGTGAACAGAACTCATTCTGTCAAATGAAATTATTGTATTTTGAGTTATTTTCCAATATATATTTTGCATAGAAACACTTTACTGATAACCGGTAGAACTATCAGTATCTCTTAAAATACCTTTCAAATTTATGAACAACTTTACATCTCCATCAACGCATTTATTGAGTTCATTGTCCTCTATCTCAGGGAAAATTGCATTAGACTTTTATTTTATCTCCCTGTTGCTATTTGTTTCTTTCCAACCCATTCTTCTCAAAGTAGCAAGAACTTTCTTAAAATACAAATTCAATGATGTTATTTCTCTGTTTAAAATCCTTCAGTGACTTTATATTTTCCTTAGAATGAAATCCAAACTCCTACCATAGCCCACAAAACCTGGTATCTGACCCCCAACTTAACTCTTCAACCTCGTTTTTTAAAAGCACTCTTCCCCTTGCTTGCTATGCTCTGAGCGTCTGGTTTTTGTTCAGTTCTGTTTTGTTTTCAGCTCGTCAGGCACATCAGGCTCTTTCTCTTCTCAGGGCTTTTGCGCATGCTATTTATTGTCTCTGTTGAGAGAGCTGCAACCCCTGAAAGGCTGCCTCTCCTCAGGTTTCAGCTGAAGTGTCAGCATCTTTTCTTGACCTGACTTCTTGAACAGCCTGTCTTCGATCGTTTTCCTCTGTTCTTTATAATTTCACCCTCATGTTTACTTTCTCTACAAAATATTCACAACTCACAACTATTTTACTTCTCTCCTCATTTTTTTGTCTGCCCCTCCCCCTCACATAAGCTCCACAAATATGCAGGGACTGAGCTGGTTTTGTATTTTTGTTTTTTCCCTAATGTATCTCTAGCATCTCCCACAGTGCCTCGCATGTAGTAACTATTCAAAACATATTTGATTATGTAAACAAAAGAGTAATAAGATAGAATGCTAATTTTGTTTTTCCTTTCTTTGAGACAGTCTCGCTCTGTCACCTAGTCTGGAGTGCAGCGGCATGATCTCAGCTCACTGTAACCTCCTCCTCCCAGGTTCAAGCAATCCTCCTGCCTCAGCTTCCCTAGTAGCTGGGACTACAGGTGTGTGCCACCACACCCGGCTAATTTTTGTATTTTTAGTAGAGACGGAGTTTCACGGTTTTGGCCAGGCTGGTCTCAAACTCCTGAGCTCAAGTGATCCACCTGCCTCGACTTCCCAAAGTGTTGGGATTATAGGCATGAGTCACCTGGCTGGCAGGATGCTAATTTTCTAGTAGCTCTAAGTGGTTCCAGTGGTTTCCAGTGGTTCTGTGATTGTCAGAAGGCATAATCTCCCTCCTCCCTCTTTCACTCTCCAGTGGGTCCCAGTATCTTTTGTTCCCTTCTTTGTGTCCATATGTACTAAATGTTTAGCTCCCACTTATACATTTGATCCTTTTGTTCTTTAGTTTCCCACACATAAGTAACATATAATCATACCCTATTAATTGGTTTATGGAAACATTACTCATAAAGGCAATTTGGAAGTGATGATGAGTGGCCATACTTCGAGTCAGGCATGCAAACAGTGTGTGTGTTTGAGTACATTTAAGAAAATGAAAAGCATACAGCCGGTTGCACCTTCTCCCTGAAAACTGAGTTTGTCTGAGGACAGTGCATGATCACATGATGAAAAGATCTTTTAGCAAATCTTTATGAATTAATTTGCTTTCTTTTTTGATGTGGAAAAGGGACTAGTAGTCGGGGCCGGGTGGTTGAAGCCTGTAATCCCAGCACTTTGGAAGCGCTAGGCAGGTGGATCACTTGTGCTCAACACGGTGAAAGCCCGTCTCTACTAAAAATACAAAAATTAGCTGGGCATGGTGGCAAAGGCTGTAGTCCCAGCTCCTTGGAGGGCTGAGGCAGGAGGATTGCTTGAACCTGGGGGGTCAAGACTGTAGTGAGGTGAGATTGCTCCACTGCACTACAGCCTGGGTGACAAAGTGAGACCTTGTATCAAAAAAGGAAAAAATGGACGTGTAAAATCTTAAGGGGCTGGAGAAAATAATCTTAAAATCGTGACTATACGTTGCTGCTTTTTATCTCTGTTTGGACTAATAAGATATACACTACTACCAGAAGATTCCAAAGCCAATTGTTACAGGCCTAGAATCAAAAGGATCTTATGTAGGATTGCATTTTGTTTCTAGAATTCTTTTTCTAACAGCTTGACATTTTATATGTTAATAATATCTTATGCATTTACAACATTTTGCAACACATTTTCCCATTCATAAGCAAGGGAGACATTATCACTGTTTTAGAGGGGTGGAAACAACACCTCTAAAGTATTAAGTATTTTGCTCCAGGTCACAGGATTAGTGAAAGGCAATGTGAGTGGAGAAAGGTGCTCTCAAACTCTAGATTTTTTGCTTCTGGCCCAGGGTTTATTCCACTACCCTAAGCCATCTCTCTCATAAGTGCTAAGTGATAAACTGACATTTCCTGGTAGCACTAATAGAGGCTTGCAGATAAATAATGGAAATCATTTTATAAACAGAAACACTAAAAAAATCTATAATTGTGTAAGCATCTCGAATATTGACCTGAGTGATCTTGCCAATATTCATATTTCAAGCCTCCTTTCTTTGGGTCATGGTTTATTCCAGTTTTGAAACATTTGATATGCTTTTAAAATCATGGCTCTGTTTTAGATACAGTTCAGAAAGATACTTTTATTAACTAATTTGGCCACAGGAAGTTTAAAACTATCTTGGTTACCTAGTGCCCTCTGCTGAAACAGTCATAGTATAACAAATTAATGATAGAGGAATGAATTTCTTCTAAGAAACTGAATATTGATATTATGTCTCAGGATAGTAAAAACCCCCTAATTTTATAGTAATTCTTCAAGAAACTCCTCATATCTAAGTGTATTAGATTATATAAATGAAGAATTTATATTACTAGTCCCTAACTCAGTGGCCAAGTCGTAGGACATTTAATAAATGTTTGGTGAATTCATGTACATATACTTCAGTTTATTCTAGTGGTGCTCATGTGAGAATCTACTGTGGCATTCCTTTGTGAAGTAGGATCATTCTTTTACAGCTTCAATTAGTCTTGAGTAATTTTCTCTTGTACTCCTATAGCCCCGTGTTGAGACTTGACAGTCATAGTGATTCCTGGTATCTCCCCATGCCTCCTCCCCACCCCCGATTGTTATTTTGGCTTTGCTCAAAATACACTGGAAGTTTCCAAGAGCCCAGACTTTTGAGTAAGACAGATCTGGGTTTAAATCCAGGCTCTGCCACTTTCTTTGACAAATTACTCATTCTTTAAAAGCGTTTCTAACTGTAGAATGGGGAAAATAGTCTAGCCTAACTCATAGGATCATTGTGAGGATTTAAATGATGGAATGCAAAGAAAGGGCCCAGCACAACATATGCCACTTAGCAACTGGTCAGTAATTGCTAGCTTTTATCTACAATTATTTTTCATATCTCACATTCTAACAAGTTTCAGCCAAAAAGACTTCCCTAGACTCCTTTTCCTTTCAGGCCTCTTTACACTTATCAACCATTTTTTATTAGTTCTTCCTCCTTCATTGTGAAGATGGTAAAATGGTCTTCATTTAATTCAACGTGAGGAACCTGGAACACAGAGAAAAAACTTGAGAATCGCTGAAATGGAACAAGACAGGAACAAACAAGTTTTTATTGTTTATTTCAGTATACTAGTTTAAAGGAGTTGGTCAAAGTTAATTTAAATTTAAATTTTACTTTAACAAAGGAAACATCTTGGGTTTGTTGTGTTTTCTATTTACTATAAATTTT
>NW_016804151.1:3183163-3187059 GCF_001698545.2 Rhinopithecus bieti
TGTAGTAAAAAATGCAGTTCCTGGTGCCATCCCTCCCCCAAAATGGCCCCCTCCCTCCATTCCCCAGCAATAACTGTTTCAAGTCTTTTAGCTGGTGTATTAGAGTTATCCTGAGAAACAGAATACATATATATTATATATATATTTATCTTATATATAAGATATGATATGCACGTATTATCTATCATAGATAGATAATCGATATTATCTATATACTCTTGGCCATAATGGTCTTTTGAAAAATAGTTACATCGACTGGGTGCAGTGGCTCACGCCTGTAATCCCAGCACCTTGGGAGGCTGAGGCGGATGGATCACTTGAGCTCAGGAGTTTGAGACCAGCCTGGCCAACGTGGTGAAACCTTGTCTCTACTAAAAATACAGAAATTAGTTGGGCGTGGCTGTGCGTGCCTGTAGTCCCAGCTACTTGGGAGGCAGGGGCAGGAGAATCGCTTGAACCCGGGAGGTCGAGGCTGCAGTGAGCCAAAATCGTGCCACTGCATTCCAGCCTGAGCGAAAGAGGGAGGCCCTATCTCAAAAAAAAAAAAAAAAAATTGGCTGGGTGCGGTGGCTCACGCTTGTAATCCCAGCACTCTGGGAGGTTGAGACGGGTGGATCTCCTGAGGTCAGGAGCTTGAGACCAACCTGGCCATGATGGCAAAGCCCCATCTCTACTAAAAATACAAAACTTAACCGGGCATGGTGGTGCACGCCTGTAGTCCCAGCTACTTGGGAGGCTGAGGTAGGAGAATTGCTGGAACCTGGGAGGTAGAGGTTGCAGCAAGCAGAGATTGTGCCACTGCACTTCAGCCTAGACAACAGAGCAAGACTCCGTCTCCAAAAAATAAATAAATAAATAAATTAAAATTAACATAAAAAACATAAAAATAAAAATAGCTTTATCATCTAGCATAAGGATGTTAGCTAGCTCTTTTATCTCTTTGAAGATGTTAAAGTATGGGGTTTTTTTTTAACTGTAATTTTTTTTTTCTGCTGTAGGGATATCAGACACAGTTCAGATTGCTAGTTAATTTCCTCAGAGAGAAGTTCTCTAGTTAAAAAAAGTAAGCCAAACCACACAGTGCACTTAGTGACATAGTAGATTTCCATTGTTGCACAAATTCCGTATCTTGTTGTAGACCAATAATGAATACCAGTTTGTGAACCAAATATTGGGTAGCAATGTGTTAATCGCTCTCTAAGGAATGAAACCCTGGATGCCAACATCCTGGAGCTCAGTTGGGGGTTAAATATATTACTTGGAATAAGTAGATTTTCACCTGCCGCACATTTACGAATTTCAGTAAATTACTCATACCTTCAGCTATTCCTGGTGTCTCTGAGTCTACCTTTTCTCTGCTTCAAACTTTCCAGGTAATAAACCTCCAATCTAATGGTGTGATTCTCAAATTCTAACATGTACCAGAGTCCCATGGAGGGCTTGGTAAAACACAGGTCGCTGGGTCCCATTGAGCAGGAGAATAGGGTCTGGAGGCAGGGAACCTAAGGCTGTTTCACTCTGACTTCCTAGAACTAAATTGAAAGGAAAACCCTAACTTTCCACGCCTCAGTAACAAAAGGAGCAGAGGCTACTCCCTTGGACCTTTTCTGCGTGGCAGATGGGAAATTTGCTGTCCACAACAAATCATGCTGAGTGCGGGTGGAGTCTTTGTTTGCAACTTTGTGACTTCACTCCAACCTCTGAATGGTTGCTTTCTGCAACCAATCAGACTGAGTGGGGGATACCACTTCATTTACATGAGGTGAGCATGAAGTACCCAAGGGGAATCTTCTAAGGGGTATTTGGACCCAAGAAAATTCTGTATCTGGGCCCTTGAGCCACTGCTTGGGTCTGCTCCCACACTGGAGTGTACTTTCTTTTTCAATAAATCCCTGCTTTCGTTCTTTTGTTGCTTCATTCTTTCTTTGCTTTGCTGGGTGTTTCTTCCAATTCTTTGTTCAAAACGCCAAGAACCTGGACAACTTGCAGTCATGACTCTCTGCCGGTGACACCATCTCTAGAGTTTCTCATTCAGGAAGTCAGGGGTGAAGCCTGGTAATTTGTATTTGTAATTTTCTATTGCTGCCAGTCCAACGACCTCACTTTGAGACTACTGGTTGACAGCCTATTTGGGTTGAAAGAAGGAATCTACAAATGACCTTCCCTCCTTATAATTCAACCAGTTCTTCTATTTTCAATACCATACTTACCCCTCCTCTGGAGATACCTGTGCCTTCAATTTAAGAACGATTCCAGGATGTTGCCACAAAATTAAGCTTACTTGTCTCTGGATTCACACCCCAACTTCCAACGTACGCACACACACAACTTTAGGCTTATATTTTGGCTTTTTCAGTTCTCTGAAGTCAGTTCTCTCTAGTCCATCCACTTTTCAGCTTCCAAAATTTTCCTGACACATCTTAACCACTATAATCTCCTCTCCTGGGCTTTTAGTACTTTTGAGCTTATGCCTTTTTTTTAAGAAAAAATTCTGACATTTTGGTGTAAGCAGCGAAATGAACACTTGCTTCAAACTGTCGTGTTTTACAGGAAGTCAATGCAGGAAGCTATAAAGGAGAAACTAATAGTTACCTTCAAATTTCACCATTCAGAAATAATCATCATTGACATTAGGTAAACATCTTTCCTTGAATATATACATATAAAAAATAGAAGGCCAAGCGCAGTGGCTCACGCTGGCAATCCCAGCACTTTGGGAGGCCAAGACAGGCGGATCAAGAGGTCAAGAGATCAAGACCATCCTGGTCAACAGGGTGAAATACTGTCTCTACTAAAAATACAAACATTAGCTGAGCGTGTTAGCGCACCTGTAGTCTCAGCTACTCAGGAGGCTGAGGCAGGAGAATCACTTGAACCTGTGAGGCGGAGGTTGCAGTGAGCAAAGATTGCGCCACTGCATTATTCCAGCCTGGTGACAGAGTGAGACTACATCTCAAAAAAAAAAAAAAAAAGGAAGAAAGACTATTTATTTTTATATGTGATTATATTATATGTGTTTGTTAAAATTTATTTAAAAGGAAAATTTTTAAACTGAAAAAATTACTGAATTAAAAATAAATATTTGTTATCCAAAGTGATATTGGTCCTCACTGGGGGCATCACATTATCTGACTTTATTTATTTATATATTTTTTGAGATGGAGTCTTGTTCTGTCACCCAGGCTGGAGTGCAGTGGCCGGATCTTAACTCACTGCAAGCTCTGCCTCCCGGGTTCACGCCATTCTCCTGCCTCAGCCTCCCAAGTAGCTGAGACTACAGGCGCCCGCCACCAGGCCTGGCTAATTTTTTGTATTTTTAGTAGAGACAGGGTTTCACTGTGTTAGCCAGGATGGTCTCGGTCTCCTGACCTCGTGATCTGCCCGCATCGGCCTCCCAAAGTGCTGGAATTTCATGCGTGAGCCACCACACCCGACATTATCTGACTTTGAAACCTACTACAAAGCTATAGTAAGCAAAACAGCGTGGTAGTGGCATAAAAACAGACACATAGTGTCATGCGTGTCCATGCGAAGAGACCACCAAATAGGCTGTGTGTGAGCAATAAAGCTTTTTAATCACCTGGGTGCAGGCAGGCTGAGTTCAAAAAGAGAGTCAGGGAAGGGAGATAAGGGTGGGGCCATTTTATAGGATTTGGGTAGGTAAAGGAAAATTACACTCAAAGGGGTTTGTTCTCTGGCAGGCAGGAGTGGGGGTTACAAGGTGCTCATTGGGGGAGCTTTTTGAGCCAGGATGAATCAGGAAAAGGACTTTCACAAGGTAATGTCATCACTTAAGACAAGGACAGGCCATTTTCACTTCTTTTGTGGTGGAATGTCATCAGTTAAGGCGGGGCAGGGCCTTTTCACTTCTTTTGTGATTCTTCATTTACTTCAGG
>NW_016804151.1:3188648-3199641 GCF_001698545.2 Rhinopithecus bieti
ACTGAAAAAATTACTGAATTAAAATAAATATTTGTTATCCAAAGTGATATTGGTCCTCACTGGGGCATCACATTATCTGACTTTATTTATTTATATATTTTTTGAGATGGAGTCTTGTTCTGTCACCCAGGCTGGAGTGCAGTGGCCGGATCTTAACTCACTGCAAGCTCTGCCTCCCGGGTTCACGCCATTCTCCTGCCTCAGCCTCCCAAGTAGCTGAGACTACAGGCGCCCGCCACCAGGCCTGGCTAATTTTTTGTATTTTAGTAGAGACAGGGTTTCACTGTGTTAGCCAGGATGGTCTCGGTCTCCTGACCTCGTGATCTGCCCGCATCGGCCTCCCAAAGTGCTGGAATTTCATGCGTGAGCCACCACACCCGACATTATCTGACTTTGAAACCTACTACAAAGCTATAGTAAGCAAAACAGCGTGGTAGTGGCATAAAACAGACACATAGTGTCATGCGTGTCCATGCGAAGAGACCACCAAATAGGCTGTGTGTGAGCAATAAAGCTTTTAATCACCTGGGTGCAGGCAGGCTGAGTTCAAAAGAGAGTCAGGGAAGGGAGATAAGGGTGGGGCCATTTTATAGGATTTGGGTAGGTAAAGGAAAATTACACTCAAAGGGGTTTGTTCTCTGGCAGGCAGGAGTGGGGTTACAAGGTGCTCATTGGGGAGCTTTTGAGCCAGGATGAATCAGGAAAAGGACTTTCACAAGGTAATGTCATCACTTAAGACAAGGACAGGCCATTTTCACTTCTTTTGTGGTGGAATGTCATCAGTTAAGGCGGGGCAGGGCCTTTTCACTTCTTTTGTGATTCTTCATTTACTTCAGGCCATCTGGGCGAATACGTGCAAGTCACAGGGGATGCGATGGCTTGCCTTGGGCTCAGAGGACTGACACATAGACCAATGGAACAGAACAGAGAACTCAGAAATAAATCCATACATTTACAGCCAATTCATTTTCAACAAAGGCACCAGAAACACACACTGGGGAAAAGACAGCCTCTTCAATAAATAGTACTGGGAAAACTAGATAACCATATGCAGAATAGTGAAACTAGACCCCTGACCCCTATCTCTTCTGACCGTATACAAAAATCTAATCAAAATGAATCAAAGACTTCAATGTAAGACCTGAAACTTTGAAACTACTAGAAGAGAACATTGGGGAAATACTCCAGGTCATTGGTCTGGGCAAAGATTTTTTGAGTAAGATTTAAAAAACACAGGCAACCAAAGCAAAAATACACAAACGGGATTACATCAAGCTAAAAAACAAATGAACAAAAAACCCTTCTAAACAGCAAAGGAAATAACAGAGTGAAGAGACAACCTACAGAATGGGAGAAAATTTGCAAACTATCTATCTGATGACAGATTAATAACCAGAATATATAAGGAACTCAAACAACTTGATAGCAAAAACAACAACAACGACGATGAAACCAAATATCTGATTTAAAAATGGGCAAATAAGCTGAATAGACATTTCACAAAAGAAGACATACAAATGGCCAACAGGTAAATGGAAAAGTGCTCAACATCACTAGTCATCAGAGAAATGCAAATCAAAACCACAATGAGATATCATCTCACTCCACTTAAAATAGGTATTGTCAAAAAGACCATTTGCTGGCAAGAATGCGGAAAAAGGGGAATGTTCACATACTATTGGTGGAAATGTAAATTAATACAGCTACTATTACAGTGGCTGTACACTATTACACTACATAAAGGAAAACAGTACGGAGATTCCTCAAAAACTAAAAATAGATCTTCCATATGATCTAGCAATTCCACTGCTGGGCATACATCCAAAAGAAAGGAAATCAATGTATCAAAGAGATATCTGCACTCTCATGTCTACTGCAGCAGTATTCACAATAGCCAAGATTGTAAACAACCTAAGTGCCCACCAACAGATGTAAGGGTACTTCTCTGTAGGGTTAAAAAGAAAAGAAAAGAAAAGAAAAAAAAAAAAACCCAAAAAATTCACAGACCCTTAGAAAGAAGCAATTTGCTGCTATAAAATCCATGAGACAGTAAAAAAACTGAGTGGCCAATGTGTGAGAAGGGAAAGTCTGCCTCTGAACACAGATCCTCACTGGCGAACCTGAAAATCCAGATCACAGGAGAAAGATTTAACCTAACCTATAGCTGAAACAACTTTAGAGAGCTGAGCGAAATATAAAGGTAGAAGAAGCAGTGGGGAAAGCCCTATAGGCACTCCTGGTCCCCAGGGAAGGCCAGGAAGGTAGTTTCTGACTTTTTCTCACAGGGGTCTTTGTTGCGGGGCTGCCAATGGAACTGGGGAAGGACCATAGGGGGAAAGAAACTTCAAGTTGAACTTTGTAATAATTTTGACTGAGCGTGAATTTTCCTGGGCAAAATGGAGAGGGGGGTGAACAGGAAGTGCAGATAAGAGCATGGAAACCACAGCAGGCAGGGAGAGGCGGGGCCTGAAAGCCCTGCTTGCTTTCTGAGCAGGGAAGCTTGTAGCCTTGGGCAAGATCTCAGTCTTGCTCACCTGGATATAAACTCCATGCTGTTGGTGGGGCATGGTGGTGAGACTGGCTTTGCTGGTTGCAGGGAAGCTGGATGAGACGTGTCACTGCCATCAGGTGTTCCTGAGGAAGAAGATAAATCTGAAAGTCTGGAAAAGTCTGGAAAACTTATTTGAGGGAATAATCAAGGAAAACTTCTCTGGCCTTCCTAGAGATCTAGACATCCAAACACAAGAAGCTCAAAGAACACCCAGGAAATTCATCACAAAAAGATCATCACCTAGACACATGGTCATCAGGTTATCTAAAGTCAAGGCAAAAGAAAGCATCTTAAGGACAGTGAGGCGAAAGCATCTGGTAACCTATAAAGGAAAACCTATCAGAATAACAGTAGATTTCTCAATAGAAACCCTATAAGCTAGAAGGGATTGGGGTCTTATCTTTAGCCTCCTTAAACAAAACAATTATCAGCCAAGAATCTTGTATCCAGCAAACCTAAACTTCATAAGTGGAGGAAAGATAAAGTCTTTTTCAGGCAAACAAATGCTGAGAGAATTCGCCACTACTAAGCCAGCACTACAAGAAATGCTAAAAGGAATTCTAACTCTTGAAACAAAACCTCAAAATACACCAAAGTAGAGCCATTTTAAAGAATATATCCCACAGGGTATCTAAGACAATAACAACAATAGCAAAAACAAAAATAAGGTATTCAGGCAACAACTAGCAGGATGAACAGAATAGTTATCTCACATCTCAATATTAACGTTGAATGTAAAATGATCCACTTAAAAGACACAGAATGGCAGAATGGATAAGAATTCACCCAATCAAGTGTCTGCAGTCTTCAAGAAACTCAGCTAACACATAAGGACCCACATAAATTTAAGGTAAAGGGGTGGAAAAAGATATTTCATGGAAATGAACATAAAAGCATGCAGGAATATTTATTTTTATATCAGACAAAAAAAAAAAAAAAAAGACCTTAAAATAGCAACAGGTAAAAAAGACAAAGAAGGACATTATGTAATGACAAAAGGAGTAGTCCAACAGGAAAATATCACAATCCTAAACGTATATGCATCTAACTCTAGAGCTCCCAAATTCACAAAACCATTATTACTAGACCTAAGAAAAGAGATAGACAGCAACACAATAATAGTGGGGGACCTCAATACTCCACTGACAGCACTAGACAGGTCATCAAGACAGAAAGCCAAAAAAGAAACAACGGACTTAAACTATACCCTTGAACAAATGGACTTAACAGATACTTACAGAACATTCTACCCAACTGCAGAATATACATTATATTCATCTATAAATTCAATGCAATTCCCATCAAAATACCACTATCATTCTTCACAGAACTAGAAAAAGCAATCCTAAAATTCATATGGAACAAAGAAAAAAGAGCCCACATAGCCAAAACAATACTAAGAAAAACAAAAAAGAACAACCAAAAAAACACAAATCTGGCTGGGCACGGTGGCTCACACCTGTAATCCCAGCACTTCAGGAGGCCAAGGTGGGTGGATCACCTGAGGGCATGAGTTCGAGACCATTCTGGCCAACATGGTGAAACTTCATCTCTATTAAAATACAAAAAATTAGCCAGGTGTGGTTGCGCATGGCTGTAATCCCAGCTACTTGGGAGGCTGAGGCAGGAGAATTGCTGGAACCCAGGAGGTAGAGGTTGCAGTAATTGCACCACTGCACCTCCAGCCTGGGCAACAAGAGCAAAACTCCATCTCAAAAAAAAAAAAAAAAAAAAAAAAAAACAACAAATCTGGAGGCATCACATTACCTGACTTCAAACTATACTGCAAGGCCATAGTCACCAAAACGTCATAGTACTGACACAAAAATAGGCACACAGACTGATGGAACAAAATAGAGAATCCAGAAATAAAGCCAGATACTTATAGCCAACTGATCTTCAACAAAGCAAACAAAAACATAAAGTGGGGAAAGGACACCCTATTCAACAAATGATGCTGGGATAATTGGCAAGCCATATACAGAAGAATGGAACTAGAGCAAAACTCCGTCTCAAAAAATAAATAAATAAAAATAAATAAAAAATCTGGCCGGGCGCAGTGGCTCACGCCTGTAATCCCAGCACTTTGGGAGGCCGAGGCGGGCGGATCACAAGGTCAGGAGATCGAGACCATCCTGGCTAACACAGTGAAACCCCGTCTCTACTAAAATGCAAAAAATTAGCCGGGCGTGGCGGCGGGCGCCTGTTGTCCCAGCTACTTGGGAGGCTGAGGCAGGAGAATGGCGGGAACCCGGGAGACGGAGCTTGCAGTGAGTGGAGATCCCGCAACTGCACTCCAGACTGGGGGACTGAGCAAGACTCTGTCTCAAAAAAAGAAAAAAAAAAGTCTGCCAGGTGTGATGGCCCATGCCTATAATCCCAGCATTTGGGAGGTCAAGGAGGGAAGATCACTTGAGCCCAGGAGTTTGAGACCATCCTAGGCTGTAACATGGCAAAACTCTATCTCTACAAAAAATTCCAAAATTAGCAGGGCATGGTGGCATGTGTCTGTAGTCCCACCTACTGGAGTGCAGTAGCATGATGTGGGCTCATCGCAACCTCTGCCTCCTGGGGTCAAGCAATTCTGTCTCAGCCTCCCGAGTAGCTGGGACTATAGGCACATGCCGCCATGCCTGGCTAATTTTTGTATTTTTAGTAGAGACGGGATTTCACCATGTTGGTCAGGCTGGTCTTGAACTCTTGACCTCAGGTGATCCATCTGCCTCAGCCTCCCAAAATGCTGGGATTACAGGCATGAGCCACCGCACCCAACCAGGCTTTCATGTCTTTTAATGCTATTGTGAATGTTGGGCCTTAAAATTTTCAATTCTGATTTTTTGTTCCTAGTATTTAGAAATACAATTAATTTTTGAAATTGATCTTGTACCATTCAACTGTACTGAACTCATTTATTAGTTGCAGCAGCTTCTTTGTACATTCTGTAGAATTTTCTTTTCTTTTTTTTTTTTTTTTTTTTGAGACGGAGTCTTGCTCTGCCGCCCAGGCTGGAGTGCAGTGGCCGGCTCTCAGCTCACTGCAAGCTCCGCCTCCCGGGTTCACGCCATTCTCCTGTCTCAGCCTCCCGAGTAGCTGGGACTACAGGCGCCCGCCTCGTCGCCTGGCTAGTTTTTTTTGTATTTTTTAGTAGAGACGAGGTTTCACCGTATTAGCCAGGATGGTCTCGATCTCCTGACCTCGTGATCCGCCCGTCTCGGCCTCCCAAAGTGCTGGGATTACAGGCTTGAGCCACCGCGCCCGGCCATTCTGTAGAATTTTCTACTTAAAAGTATGTCATCTGCAAGTAAAGGCAATTTAATGTCTCCCTTTCCAATCTGGATATATTTTATTTCTTTTTCTTGCCTTGATATACTGGCTTTCTTTAGTACAATGTTGAATACAAGTGGTGAGAACTTACATGCCTGCCTTATTCCTAATGTTAGGGAGAAACATTCAGTCTTTCATCATTAAGTATCATATTAGCTTTAGATTTTGAGGGCTAACTTTATAAAGTTGAGGAAATTTTATTCCTTTTATTCCTTCTACTCTTAGGTAACATTTTATTTGTTTGTTTGTTTGTTTGTTTGTTTACTTATTTGAGGCAGTCTTGCTCTGTTATCCAGGCTGGAATACAGTGATGCAATCATGGCTCACTTCCGCCTCATCTTCCCAGGCTCACACAATCCTCTCACCTCAGCCTTCTGAGTAGCTGGGACTACAGACACATGCCACCATGCCCTGCTAATTTGGGAATTTTTTGTAGAGATGGGGTTTTGCCATGTTGCCTAGTATGGTTTTGAACTCCTGGGCTCAAGTGATCATCCCGCCCTGACCTCCCAAATGCTGGGATTATAGGCATGAGCCACCACACCTGGTAGATTTTTTATTTATTTTTATTTATTCATTTATTTTTTGAGATGGAGTTTTGTTCTTGTTGCCCAGGTTGGAGTGCAATGGCACGATCTTGTCTCCCTGCAACCTCCCCGTCCCAGGTTCAGGTGATTTTCCCGCCTCAGCTTCTCAAGTAGCTGGGATTACAGGCATACACCATCACTTGTGGCTAATTTTGAATTTTTAGTAGAGATGGGGCTTCACCATGTTGGCCAGGCGGGTTTCAAACTCCTGACCTCAGGTGATCCACCTGCTTGTGCCTCCCAAAGTGCTGAGATTACAGGTGTAAGCCACCACACCTGGCCCTGGGAGATTTTTTTAAAAAATCGGGAACAGATACTGGATTTTTATGAAATATTTTTTCTGAATCTACTGAGCTGAACATACAGTAGGTTTGTTTTTTGTTTGGTTTGGTTTGGGTTTTTTTATACGGTAAATTCCATTGATTTTCAAATGTTAAACCAAACTTGCATTTCTGAGGGGAGATTCCAGTTGGGCATAATGTATTACCATTTTTGGACATTGTTTGATTCAACTCGGTAAACTTTTGTTAAGGCTCCTTTTGCATTTATGTTCATGAGGTATATTGGTCCTTAGCTTTTGTTTGTTTGAGTCTTGTAATTGTTGTATTTTGGTGTCAGAGTAATGCTAGCCTCTAGTCTCATAGGATGAGTTAGTATTTTATTCTTCTCAAATTTTTGAAAGAATTTGCATAGCATTGGTGTTATTTATTTCCTAAACGTTTGGTAGAATTTGCCAAATAATTTAATTTTGAAAATTTGTTTAATGTTTATGTTTTAACTTTAAGTTCAGGGTTATATGTGCAGGTTTGTTATATAGGTAAACTTATGTCATGTGGGTTTGTTGTACAGATTATTTCATTACCCAGGTATTAGGCCTAGTACCCATTAGTTATTATTCCCCATCCTCTCCCTCCTTCCAACCTTCACCCTCTGATAGACCCCAGTGTTTGGTTCCCCTGTATGTGTCCATGTGTTATCATTTAGCTCCCACTTATAAGTGAGAACATGCAGTATTTGGTTTTCTGTTCCTTTGCTAGTTTGCTAAGGATAATGACCTCCAGCTCCATTCATGTTCCTCCATCGCATAGGACATGATCTCATTCTTTTTTATGGCTGCATAGTATTCCATGGTGTATATGTACCATATTTTCTTTATCCAGTCTCTCATTGCTGGGCATTTAGGTTGATTCTATGTCTTTGCTATTGTGAATAGTGCTGCAACAAACATATGCATCCATGTATCTTTATAACAGAACAATTTATATTCCCCTGGGCATATACCCAGTAATGGAATTACTAAATCAAATGGTATTTCTGTTTTTAGGTCTCACCAAAGAATTTATATGAGCCCGGAGTAGTTTTATTTTAATAGGAAGATTTTAACTATAGGTGCAAGTTCTTTAATAGAAAAGGTGCCATTTGGGATTGTTTCTTTTGTGTGTGCTTAGGTAGCTTGTATCTCTCAATGAATTTGTCCATTTCATCTAAATTGTTGAATTTATTGGCATGACAGTGTTCCTAATTTCCTTTGTTTTGCTTTTAATACCTGTGGATTCTGCATTGATATCATGTCTTACTCCTGACATGGGCAATTTGTATCCTCTCTATTTTTCTTTTAATTCCTTCCTTCCTTCCTTTTTTCCTTTCCTTTTTCCTTCTCTTCCTCCTCCTCTTCCTCCTCCTTTTACATCCAGAATACACAATGCAGTTCCTTTCTTCCTTTTACTGATCAGCCTGGCTAGGAGATTATCAATTTAATTGATCACAAAGTAACAGCTTTTGGTCTCATTGATTTCCTCTGTTAATTTTCTGCTTTCTGTTTAATTATGCTCTTTATTCTTCTTCTTTATTTATTTATTTTTGCTTACTTTGGATTTCATTTACTCTTTTCATTTCTAGTTTATTAAGGAGGAAGCTGATGTCACTGATTTGGTTCTTTTTTACTAATATAGGCACTTAGTGCAATAAATTTCCCTCTGAGTGCTGCTTTAGCTACATTTTACAAATTTCAATATGTTGTCATTTTGTTTTAACTCAACTCATGTTGTTTTTCTGATTTCCCTTTCTGATTTCTTCTTTGACCCTATGGGTTGTTTAGAAGTGTGTTATTTCATTTACAACTATTTTGAGGGTTTTTTCAGATATTTCTATTTTTGATTTTTAATTTTATTCCACATTGGTCAGAAAACATACTTTATACGATTTGAATCCTTTAAATTTATTGAGATTTTTGGGGGGCTCACAATATCATCTGTTTTAGTAAACATTCCATGTGCAATTTAAAAAAGTATATTCTGTTGTCATTGAGTGGAGTGTTTTATAAATTTCAATTTTGTCAAATTGTTTGATAGTGTTGTTCAACACTGTATCTTTGCTAATTTTCTGTTCACTTGTTCTATCACATATTGAGTGATGGACATTAAAATCTCTGACTATAATTAAGGATTGCATCTATTTATTCTCAGAGTTCTATCAGTTTTGCTCCTTGTATTGTGAAAATGCGTTATTAGGTCCATAATTTAGGATTATTATTTCCTCTTCATGAATTGACTACTGTATCATTATAAATCATCTTCTTTATCTCTGGTAGTACTTTTTAAGTACTGAAATATTTGTCTACAACTACTCCAGTTTTCTTTTGATTAGTGTAAGCATAGTATATATTATTCTATTCTTTTACTTTTAATGTATTTGTATTTTTATATTTAATGTGGGTTTCCTGCAGGTAGAATATAATTAAAATCTTACTCTTTGCCTTTTAATGGGGTATGTTTAGACCATTTATATTTAATATAATTATCATTATCATTATTATTATTATTCTTATTATTAGAGAGAGAGTCTTTCACTTTCACCCAGACTAGAGTGTAGTGGTGCTATCATTGCTCATTGCAGTCTTAAACTCTTGGACTCAAGCAGTCCTCCTGCCTTGGCCTCCCACAGTGTTGGGATTAGAGGAGTGAGCCACCATGCCTCGCCTACATTTAATGTAATTTTTTTCTTTTACGTTTTGCATTTCTTTGTTTTTTTACGTCTTTTTTTTTTTTTTTTTTTTTAAGTTCAGGGGTACATGTGCAAAATGAACAAGTCTGTTACATAGGTAAAAATGTGCCATGATGATTTGCTGCACAGATCATCCCATCACCTAGGTATTAAGCCCAGCATCCATCAGCTATTCTGATGCTCTCCTTCCTCCCTTCTTCTCCTACCCTCAACAGACCTCAGTGTGTGTTGTTCCCCACCATGTGTCCATGTTTTCTCATTATTCAGCTCCCACTTATAAGTGAGAAAATGTGGTATTTGATTTTCTGTTCCTGCATTAGTTTGTTGAGGATAACGGCCTCCAGCTCCATCCATGTCCCTGCAAAGGACATGATCTCATTCTTTTTAATGGCTGCATAGTATTCCGTGGTGTATGTGTACCACATTTTCTTTATCTAGTCTATCATTGCTGGGCATTTAGGTTGATTCTATGTCTTTGCTATTGTAAATAGTGGTGCAATGAACATACGCATGCATGTATCTATAATAGAATGAGGGCTGGGCACAGTAGCTCATGCCTGTAATCCCAGTACTTTAGGAGGCCGAGGCAGGTGGATCATCTGAGGTCAGGAGTTTGAGACCAGCCTGGCTGGCATAGTGAAACCCCGTCTCTACTAAAAATATAAAAATTAGACAGGCATGGTGGCATGCACCTGTATTCCTAGCTACTCGGGAGGCTGAAGTGTAAGAATTGCTTGAACCTGGGAGGTGGAGGTTGCAGTAAGCCCAGTTCACATCACTGCACTCCAGCCTGGGTGACAGAGTGAGACTCCATCTCAAAAAAAAAAAAAAAAAAAAAAAAAAATAGAATGATTTATATTCCTTTGGGTATATACCCAGTAATTGGATTGCTGGGTCAAATGGTATATCTGCCTCTAGGTCTTTGAGGAATTGCCACATTTTCTGCCACAATGGTTGAACTAATTTACACTTCCACCAACAGTGTAAAAGTGTTCCTTTTTCTCCATAACCTTGCCAGTATCAGTTATTTTTTTACTTTAACAATAACCATTCTGATTGTGAGATGGTATCTCATTGTGGTTCTGTTTTGCATTTCTCTAATGATCAGTAATGTTGAACCTTTTTTTATATGTTTGTTGGCCACATGTACGTATTCTTTTGAGAAGTGTCTGTTCATGTCCTTTTTCCACTTTTTAACGGGATTGTTTTCTTTTCTTGTAAGTTTAAGTTTTTGTTCTTCCTTGTAAATGTTGGATATTAGACCTTTGTCAGATGAATAGTTTATAAAAATTTTCTCCCTCATTCTGTAGGTTGTCTGTTCATTCTGATGATCTTTTCTTTTGCTGTGCAGAAGTGCTTTAGTTTAATTAGATCTTATTTGTCAATTTTTTATTTTGTTGCAATTGCTTTTGGCATCTTCATCATAAAATCTTTGCCTGCGCCTATGCCCTGAATGGTATTGCCTAGATTTTCTTCTTGGATTTTTATGGTTTTGGGTTTTACATTTAAGTCTTTTTTTTTTTTTTTT
>NW_016804151.1:3202293-3208190 GCF_001698545.2 Rhinopithecus bieti
TTTTGTATTTTTAGTAGAGATGCGGTTTCACCGTGTTAGCCAGGATGGTCTCGATCTCCTGACCTCGTGATCCACCTGTCTCGGCCTCCCAAAGTGCTAGGATTACAGGCTTGAGCCACCGCACCCAGCCTACATTTAAGTCTTTAATCCACCTCAAGTTAATTTTTTTTTATATAAGGAAGGGGTCCAGTTTCAATTTTCTGCATATGACTAGCCAGTTCTCCCAGCACCATTTGTTAAATAGGGAATCCTTTCCCCATTGCTTGTTTTTGTCAGGCTTGTTGAAGATCAAATGGTTGTAGGTGTGTGGTCTTATTTCTGGGTTGTCTATTCTGCTCCATTTGTCTATGTGTCTGTTCTTGTACCAGTACCATGCTCTTTTGGTTGCTGTAGCCTTGAAGTATAGTTTGAAGTCAGATAGCATGATGTCTCCAGCTTTGTTCTTTTTGCTTAGGATTGTCTTGGCTATTTGGGCTCTTTTTTGGTTCCATATGAATTTTAAAATAGTTCTTTTTAAATTCTGTGACAAATGTCAGTGATAGTTTATTGGGAATAGCATTAAAGCTATAAATTGCTTTGGACATTGTGGCCATTTTCATGATATTGATTCGTACTATCCATGAGCATGGAATGTTTTCCATTTGTTTTGTGTCATCTTCCTTTCTTTTGAGTTTTATTGTTTTGCATTGATTCTTTCTTTTCTTTGTGGGCTTATCCACCTTCAACATTCAAGGTTGCTGACCTTTGGGTGGGATTTTTGTGTTGTTTTCTTTGTTGTTGTTGTTTCCTGTTTGTTTGTTTTTCTTTTAACCATCTGGCCACTTTTCCATAGGGCTGCTGTGGTTTTCTGGGGTCTGCTCCAGACCCTAGTCACCTTTGTTTTCCTGTACCTGAAGGTATCATCGGTGAAGGCTGTGAAACAGCAAAAATGGCAGCCCGCCTCTTCCTCTGGAAACTCCATCCCAGGGGGTTACTGATCTATTGTCAACCTGAATGTACCTGTAGGAAGTGGCTGGAGACCCTGGTTGGAAGGTCTTACCCAGTCAGGAGGAACGGGATCACAGACCCACTTGAAGAAGCAGTTTGGTTGCTTTTTGGTAGAGCAGCTGTACTGTGTTGGGGAACTTTTCAGCCCCTGATCGATTTGGACTCTCCAAGGCCCACAGGATGAACTGGCTGAGAAACCTGAATGGCCAAGGTGGTGGCCTGTCTGTTCTGGCATGCTTCTAATGATATCAGAATCGCCTGGATCAATGATGGACAGCGTGCATACTCTGCAGTATTTCCCACATGCTATGCCCAGTTCAAAAGTATTGTCACTGTAGTGATGCACACCAGTTTTGGTCAACACGGTATAGCACTCTATTTTGAATTTCCTCAAAGCCGGGCAGTTTTCAGTGAGGATAGCCAATTTTGCTTTGCCTTGCCTGATCATCTTTAGAGTCTGCTTGTACCCCAGTATGTACTTTCCACTTTTTATAACAAGTAGGAGCCTAGAGTTGATCCATTCCACTGACTTTTTAATCTTCTTTGCAGCCACCATCTTCCTGTATTAGGTGTGGGATGGCCCCCAAACGAAAGCAGCTGCCAAGATAACTGGGAGGCAAGAAGGGAAGACCTAGAATTTTTCTAAAGCAAAACTTTGATGGGCTGCCCACCTATTTCATCCCCAGGCACCTTGTAATTGTTAATTATTGCCACAGATCTCTTGGGTTAAAGCTCTTGATTAACATTTCCTCTCTGCAGCTTAATGTGGTAATTGCATCTATCCTGTCTCTGATGATTAAATGCTGCCACCTGGCCTTCTACACACCAGGATTCTATTATTCCATTGAAATCAGGGATTCCTAATTTCATGGCAACATTTCCGACCATCATCACTGACCTACAGAATCAGCCAACACTGAGCTTTAAAATAATACTGAGGCTTCCAACCCAAGTATTTATTAAATGATTGATTTTTTATATTTATTAATTTGTTAATGGTTTGGTGAAGGGAATACCCTCTAGGCCTCCAGGAGGTATGGTTGATATGTGGGTGATCACATCTGCTCTAACATACTGATTTCCCTAAGCCTGCGGCTTAATTCCTAGAGCATACCAAAGAAGTAATGGCATCTCAATTTCTTTTTTTTTGAGACTGAGTCTCACTCTGTCACCCAGGCTGGAGTGCAGTGGCATGATCTCAGCTCACTGCAAGCTCCACCTCCCAGGTTCAAGCCATTCTTCTGCTTCAGCCTCCTGAGTAGCTGGGACTACAGGTGTGCACCACCACACCGACCTAATTTTTGTATTTTTGGTAGAGACAGGGTTTCACCATCTTGGCCAAGCTGATCTTGAATTCCTTACCTCGTGATCCACTTGCCTCGGCCTCTCAAAGTGCTGGGATGGCATCTCAATTTCATTCACTATAGGCCACTATTGAAGTCAGTCCTGCTAACCAACCAAACAAATTGTTAGTTACACCTAGGCAGTTAAACATATTAAATCTCCATATTTATATTAATAAATTTAGCCAGATCCAACCTTACATTTTTTTTCTCTGTGGACTAATACCTTTAGAATATACTGTCAATATGCTCCCCAAATTTCTGACAATACGAGTTATCCTTCAACTGCTGCATTTTCTGTGTTTACAGTATTTTCTCTCACTCAGCAGACCTTGCTATTTTCCCTCTGAGCTATGCTGGGAATTAACTATTGTGAGTTTGGAGTTGATGCAGGTCTTCAGGAGAGAGTTTTTTTTAAAAAATTGGATATGGTCAGAATATAGATTGTGTTTAAGCTACAAGATTGGATGTGACCATCAAGACAGCATAGATAAGAAAGAAAAGAGTTGCAAGGGCCAAACCTAATATTTAGGGATCAGGCTGAGGGAAATGGATCAGCAAAGGAAGAATGGCCAATAAGGTAAGAGGAAAACAAATCCTGAAGCAAGTGTAGAATGTGTTTAGCGGAGAAAAAATTATCAATGGTCCGATAATTGACCATTTGATTTGGCCACATAAAGGTTATTGGTGACCTTGGCAGGCAGTTTGAGTTGTGTTGAAGGTAAAACCCTAACTGGAGCAAGTTTGAGAGAAGATGTGGAAGGAACTTGTAAACAAAAAATACAGGCAACACTTATGAAGAATTTTGTTGTAACAAAAGCAGAGAAATGGAATGTAAGCTGGAGGAGGATGTCAGGTCAAAGGAGGACATCTCTCTCTTTCTAGAATGGGGGATTTTTCAGCATGTTTCTGTGCTCATGTGAATGATCCAGTAGAGACAGAAAAACTGATGCAGGAGGGTGAGAGGAGAATTACCAGAGTAATGTCCTTAGTGAGGTGAGATGAGAAGGAATGGGATCTAGTGCTGCAATGGAAGAGTGGCTTTAGGAGAAAAGACAGTTCATTTTTATAAACAAGAGGAAAGGTAGTATCTGGGCACAGATGAAGGATGGGTAGATGTGCTGATGGTAGGAACCTGTGGAAATTCTCCCCTGGGTGCTTTTTATTTATTTTTCACTAATTAATTTTACTGATATATAATTTGCATACAGTAACATGCACAGATCTTTTGTATATAATCTAATGAGTTAAGATAAATGTACCCTTCTGTGTAAAAAACACCCCAGTCAAGACAGACCCAGAACATTTCTGTCAACACAGCAAGTTCCCTCCAGCCTCTTTCCAGTTAATCCCCTCATCCTCCTCCTTGCCATCAACGCCCCCTCCTATTGCCCAGCAGCCCCAGGCAACAACTAATTTGATTTCTATTACTATAGACTAGTTTTACCAGTCTTAATTTTCACACAAATAGAATAATAAAATCTGTAGTGTTTTCTGGCTTTTTTCCTTAATATGATGTTTTGAAGTCACCTATAGTATTATTATATCAATAGTTTATTATTTTATTACAGAGTAGTATTCCATAATACAAATGTACCACAGTATGTATAGTCATTCTCCCATTGAACATTTGGATTGTTTCCAGTTTTTGGTTTTTGTGAATAAAGCTACTGTGAACATTCTTAGGCTAATCTTTTTGACAATTGTTTTTAACTCCAAGACCTGTACATTGAGAAAGATATTGTCCCTTAGCTTCAGATTCATATACCTAGTTGTCTACTTGAATGATTCCCAGGTTCTTCAAACTCAAAATATTCCAAACTGAGTCCTTCCCTTAAACCTGGTCCGCCTCCAAGATCTCCCTTCTCAGTAACAGCACCATTATCCACCTCACGGCCCCTGCTAGAAACGTAGAAGTTGCTCTTAACTTTTCCTCTCCCTCACCTGCTGTTTCCAGTCACTCACCATATCCTGTTGATTTGATTTCCTATCTTTTTTTGCAAACATCTTATGAATCCACCCATTATCTACTACAGTCTAATCCATTTCCTACATAGAAAAAATATGGTTGGGCATGGTGGATCATGCTTATAATCCCAGCACTTTCCCAGCACTTTTGGAGGCCCAGGCAGTCGCCTAGGCAACATGGTGAAACTCTGTCTCTACAAAACAAAACAAAACAAAGCAAAACAAAACAAAACAAAACACGAAAAACAAGCCGGGCATGATGGTGCAAGTCTGTGGTCCCAGATACTCAGGAGGCTGAGGTGGGAGGATTGCTTGAGCTTAGGGGGTTCGAGGCTGCAGTGAGCCACGATGGTGCCACTGTACTCCAGCCTGGGCGACCAAAAGGAGACCCTGTCTCAAAAAAAAATTCTTTTTTTTTTTTGAGACGGAGTCTCGCTGTGTCGCCCAGGCTGGAGTGCAGTGGCCGGATCTCAGCTCACTGCAAGCTCCGCCTCCCAGGTTTACGCCATTCTCCTGCCTCAGCCTCCCGAGTAGCTGGGACTACAGGCGCCCGCCACCTCGCCCGGCTAGTTTTTTGTGTTTTATTAGTAGAGAGTAGAGTTAGTAAAGAGGGTGTTTCACCATGTTAGCCAGGATGGTCTCGATCTCCTGACCTCGTGATCCGCCCGTCTCAGCCTCCCAAAGTGCTGGGATTACAGGCTTGAGCCACTGCGCCCGGCTGAAACAGATTTTCTGAAGCTCAGATCTGATCATCTTGTTCCTGATCAGCTCTTCCATAATAACTATCCCTTGCCTTACCTTCATGATAAAAACCAAAGCCCTTAGCATGGCTTTCAGTCCCGATCCAGCCCCCGATTAC
Source organism: Rhinopithecus bieti (assembly GCF_001698545.2). NCBI lineage: Eukaryota > Metazoa > Chordata > Mammalia > Primates > Cercopithecidae > Rhinopithecus > Rhinopithecus bieti. Next base: position 3,207,451 of record NW_016804151.1, read on the forward strand.
CTTGGTAGCCTGATCTCAAAGCTCCAGGCCCACTGAACACATTTCCATTTTTCAAATGTTCTCTCTTGCTTGAGGCTCTTCACTTTGTCTATAATCTTCTCTTTCCTGCTCTTGTTTGCCTGACTAATTTCTAGCATCGTTTTAACATTGCACTTCCTCTGGGTGGCCCTCGACCTCCACTATGTGCTTCATAGCACATACTTGATCGTAATTACTTTTTTTTTTTTTTTTTTTTTGAGTCAGAGTCTTATTCTGTCACCCAGGCTGGAGTGCAGTGGCGCCATCTCGGCTCACTGCAACATTCACCTCCCAGGTTCAAGTGACTTTCCTGCCTCAGCTTTCTGAGTAGCTGGAATTACAGGCACTCGCCACCATGCCTGGCTAATTTTTGTATTTTTAGTAGAGATGGCGTTTCACCATGCTGGCCAGGTTGATCTCGAACTCCTGACCTCAGGTGACCCGCTCACCTCAGCCTCCCGAAGTACTGGAATTATAGGCGTGAGCCACCGCGCCCAATCCATAATTACTTATTGAATTGTCTTTATCTCCCTCAAGTGGAATAAACAGTCTCGTTCACTGTTGCATTTCCCTTGCTTAGTACATAGTAAAAATACTTAATAAATATCTGTTAATTGAATAAACAATACTTAATAGGCTTTAATGTCCATTGTTCATATTTTATAGCACAACTTCCTCATTTGGAATTCCTTTTTTTTTTTTTTTTTTTTTTTTTTTTTTTT
>NW_016804151.1:3209651-3218445 GCF_001698545.2 Rhinopithecus bieti
CCACTTGGATTAATGATACATATCTTAAACTTCATTCAAAAATTAAGCCCCTGATCTGCTTTTCCAGCTGAATGAAACGGTAAGCTTTTCAGTTGTCACCAATAAAACCTAAATCTCTGTAACCAAGCTGGATTTTTTTTCCTCCCTATAATCATAGAGAATTCTACACAAAGCCCTTAGGTATGAGCTGAGGAAGAAGCAACAGAAAAAATGCTGTAAATATGAGACACCTTCACATGACACTTACTTGTACCTTGCTTGTGTCTGGCCGTATGTATACACCGCTTTCACTTGATGGAATGCTGCTGGCAACATCAGACTATATGGCTAGGTAGGTCATACAACACTTGTTTCATGGAAGGTTCCTCAAAATCCATGGTTCCTTGGTACCTTACAGTCAGGTGCTCAGTTTCTACCAGAAACCAGTATCAGAACAAGAGTTGCTTATCAAAAATAGAATAGTCACTTGCCAAAAAGGGCATAGTTTCCTCCCAAACTATCAGGTACCTCCATTTTGACTCCTTTACTAGAACTTGCCATCATCTCCATGCAGCTCCCTGATCCACCTTTATCAGCCAGAGAAACTTTTTTGCTCTGGGGCCCTCTCAAAGCTGAGATCTTTTGTGTTAACCTGAAAATGGATTACAGCAACATATTCAATACAGTGTATGCTGCCTCCAAAATCCAAGGAAGCTCACAAACCATTGTGTCTCTTCCTGAGTGGTAGGGAGAGTAGAAAAACATGATCATCATTTTAGAGGGAATATCCTAACTCATCCAGGCTGAAGTACAAGTGGTGCTCAAGACTGATCAATTATGCCTTACAGAGAATGTGCCAAGTTTTGTTAGGAGAATAACAGCAAGGATTTGAAGCACTTAGGGGCACTTGAACACTTAGAGGCCATTGTAGGGTTATTAACTGACCTAATTTCAATATTGTTGTATCTTAGGGAATAGAAGAATTATGAAGAAAAGAAAAAAGACGAGAGAACGAGTTGTCTATGAAGTACTCAGAACACACATTTTTTACATGAAGCTCACCATCTTTTTTTTTTTGAGATGGAGTTTCACTCTTGTTGCCCAGGCTGGAGTGCAGTGGCACGATCTCGGCTCACTGCAAGCTCCGCCTCCCGGGTTCACGCCATTCTCCTGCCTCAGCCTCCCGTACAGCACCTGATCAAGAGCAGTGCTTCTCCATTTGTTTTGCAGAGAAACGTTTTCATTTCCCGTGTGTTCCATTTCCCTCTGAAATTCTGATTTTATCCATTTTTTTAAGGCTCTTCTTTATCTCCTTTCTTAAGGCACTGTTGCTATGGCACTTTTCTATAACCTTTTCATTCCTGTGTACAGTAGCTTAAAATTGCAGTGATTGAGCATAGCCTACTTGTTTGTATAAATTATTGAAATCCATTTGCACCCCGTAAGAATGGACTTAAAAGTACTGCTGGACAGGCATGTGTGCTTAAAGTACATTGATTGCTCAAATATAAAGAAATGGCCCAATGAACATGGTTGTGGGAGGGGAAAGAGGAAACAGAGCTAGTCAGATGTGAATTGTATCTGTTGTAATAAACATGTTAAAACAAAAAACAAAAAAAGAAAAAAAAAGAAAAGAAGCCATTTCCATAACATAAAAGTACAAAGAGAAACCGCAAGTGTTGATATAAAAGCTGCAGCAAGTTAGCCAGAAGATTTAGCTAAGATAATTAATGAATGTGGCTACACTAAACAACATATTTTCAGTGTAGATGAAATAGCTGTCTCTTGGAAGAAGAAGCCATCTGGGACTTTCATAGCTAGAAAGAATACATCATAAGCTACATAAGCTACACCTTGACCTAACGTTTTTGCGTGGGCGTTTGTGCTTACTTTATATCTCTTGTTGAGGTTTGCTGAAGATGGCGGTATATAGGCTAAGCAAGAGATGGTGGGGTGTATCGGGGTTTATCGATTATAGAACAGGCTCCTCTAGGGGGGTATGAAGCACCGCCAAGTCCTTTGAATTTTAAGCTGTTGCTTGTAGTGTTCTGGCGAATAGTCTTGTTGTTTTGACTATTAAAGTTTAGGGCTAAGCATAGTGGGGTATCTAATCCCAGTTTGAGTCTTAGCTATTGTGTATTCAGAGTTTTTAAAGCCACTTTCGTAGTTTATTTTACATTGGCTAGGATTTTACAGTTTAGAAAGAGTTTAGCTTTATTTAGTTGGATTTATCTAAAACACCCTTTACGCCGATGTCTATTAGCTTGGGTCAATCGTATGGCCGCGGTGGCTGGCACGAAATTGACCAACCCTAGAATAGCATAGCTTAGTTAAACTTTTGAGTGCCTGGTTTCAAAGCTTCCAAGGACAGGCAGACTCTCTTGTTAGGGGCTAAGGCAGCTGTTGACTTTAAGTTGAAACCAATGTTCATTTCCCATCCCCAAATTCCTAGGGCCCTGAAGAATTATGCTAAATTTACTCTACCTGTGCTCTACAAATGGAACAACAAAGCCTGAATGACAGCACATCTGTTTACAGCATGGTTTACTGGATATTTTAAGCCCACTATTGAGACCTCCTGCTCAGGGAAAAAAAAAAATCCTTCAAAATGTTACTGCTCATTGACAATGGACCTAGTCAATTAAGAGCTCTGATGGAGATGTACAAGGAGATTAATGTTTTTTCATGCCTGCTAACACAACATCCATCTATTCTGTAGCCCATGGATTAAGGAGTAATTTCAACTTTCAAGTCTTATTACTTAAGAAGCACATTTCGTATGGCTGTGGCTGCCATAGATAGTGATTCTTCTGATGGATCTGGGCAAAGTCAATGGAAAACCTTATGGAAAAGATTCACCATTCTAATGCCATTAAAAACATTTGTGATTGATGTAGCCTGAAGATTAATTGTAATGCTGCAATCTCATAATAAAACTTGAACAGATGAAAAGTTGCTTTTTATGGATGAACAAAGAAAGTAGTTTCTTGAGATGGAATCTACTTCTGGTGAAGATGCTGTGAACACTGTTGAAACGGCAACAAAGGATCAAAAAATATTACATAAGCTTAGTTAATAAAGCAATGGTGGGAGGTTTTGAGATGATTATCTCCAATTTTGAAAGAAGTTCTACTGTGGGTAAAATGTTATCAAACAGCATTACATGCTACAGAGAAATCTTTCATGAAAGGAAGAGTCAGTCAATGTGCCAAACTTCATTGTTGTCTTATTTTAAGAAATTGCTACATCCATTCCATCTTTCAGCAACCACCACCCTGATCAGTCAGCAGCCATCAACATGGAAACAAGACTGTCTTCCAGCAAAAAGATTATGACTTGCTGAAGGCTCAGATGATTGTTAACAATTTTTAGTCATAAAGCATTTTAATTTAGGTATGTACGTGTTCTTTTTAACATAATGCTATTGCACTCTAGCAATGGACTACAGCATAGTGTAAATAATAACTTTTATATGGATTGGGAAACAAAAAAAAATTGTGTGACTTGGTTTATTGCCATATCCACTTTATTGTAGTGGTCTAGAACGAAAACCACGTTATATCTGAGGATGGTATCCACCATCATCAAGTGGAAACTATGTAAATAGGACTAGACCCAACAGGTCCAAAGTCACAAGAAAGTTGCATGTGCAGATGGCTCACACTGCAACATGCCTTTTCTGATTTCACTGCCACACTTTCCATATCCCACTCCTGTGGAATCACGGATGCTTCCTTATGATCACTTGCCTGGGGAGGGAAAAAAAAAAAAAAAAACTTAACCAAGTTTATAGAAATCTCTGTATGGTATGATAGCTCTTGCCCTAAATGGGTTTCTGTAACATTCAGTTCCATCTAGGTAGACCCTGAAGGATGGTGGGAAAGGGATATCCTCACTGTGGGAGAAACTTCAAGAACTGTAACTCATTGGGCAGTCTGCTCCTTGCAAATGAAAACATCTTATGTGATGTGAATTTTCCATGCAACATTGCTTCAACAAATGAACTCTGTGAGTCAATATTCTGATACCCATTAGATTTACAGGTCTTATCTAACACCCCATTAGCCAGAAGCATTTGATGTTGATCTTAGAGAATAGTGACATGGCTACTGAAAACCCAGTTACATTGCCAGCTATCAGGCCATGCTATTTTGGGGTGTGAAGCTGGGATGTAGTCCTGCAGGATGAGGTAAATGCTCAGAACCTTTGAATAATACATAGTGCAGTTTCTCTTCTCCAGGAACCAAAGGAGTATGAATGGGATTGTGCCTCCAAAAGTTTTATCAGTAGCTCTTGCACAAAATGTTTGTTTCCGGTCTTCATGACTTTGGTCTTTGATAATTTAGCAGTTTTAATAATTAAGGTAAGAGTATGCACACCAGGGATACAGTAATTTTGTGGGATAGACAAGTAGAAATGTCTTTTAGTCAGAAAATACAGGGTCACAATTTAAATGAGAAGACAAGACTAGAGATAACAGTTTGAGAGTCTTCAGGTGTCCGATGTGAAGGTGTAAGAGTAAATTAGTCCTCTCAAGGAGAGTGCAGACTGAGCAGCCAGCCAAAGACTGCACCCTGGGAAATCCTACAGTCAGAGACTGAAGAAATGAACACAGGCTGAAGCAATCTACAATAAAAATCAGTGAGGCATTTCTAGCTTTAAACAGTATTTGGCTAGCAGCCCTGCCTCAGCATCTCTCAACTGCTGCCTAAAACACATAAAAAGGTAAAGAAAAATGACAAAATTAATCCTAACACAGAGCATAAAGAATGACAAGCTGCTCGCTCATTACCAGGAGGAATTGCCCTAATTTATGAGGCTAATGGAGTTGGATACAGAAAAACAATTGCTGGCTTATCCATACTCTACTTCATGGTATAGAACAGATCCACCCATCTGAAAGAAAGTTTGGCATCTGAGCACCCCTTTCCCAGTCTGCTCACTGAATTAGAGAGCCGGTATCCATCAGAGCTGCAAACTAAGCAGCTGGCCCTCTCTGGCCTCTGTATTAGTCTGTTCTTGAATTGCTGTTAAAAAAAAAAAAAAAAAAAAAAAAAAAAAAAATTACCTGACACTGCGTAATTTATAAAGAAAAGAGGTTTAATTGGCTCATGGTTCTGAAGGCTATACAGGAAGCATAGTGGCTTCTGCTTTTGGGGAGGCCTCAAGAAACTTCCAATCATGGCAAAAGCAAAGGGGAGCAGGCATCTTACATGGCAGGAGCAGGAGCAAGAGAGAAAGCAAGGGAGGAGGTGATACACACTTTTAAACAACCAGCTCTCATGAGAACTCACTATCATGAGGCATAGTGTGAAGGGGTGGTGGTAACCATTCCTGAGAAATCCACCCCTGTGTTTCAGTCACCTCCTACCAGGCCCCACCTCCAACATTGAGGATTATAATTCGACATGAGATTTGGGCAGAGACACAGATCCAAACAATATCAGCCTCTTAAATCTAAAATCCTGCTTTGAGAGGTGGTTATAGTACTGTTAGAGACTATCATCTTCATGCGTGTAACTGGGGACTGCAACTTCCAGAATTCAGCGGGGAAAGATGGGGTGGATGGAGAGACAGGTAGTTGTCCATTTACCCTGTCACATTTATCCCTGTGAATACAGTGTATGGGGAGAGTGCTGGTCACAGTGCTTGCTGAAATGATAGTTGATCATGGATTCCATNTCCCAAAGTGCTGGGATTACAGGCTTGAGCCACCGCACCCGGCCCTTGGAATTCCTTTTTATCTTCTTTATTTTTTTGAAACAGAGTCTTGTTCTGTCTCCCAGGTTGGAGTGCAACGGTGTGATCTCAGCTTACTGCATCCTCTGCCTCCCAGGTTCAGGCAATTCTCCTGCTTCAGTCTCCTGAGTAGCTGGGACTACAGGCGCCTGCCACCATGCCTGGCTAATTTTTGGATTTTTAGTACAGATGAAGTTTTACCAAATTGGCCAGGCTGGTCCTGAACTCGTGACCTCAGGTGATCCGCCTGCCTCGGCCTCCCAAAGTGCTGGGTTACAGACATCAGCACTGCACCTGGCCTTCATTTGGAATTCTCATTCTGATTTCTTAGTTAGTTGAAGATACTCAAGATTTATTTATTTATTTATTTATTTATTTATTTATTTATTTAGAGATGGGGTCTCACTCCAGTTGCCTGGGCTGGAGTGCAGTGGCATAATCTTGGCTCACTGCATCCTTGACCTTCCTGCCCCAAGCGATCCTTCTGCCTCAGCACCCTGAGTAGCTGGGATTACAGGTGTGGGCCACCATGCACGGTTAGTTTTTTTTTGTTTTTTGTTTTTTGTACTTTTAGTAGAGACGAGGTTTCACCATGTTGCCTAGGCTGGTCTTGAACTTGGAGCTCAAGTGATCCTCCCACCTTGGCCTTCCAAAGTGCTGGGGTTACAGGTATGAGCCACTGCTCCTAGCCAAGATTTATTTCTTAAAACTTACTTTTCTTAAAAAAATTTTTTTTCATTGTGGGGGGCTTTCTGGTAAAGACCAGAAAACCTGCTAGACAAATTTTAAAAGAGCTGTAATGTGATTTATTTTTTATTAAAAAAAAGTTTTTAGACATGGGTTTCACAATGTTGCCAAGACTGACCTCGAACTCCTGGGCTCAAGCAATCCTCCCACCTCAGCCTCCAGAGTCCTGAGTAGTTGGGACTACAGGTAAAAGCCACCGTGCCTGGCTATGCTCAAGACTTTTTTAAAGAAGAAAATATGAGTATTATTTTTATTCTGAAACTTCTCATGTTTTCTCTTGCCATCATAGATACACACATTAGTTTGCACTTAAACAGCAGCTTAAATTTAAAATTTTATCCATCCAAATTTTGTTACAAACTTTGTTATAATGGAAGCTCTAAATGAGGGTTATCTGATTTTTAGTTATTTTTTTATTTTTTATTTTTATTTTTTTGAGGTGGAGTCTCGCTCTGTCGCCCAGGCTGGAGTGCAGTGGCTGGATCTCAGCTCACTGCACGCTCCGCCTCCCGGATTTACGCCATTCTCCTGCCTCAGCCTCCCGAGTAGCTGGGACTACAGGCGCCTGCCACCTCGCCCGGCTAGTTTTGTATTTTAGTAGAGACGAGGTTTCACCGTGTTAGCCAGGATGGTCTCGATCTCCTGACCTTGTGATCCACCCGTCTCGGCCTCCCAAAGTGCTGGGATTACAGGCTTGAGCCAATTTTTAAGTAATCTGTTTTAGTCTACCGGAATGCTTGTAAACTCCTTGTTATCTTCCCTGCTCCCTAGGATATGTCTAGATACGGATCTTTGACTATGAATCTCATGTCACCTTTTTCTTTACTTTTAGGTCTTCTTTTAAGTCTAGATATTTTTATTCAATTTGCCTTTGAGTTACTATTACTTCTGTTTAAGTTAGTCTAGATTGCTCCTCAAACATACTTGTAATTTTCAGATTGGGTTTTATCTCATCTCTTTTGTCTTTCTGCTTCTGTTTCATACAGGCCTCATCTTCTTGCTTTCTTCTTGAGAATGTAAATTTTCTAAAAGAGGTATCTATTTCCTTAGACAATCACTTTCAGAGATAAGCGAATCTTCTGAATCTTCTGTATTATGATCCTTTCCCCTTTTATATATTATTTTTTATGTTTCTCTTGGGACAAGAAGAGGGCTTGGGAGTCTGATATGGACCAAGGTTCCAAGGACTTGGGACAGGTCATGTGCAAGTAAGCAGAGCTGACTACCAGCTGTGGATAGGAAATAAAGGGGAGTCGAAGTCTAAGAGCCTTGCCAAGCAGCATTGAGAAGCAAACAATAGTCTGAAACTTGAAATCTGTGAGGGAAGATGAACTCAAGAACTGGATCTTTTTCAAGCGTTGTCAGGCAAGATTGACCTTAGCTAGTAGAATCTGGAGACAGCCAGGAATGTTAACTTGAGGAAATAAAATACACAAGGATGTGATAGCTTTTCATAGTGCTAGATGTGGAGAGAATTAAGATCTTAGGTCAGTTTGGACAGGTTTTCCCCTTCTTTATTTTCTCATCTACATCCAGTATATCAATCATATATTCAGACAGGAAATGTGAATTTCCTTTGGCTCCACTCTCCGATCTCTAAGTAGAGTCCAGATTGATATGCCCATGTAAGAGTAATTTCCAGGGTCTTTTTCCATTGTTTTAAACCAATGGAATCCATGATCAACTATCATTTCAGCAAGCACTGTGACCAGCACTCTCCCCATACACTGTATTCACAGGGATAAATGTGACAGGGTAAATGGACAACTACCTGTCTCTCCATCCACCCCATCTTTCCCCGCTGAATTCTGGAAGTTGCAGTCCCCAGTTACACGCATGAAGATGATAGTCTCTAACAGTACTATAACCACCTCTCAAAGCAGGATTTTAGATTTAAGAGGCTGATATTGTTTGGATCTGTGTCTCTGCCCAAATCTCATGTCGAATTATAATCCTCAATGTTGGAGGTGGGGCCTGGTAGGAGGTGACTGAAACACAGGGGTGGATTTCTCAGGAATGGTTACCACCACCCCTTCACACTATGCCTCATGATAGTGAGTTCTCATGAGAGCTGGTTGTTTAAAAGTGTGTATCACCTCCTCCCTTGCTTTCTCTCTTGCTCCTGCTCCTGCCATGTAAGATGCCTGCTCCCCTTTGCTTTTGCCATGATTGGAAGTTTCTTGAGGCCTCCCCAAAAGCAGAAGCCACTATGCTTCCTGTATAGCCTTCAGAACCATGAGCCAATTAAACCTCTTTTCTTTATAAATTACGCAGTGTCAGGTAATTTTTTTTTTTTTTTTTTTTTTTTTTTTTTTTTTAAAAAATACAA
>NW_016804151.1:3222292-3223896 GCF_001698545.2 Rhinopithecus bieti
TTTGTTTTAACATGTTTATTACAACAGATACAATTCACATCTGACTAGCTCTGTTTCCTCTTTCCCCTCCCACAACCATGTTCATTGGGCCATTTCTTTATATTTGAGCAATCAATGTACTTTAAGCACACATGCCTGTCCAGCAGTACTTTTAAGTCCATTCTTACGGGGTGCAAATGGATTTCAATAATTTATACAAACAAGTAGGCTATGCTCAATCACTGCAATTTTAAGCTACTGTACACAGGAATGAAAAGGTTATAGAAAAGTGCCATAGCAACAGTGCCTTAAGAAAGGAGATAAAGAAGAGCCTTAAAAAAATGGATAAAATCAGAATTTCAGAGGGAAATGGAACACACGGGAAATGAAAACGTTTCTCTGCAAAACAAATGGAGAAGCACTGCTCTTGATCAGGTGCTGTACGGGAGGCTGAGGCAGGAGAATGGCGTGAACCCGGGAGGCGGAGCTTGCAGTGAGCCGAGATCGTGCCACTGCACTCCAGCCTGGGCAACAAGAGTGAAACTCCATCTCAAAAAAAAAAAGATGGTGAGCTTCATGTAAAAAATGTGTGTTCTGAGTACTTCATAGACAACTCGTTCTCTCGTCTTTTTTCTTTTCTTCATAATTCTTCTATTCCCTAAGATACAACAATATTGAAATTAGGTCAGTTAATAACCCTACAATGGCCTCTAAGTGTTCAAGTGCCCCTAAGTGCTTCAAATCCTTGCTGTTATTCTCCTAACAAAACTTGGCACATTCTCTGTAAGGCATAATTGATCAGTCTTGAGCACCACTTGTACTTCAGCCTGGATGAGTTAGGATATTCCCTCTAAAATGATGATCATGTTTTCTACTCTCCCTACCACTCAGGAAGAGACACAATGGTTTGTGAGCTTCCTTGGATTTTGGAGGCAGCATACACTGTATTGAATATGTTGCTGTAATCCATTTTCAGGTTAACACAAAAGATCTCAGCTTTGAGAGGGCCCCAGAGCAAAAAAGTTTCTCTGGCTGATAAAGGTGGATCAGGGAGCTGCATGGAGATGATGGCAAGTTCTAGTAAAGGAGTCAAAATGGAGGTACCTGATAGTTTGGGAGGAAACTATGCCCTTTTGGCAAGTGACTATTCTATTTTGATAAGCAACTCTTGTTCTGATACTGGTTTCTGGTAGAAACTGAGCACCTGACTGTAAGGTACCAAGGAACCATGGATTTTGAGGAACCTTCCATGAAACAAGTGTTGTATGACCTACCTAGCCATATAGTCTGATGTTGCCAGCAGCATTCCATCAAGTGAAAGCGGTGTATACATACGGCCAGACACAAGCAAGGTACAAGTAAGTGTCATGTGAAGGTGTCTCATATTTACAGCATTTTTTCTGTTGCTTCTTCCTCAGCTCATACCTAAGGGCTTTGTGTAGAATTCTCTATGATTATAGGGAGGAAAAAAAATCCAGCTTGGTTACAGAGATTTAGGTTTTATTGGTGACAACTGAAAAGCTTACCGTTTCATTCAGCTGGAAAAGCAGATCAGGGGCTTAATTTTGAATGAAGTTTAAGATATGTATCATTAATCCAAGTGGATACCTTTTTTTTTTTTTTTT
>NW_016804151.1:3224181-3244364 GCF_001698545.2 Rhinopithecus bieti
CTTTTTTTCTTTTTTTTGAGACGGAGTCTCGCTCTGTCGCCCGGGCTGGAGTGCAGTGGCCGGATCTCAGCTCACTGCAAGCTCCGCCTCCCGGGTTCACGCCATTCTCCTGCCTCAGCCTCCCGAGTAGCTGGGACTACAGGCGCCCGCCATCTCGCCCGGCTAATTTTTTGTATTTTTTAAGTGGAGACGGGGTTTCACTGTGTTAGCCAGGATGGTCTGGATCTCCTGACCTCGTGATCCGCCCGCCTCGGCCTCCCAAAGTGCTGGGATTACAGGCTTGAGCCACCGCGCCCGGCCCAAGCGGAGATTCTTTAGCTGGATATATGAATGCGAATTTCAAGGAGGAGGACTTGATGACAGTTTAATTCAGATGCGATCCTGAAAAGTAATGGAAAAAAGAAATCCCCTGGTTAATGACACTTTAATGAAGACTTCTCATTATCCATTTTATCTAAAAGGAGGGTTGACATTAGATAAATTAGTACAATGATTCCTGGAAAATAACAAAAGGTTTCACTGAATGGTCAGGGACTTGGGAGTAAATGGACTGAAGAGCTGCTGACAAGGAGTTTTAGAAAGGTGGTATGAGGCTAGATCTCAGAATGGGTCCAGAATGTTAGAATATTTGAGTCCCATGAGAATGACCACAAAAGATGCCTACTTTAAAGGACAATCTCAATAATGAAGTGATAAAATGACATACTATAGATGTCACTCAACCTCTTTCTGCATCTAAGTGCTTGCTCAGTGAGCTCATAAAGTGGCCATTGCAGCAGATGATGGTTATGAGTTGGGTCAACAACATGGATGTCCTCTCACTAAGGCCACTATGGCGGCTGCCTCTGCTGAGTGCCCCATTTTCTAGCAGCAGCAACAAGCCCTAAGCCCCTGATGTGTTACTGCATGAAAAAAAATCTCAATGCGCATCTTATTTGACTTATCAAGAGCATTTGACACAGTTCATCTCTTTTTCCTCCTTGAAACACATTCTTCAGTGACTTCTAAGGCACCCCTCTTTTTTTTCAGTTGAAAAAGTGGAGAAAACTCCAGACATTGCATGGTTTAGGCTTTGGCCCTACATTCTTGCGAGTCTCCTGTCCGGGAGAACCATTAGTGCCTCAGATCTACTCAGTGCAGACCCTAAGGTCCTTTCCACCCCCACGAGCCACCTGTCAGGGTGAGCTGAGAAATCAGCCGGGGGGAGCAGAGTCACTTATGGCCAAGAGGAATTGTTCTGGGGGTTCATTAGTAAGCAGGAGAGAGAAAGGGGAGAAGAAAATCGTGCACAGGGGTCAAATGCCTGCAGCTGAAGAGGGCGAGGCAAATAGATCTCTTATCACTAGGGAATGTGTCTGAGTCACATGGCACCAAAATATGTTTGCAGTGGTGAATATGAGTTGCTAGTGGCGAATCTGTATGGATCTGCAACAATCTCAATTCTTGCCTCCTCAGAAGGAAGAATTCAGCTGAGGGGCATAAGGCAGAAAAAGAGACTGAGGCAAGTTTCAGAGCAGGAGTTGAAGTTGATTAAAAAAGCTTTAGAGGACAGGTGCGGTGGCTCACACCTGTGATCCCAGCACTTTGGGAGGCTGAGGCAGGCGGATTACCTGAGGTCAGGAGTTCAAGACCAGCCTGGCCAACATGGTGAAACCCTGTCTCTACTAAAAATACAAAAATTATCCAGGCATGGTGGCACACGCCTGTAAACCCAGCTACTCAGGAGGATGAGGCAGGAGAATTGCTTAAGCCCAGGAGACGGAGGTTGCAGTGAGCCAAGATTGTGCCATTGCGCTCCAGCCTGGGCGACAGAGTGAAACTCTGTCTCAAAAGAGAAAAAAAAAACTTTAGAGCAGGAAAGAAAGTAAAGTACACTTGGAAGAGAGCCAAGCAGATACCTTGGAGGCCAAGTGCCACTCCTCCTTAATTTTCCGTTTTTAATCATTTCTTCTTAGAATATCTTTGCTAGTTCCTTCTCAATTCCCTGACCTCTTATATTGGGGTGTCCCAGAGTTCTGTTTTTTTTTTTTTTTTTTTTTTTTTTTGAGATGGAGTCTCACTCTGTTGCCCAGGCTGGAGTGCAATGGCGTGATCTTGGCTCACTACAACCTCCACCTCCTGGGTTCAAGCGATTCTTCTGCTTCAACCTCCCAAGTAGTTGGGATTACAGGTGCCCACCACCACGCCTGGCTAACTTTTGTATTTTTAGTAGAGACAGAGTTTTGTCATGTTGGTTAGGCTGGTCTCAAACTCCTGACCTCAGGTGATCCATCCTCCTCGGCCTCCCAAAGTGCTGGGATTACAGGCGTGAGCCACTGCGCCCAGCCAAAGCTCAATCTTTAGACTTCTTTTCTTCTCTACGTGCTTTCCTTTCCTAGGCGATCCCTTCAAGTCTTGTGTCTTTAAGTAAGATAAATTTGCTAACAAGTCACATTTACATCTGCAGCCTGGTTCTAAAATCTAGGCCCAAGTATCCAGTGGAATGTATTTCCACCTGCATGTGCATTTTACATTTAATTGATCAAAAAGCCTCAGATCTGTCCCCTAAGGCTGTTCTTCCTGCAGTCTTCCCTTTCTGAATTGATTGCAACTTCAACTTTCCAATTGTTTAGACCAAAAATTTTGGAGCCAGTATTGACTCTCTTTGTTTTTTTTGTTTTGTTTTTTTTTTTTTTTTTTTTTGAGACAAAGTCTTACTCTGACGCCCAGGCTGGAATGCAGTGGCGCGATCTCTACTCACTGCAACCTCCACCTCCTGAGTTCAAGTGATTCTCCTGCCTCACCCTCTTGAGTAGCTGGGATTACAGGCATGTGCTGCCATGCCTGGGGTTTCACCATTTTGGCCAGGCTGGTCTCAAACTCCTGACCTCAAGTGATCCACCTGCCTTAGCCTCCCAAAGTGCTGGGATTACAGGTGTGAGCCATGTGCCTGGCCTGACTCTCTTCTTTCAAACCACACATCTAATCCACCAGCAAATCCTTTTGACGCAAGCTTCAAAATTAATCCCAAATTTGATCACTTACCACTGCCACTACCGCCCCCTTGGATCAAAACACCATAGTCTCCTGGATTACTGCAGTAGCCTCTTAGCGGATTTTCCTGCTTTGGCTCTTGCTCCCCAATAATCTGTTCTCTATACTCAGGTCAAGTCACTCTGTACTTAAAACTTTCAAATGAGTTTCATCTCATTCAAAGTAAAAGCCAAAGTCTTCACTCTGTTTCAGCCCCATTGGTCTCCTTAGGGTTCCTAGCATGTGCCAAGCTTGTCCCCACAGAAGGGTATTTGCACATCCTATTCCCTGAACTTGGAACATTTCCCCTCATCCCAACCGTACCTCCAAATATCACTATATTTGGTTATTTTATTTGCTTGAAATCTTTGTACAGATGTCACTTTCTAAGTGAGGGCTTACCCCAAAACCCTATTTAAAACTGCAACCATCATTCCCTCTGCATTTCTTATTTACTTTCCCTGTTTTTCTTCATGACACTTATGATCGTACTATATGTTTTATTTTGTTTATTGTCTGTCCCCTCTCCTACCAAGAAAGCAGCCATTTATTGTCTATTTAATGTGGTGCCTAAAACACATCAAATACTCAATAGATATTTTTCTTTCTCCCTATCCTCCAATATCTTTCTTTTTTTCTAGACAGAGTCTCGCTCTGTCACCCAGGCTGGAGTGCAGTGGTACAATCTTGGCTCACTGCAATCTCCGCCTCCCGGGTTCAAGTGATTCACATGCCTCAGCCTTCCACGTAGCTGGGATTACAGGTATGCATCACTATGCTGAGCTAATTTTTGTGTTTTTAGTAGAGACAGGGTTTTGCCATGTTGGCCAGGCTGGTCTTGAACTCTTGATCTCAAGTGATACATCCATCTTGGCCACCCAAAGTGCGGGGATTACAGGCAGGAGCCACTGTGCCCAACCTCTTCCAGCTTTTTCGTTTTGAAAATTTTCAGACCTAAAGAGGCCAGGCATGGTGGCTCATACCTACAATCGCAGCACTTTGGGAAGCCAAGGAGGGAGGACTGCTTGAGCCCAGGAGTTTGAGACCAGCCTGGGCAACATAGGGAGGCTCCATCTCTACAAAAAAAATTTAAAAATTAGCCAGGTGTGGTGGCACACACCTGTAATTTCAGCTACTTGGGAGGCTGAGGTGGGAGGATCACATCAACCCAGGAGTTGGAGGTTGCAGGGAGCTATGATCTCACCATTGCACTCCACCCTGGGTGACAGAGTGAGACCCTGTCTCAAAAAACAAACAGGTGCAGCACACCAACATGGCACAAGTATACATATGTAACAAACCTGCACGTTATGCACATGTACCCTAGAACTTAAAGTATAATAAAATAAATAAATAAATAACAACAAACCTACAGAAAATTTAACAGCAAACACAATGGATATCCATATCCCCTTCAGCTAGATTCACTCATTGTTAACATTTTGTCACATTTGTTTTATTTCTTTCGGTTGCACTACATACACACACACACACACATACACACACTTTTTTTGCTGACTTCATTTGAAAGTAAGTTTTAGACATCATGACCCTTCACTCCCAAATAATTTAGCCTGCATTAGCTATGATATAAAACATACATAACCACAATGCAATTACCATTCAGGATAATTGACAATTATATATACACACACGCACATACATATATACACACACACAGACTCTATTCAAATTTCCTCAGTTGTTCCAATAATGTATTTTATAGCTGTTTTTTTTTTTTTTTTTTTTTTTTTTGAGGCGGAGTCTCGCTCTGTCGCCCGGACTGGAGTGCAGTGGCCAGATCTCAGCTCACTGCAAGCTCTGCCTCCCGGGTTTACGCCATTCTCCTGCCTCAGCCTCCCGAGTAGCTGGGACTACAGGCGCCCGTCACCTCGCCCGGCTAGTTTTGTATTTTAGTAGAGACGGGGTTTCACCGTGTTCACCAGGATGGTCTCGATCTCCTGACCTCGTGATCCGCCCGTCTCGGCCTCCCAAAGTGCTGGGATTACAGGCTTGAACCACCGCGCCCGGCCTTTATAGCTGTTTTTAAAAAATTAATGAAGGACTCAATCAGGAATTATGCATTTCACTTAAATGCCATGTCTCTTAAGGTTCTGAAATTTACAACAGTGCCCCAGCTTCTTTGTGTTTATTTTATAACACTGATAGTTTTAAGGGTACATGCTATTTGTCAATGAATATTTTATAAACTAATACATAATGATTTCCTCAAATGGTTTTGCTTCCTGTCCCTGCAGCTCTGAGCTCTCATTATTTGGTGGTCTGGGAATGCAAGAGAAGAGTACTTCTACAAGGGAATACAACAGCAATTCCACTGAAGTTGAAATTCAATGGTCATTTCAGGTTCTTCTTACCACCAATACAACTGGTAAGAAAGAGGATTATGGGATTGTTTGTGGTAATAGATTTCAGATATCAGGGGAAATAGGACTGCTGCTATAAGATAGGGGAAGGAGGCTGGGCGCGGTGGCTCAAGCCTGTAATCCCAGCACTTTGGGAGGCCGAGACGGGCAGATGACAAGGTCAGGAGATCGTAGACCATCCTGGCTAACACGGTGAAACCCCGTCTCTACTAAAAAATACAAAAAACTAGCCGGGCGAAGTAGCGGGCGCCTGTAGTCCCAGCTACTCAGGAGGCTGAGGCAGGAGAATGGCGTGAACCCGGGAGGCGGAGCTTGCAGTGAGCTGAGATCCGGCCACTGCACTCCAGCCTGGTGGCAGAGCGAGACTCTGTCTCAAAAAAAAAAAAAGATAGGAGAAGGAGTAGTATAGATGAACTCCAGGTGGCTATTGGGAGCTTCTTCTGTTATTGGCATATTCAGAGGTAAAAGGCAATGGAAGACTACAACAACCTATACGGGCAGGATCACCAAAGGTACAAATTTTTCAGGAATGAAAGACAGTAACACACTAGATAAGAAATAGATGGCTAAAGGCAGAGAGAACACAGAGTTAGTAGAAAAGAGAGCTCCAAGACACTGGCAGCCAAACCTCAACCTGTTAGGCAGGAAGAAACTTTTCTGGGGATCAGATCCATCCAAAAGGAAAGTTATAGATATCACTTCAGGGATTCCTTAGCAAATGATCCAGGCATATCATCTGATATGGTTTGGCTGTGTCCCCCCAGAAATCTCATCTTGAATTCCCACATGTTGTGGTTAGGGACCTGGTGGGAGGTAATTGGATCATGGGTGCAAGTCTTTCCCCTGCTGTTCTTGTGATAGCGAATAAGTCTCATGAGATCTGATGGTTTTAAAAAGAGGAGTTCCCCTGAACAAGCTCTCTCTCTTTGCCTGCTGGTATTCCACATAAAATGTGACTTGCTCCTCCTTGCCTTCCGCCATTATTCTGAGGCATCCCCAGCCACGTGGAACTGTAAGTCCAATTAAACCTCTTTCTTTGGTAAATTGCCAGGTCTCAGGTATGTCTTTATCAGCAGCGTGAAAACAGACTAATACATCATCTCACAGCGAAACTGAGAGATAACATATTGCTGTGGTCTCAATGTTTGTGTCCTCCCAAAAATTCATATGCTGAAACCTAATCACCAGCGTGATAGTACTAAGATGTGGGGCCTTTAGGTGGTGATTAAGTCATGAGGGCAGAGCCTTCATGATTGAGATTAGTGCCCTTGTAAAAGAGATGCTAGAGAGCTGTGTTGCCCCTTTTACCAGGTGAGGACACAGCAAAAAGGCACCACCTACGAAACAGAAAGCAGACCTCACCAGACTTGGAATCTGCTGGCATCTTGATCTTGGACTTTCCAGCCTCCAGAACTGTAAGAAATCAACTTCTGTTGTTTTTAAGTTATCCAGTCTGTGGTATAGCTTATATACCAGACTAAGGCAAGGAGAAATGGCCTCAAAATTCTGAAGCAGAATTATTTCCAACTTTGAATTCTACGCCCAGTACATATGTTTTTTAAAAGAAGGGAGGAGACATTTTCAGACATGCAAGTATGCAAAAAATTTATTTCCCATACATTGTCTCTGAGGAAGTTATCAAAGGTGTGCATCGTTGAAACAGATCTATCCTAGGAGAGAAGTGAAAGGATTTTCCAAGATGTTTATGAAGGGAGACCTTAGGATGACACCTATGTGACAAGTCAAAGTTAAGGTATGTCAGAGGCCCTGAGACAGAAATATTTAGGAAGATGAAATCGATAGAATATGTGAATTTATAAACAACTGTAAGAGAGTTTGGTTGAATTAGAAATTAGGAAGTTAAACACATGCACACAAATTATTAACTCTAGGGAAAGCAAAATATTTTGCAGGAAAGGAAAATGATCATAGTTGACTATATTGCTCCATTCTGAAAGCACATATAGTCACAACAATATCAACACTATATATTTATCTAACCAAAATTATATCACTATATTGTGATAAAAATGATAACTGCTTTGTATGTCTGTGTTTAATTGTGGTGTGGAGAGGAAAGACCATAGGGAATGCCTACAACTAAAAGAATATGACATAGCAACACAAATATGTTCTCTAGAGTATGGAGGTACATACGAAGAGAATCATTTAGAGGTAAATGTAATGTCTTTGGACATGGAAATGATGGGTGGAAGAACAATTGAGAGCTGTTCTTTATTTTAACATATCTCATAAAATTTGTTGACTTTAAAAAATAAAGACAAAAAGTTAATTTATAATCACAATATTTCAGAGGCATTACTTAGGACACCGAACTAGTTATTTTGTTTACCCTGCCTTGTACATGGTAAAGACACCTAATTGTTTTTTGAATGGAATCCTTTTAAATGTGTCAGAAGTTATATAAGCCATTACCAGTCTGTAAAATTGAGATCAGGGATTACTTCTTATACTTCTTTCTTATACTTCAGGACACAGTGTGGCATTATTTGCATTGTATTTTTATTAACGTGCAGGATATTGTGTGTATAAGACTCAAGAAGAACCAAATCAAATTCCTTTTTAGTCTCAGTTGATGTATGAACAATCCTGAGTGGAATATTTCACTTTACAAATGAGATCTGCTTTTTCCCGTGCTATGAATCGAAACATTACCTCCCAATCAAGAAATCAACAATGCAGTTGTTTGAATATATGCCCTCCAAAATTCAGGTATTGTCAACGTGGTGGTGTTGAGAGCTGAGGGCCTTTAAGAAGTGAATGGGCCATGAGGGCTTCTGTCTTGTGAGTGGGATTGGATGCTCTTGTAAAAAGGCTTGATGGAGGCAATTGGTCCCTTTGCCCTTCTGCTTTTCACCATGTGAGGACACAGTGTTCCTCCCCTCCAGAGGATGCAGCAACAAGGCACCATCTTGGAAGTAGAGACTGGACCCTCACCAGACAATGAATCTGCCATTGCCTTGATCTTAGATTTCCCTACCTCCAGAACTGTGAGAAATAATTTTCTGTTGTTTATAAATTACCTAGTCTGGCCGGGTGTGGTGGCTCGTGCCTGTAATCCCAGCAATTTGGGAGGCCGGGGCAGATGGATCACCTGAGGTCAGGAGTTTGAGACCAGCCTGGCCAACATGGTGAAACCCCGTCTCTACTAAAAATACAAAAAGCAGCTGGGCATGGTGGCTTGCACTTGTAATCCCAGCTAGTTGGAGGCTAAGTCAGGAGAATCACTTGTACCCAGGAGGTGGAGGTTGCAGTGAGCCAATATGGTGCCACTGCACTCCAGCCTGAGCAACAGAGCAAGACTCTATCTTAAAAACAAACAAACAAATAAATAAATAAATATAAATAAATAAATAACCTAGTCTGTGCTATCTGTAACAGTAGCATAAATGGATGAAGATAAATCAACAGTTTTTTTGGAGTACTTATCTTGGACAAGACAGATAACATAATTTAAAAAATCAATCATAGTACCTAATAGTTGTTTTTGGTTTTTTCGAGACAGGGTCTCACTCTGTCATCTAGGCTGGAGTGGTGACACAATCTCAGCTCATTGCAACCTCTGCTTCCCAGGTTCAAGCAATCCTCCAGCCTCAGCCCACCGAGTAGCTGGGATTACAGGAGCACGCCACAATGCCTGGCTAATTTTTGTATTTTTTTGTAGAGACAGGGTTTCACCAGGTTGCCCAGGCTGATCTCGAACTCCTGAGCTCAAGTGATCCACCCGCCTTGGCCTCCCAAAATACTGGGATTGCAGGAATGAACCACTGCATCCGGTAGTACACATAGTTCTTTAATAACTGGATTACTATGTTTATTAACTATATTACATTCTCCAGGAAAAGAATCTGAGAGATTGCCAAGGTCACCCAGAGAATCAGGCATACCACCTCTTCAGATTATTTACCCTAAACTAAACTTTTGTGAAAAAAAACACACCGAGCCGGGCGCGGTGGCTCAAGCCTGTAATCCCAGCACTTTGGGAGGCCGAGACGGGCGGATCACGAGGTCAGGAGATGGAGACCATCCTGGCTAACACGGTGAAACCCCGTCTCTACTAAAAACTACAAAAAACTAGCCGGGCGACGTGGCGGCGCCTGTAGTCCCAGCTACCCGGGAGGCTGAGACAGGAGAATGGCGTGAACCCGGGAAGCGGAGCTTGCAGTGAGCTGAGATCCGGCCACAGCACTCCAGCCTGGGTGACAGAGCGAGACTCCGTCTCAAAAAAAAAAAAAAAAAAAAAACAAAAAAAAAACCACACCGAGTAGGTGTGAGGAAAAAGTCAGAAGGGTTTATCCCACTTCAGATTAACGAGCAGTGTAGTTTGTCTTTGACTAAAGTGTTGATGGATAAAAGACAAAAACTGGTGTGTAAATTCAGCTTTCAGTTTGTTGAAAGGGGATTAAAAATAGAAAGGAATTCTATTTAGGTTTAGACACTGAAAGTTGAGAAACAGCTTTTTTAAAGGAGTAGGCTTGAGATATTTTTTCCTAGTGAAGAGTCCAAATTGTGGAGCTGCCAGAATAAGCATCTTGTCTGCCTGCTTGTATTTTTGGTGTCTCGATTAATTGCATAGCTGTCCTGCATCAGCAGTTTTAAATCTATAAATTCACAGCTCTCGAGAGTTAAGATTATCCAGACACTATTTAAAGGGCCAGAGATCAAAGAAACAAAGGAGCCTCTGTATAGGGGCTATTTGAGTACTTTTCTAGTCCTTAGGCACTTGGTAATTTCACAAAGTAGATGCGATGTATTTGTCAAGAAAATCTCTTTCAACACATTCTCTTTGTTTGTTCCCTCTCATTATAAATAGTCATATTCTATGCCTCTAAAAGGGTGTAATTATTTTACATAGGACAATTCTACTTTCTATTTGCTGTATTAATTGTTGTCTCCTGTATGGAAGCTTACTTTTGATACCTTAGGTTGAAAAAACCTCAGTAGAGAGTAGAATAGTGCATTACCAGAGACTGGGGAGGGAAGGAAGAGAGGTTGGTTAATGGGTACAAAAACACAACTAGATGGAAGAAATAAGTCTTAGTATCTGATAGTTCTGTAGGGAAATTATAGTTAACAATAATTCACTGCATATGTCAAAATACTAGAAGAGAAGAATTTTAATGTTCCCAACACAAAGATAAATGTTTGAAGTGATGGATATCACAATTACTCTGATTTCATCATTACTCACTATATACATGTATCAAAATATCACAAGTACCCCCAAAATATGTACAACTATGATATATCAATTAAACAAATCCCAAAAGCTCAGAAGAGCATCCCTAAGACTTAAGGGATGGTAAGTATAATTCAGAAAACCTTGGAAAGAATGGAGTCTTGGAAACAGTAAGTACAAGAAAACTGCATTAATAATTACCATTTAAAAATCTGCCATGCAGAAGATAACCACACACTTAAAATGACTTATCTGTTAGCTTCTATCATTTTAAATGGATTTTCCAAGACATATTTCCTATATATTTAACCAAAGGACTCAACATTTTTAGCATTAAATATTGGAAAGTATAATAATTTAATAATAATGTTTTGCATTTGTTTTATACCTTTAAAATGCTTTCACATATGTAATTTGAGACAGATAGTGCAGGTATTATGATCATTTATAGATTGAGGAAACAGATATGAGAATTTAAGTGACATGGCCAAGGTCTCAAAACCACATTGTGAAAGGCAGGACCGGAATTCTTGTTCCAGTGTTTTGTTCTTTACTATCTATTGGTAAAAATTATATCTTTGATTAATTATAGGCATTTTTTTTTCCTGGATAAATAATAGAAATGGAGCAATTCTTTATGATGAACAAAGGTCAGGACAATTAAACTTTTACAAACAAAGTACAGTATTATTTCCATCATACAATTGCATAGTATATAACAGGTGTAAACTATTATGTGGCAAAATAATTACAATAATATTATAAGTAACATTCTATTAATCTGACTTTAAGAATTAATTTTGATGGTCTTCAGACATCTATTACATAAAAAAATAATTTTGAAATCAAAGAAACCATTATATATCCAATGAAAGGTTGCCTCACTGTGTTTAAGTAATATTAGAGAATTAAAAGTAATTTGGATATTAGTACAAATTAGTAGAAATTGGCCATTATTTGTGCCACTTCAACAGCTTCCCTATGTTTGGGATATGTCTCACCATGTAAATCTTCATGACAAGCAAAGACTGTCTCCCATAATGGAAGCAGGAGATGTCACATACTTTCTCTGCGGTGCAGGCATGTGACCTAGGCTTTTCAGCCAGACATCTGTGTTAGACCATTGACTTAGAGCTGAGGAGACAAGCAACAGTTTTTTTCCTCTCTCCCTTCTCCCTTCCTCCTTCCCCGCTCAGTGGCAGTAGAGGTTATTGCAAGCGTGAGTTCCCATTGTACAAGTGGCCAAAGGGCAAATTGTGTTGTCTAGTGCTTGATGTCTCTGGCACTAGCTGCAAGATTACCACATTGTCAGTCATACTTTGCCCAGCACTTTTCAGATTTTGGCATGGAAGGATCAGAATCCTTGGAAACTACAGAGTCACTAAAAAAACCCAGGACAGTTGGTAACACTAGCCAACTTCTTCATCGTGTCAGTTTTGTGGGTGGTTTATCATTGCTGTTTAAGTTCAAGCCTGGTTTTAAAGCCCTCTCAACAATTCTGTGAGCTACCCAATATCTTTTAAATTTTATTTTCGAGATAAGATCTTGCTCTGTCACCCAGGCTGGAGTGCAGTGCCATGATCACAGCTCACTGCAGCCTTGACCTCCGGGGTCAAGCGATCCTCTATCTCAGCCTCTTGAGTAGCTGGAACTACAGGCGTGCACGACCATGCCTGGCTAATTTTTAATTTTTTGTAGAGAAGGAGCCTTGCTATGTTGTGCAGGCTGGTCTTGGACTCCTGACCTCAATGGATCCTTCCGCCTTAACCTCCCAAAGTACTGGGATTATAGGCATGAGTCACTGCATCTGGCAAAAAAAAAAAAAAAAAAAAAAAAAGTTAATGGAAGTATAACTCAGTATCTGCTATGATCTGAATGTCTGTATTCTCGCACATTCTTACATTGAAACCTAATCACCAATGTGATGGTGTTAGGAGGTGGGGCCGTTAGGAGGTGACCAGGTCATAAGAACAGAGCCACTATGAATGAAATTAGTGCCCTTATAAAACAGACCCCAGAAAGCTGCCTTATCTCTTACACCATGTGAGGACACAACAAGAAGGTGCCATCCTCGACTGAAGCAAGGGCCTTCATCAGACATCAGACACCAAATATGCTAGTCCCTTGATTTTGGACTTCTCAGCCTCCAGAACGGTAAAAAATAAATTTTTGTTGTTTGTAAGGTACTCAGTCAATGGTATTTTGTAATAGAAACCCAAATAACTAAGACAACACCCTTTTAATCAATTACTGCTCTGCTTAAATCAAAGAGAATCAGTCTCAATTATTCTTACCAAGAACCTTGACTGAAACAGACACCTTTGTGTATAAGCAGTTTGGTAACCTTCTACATTTCACAATGACCGTGTGAGTCATATTGGCTTAATTCAGCTTGTATAGTTATTACAGACCCTCTTTGATGTTAGTGAACTTTTTAGCATGTTGAAATGTTCTGAAAAAGCATCAGTAATGAGTTCTTATTGTATTCTTGAAATCCTGAGATATTTCTGATGGTTGAGACTACCATGAACCATTTTTTTCTCTGGCGATGAGACAAACAAACATTGATAGAATGTAAAATTACTTAAAAATAAAGTTGCTGACAGAAAATCTTAGATTTTCTCCATCCCATTGCATAATCTCCAAATTTATGAATGTTTAATTATCAAGATTAAGGTCAAGGGAATAGAAGAAAGTGGTAACCTAAAAAACCCGTTTAACTATTCATCTTTGGACCATATATAAAAGTTCTTTGTTGTTTTTCCTGACAAGTATCTCTCCTGAACACACCTACCTCTCACCAGCTTCACCTTCCTAACATCCTCATATTCCTGCACTTTGATTTTCCATCTTTTGGAGAGGAAACCTTCCATAAAGATACTCCTGCTCATTAAAGTGGTTATTACAATGTTATTGCATCATCAATACATCTTTGTTAAATAAAATAAAAATACTGGAAGACAAATAGAAATAAGCATCCATAATTCTGCCACTACTAACATTTCGATATTCTTTTGACATAAACTCTCATGTCTTTATATAATTTTTAAAAAATTTTGGGGTCAAATGATGCATACTATTTCAGAACCTGCTTTATTGGTAGAATTGTGGATTTCTTTCTAGATTGCAAATGATTGCACACTTTTACAACATATAGAAGTATCATAACATGTCATCATTCAGTTTTCTTTTTTCTTTTTTCTTTTTTTTTTTTTTTGAGATGGATTCTTGCTCTGTCACCTAGGCTGGAGTGCAATGGCAGGATCTCTGCTCACCACAACCTAAGCCTCCTGGGTTCAAGCAATTCTCCTTCCTCAGCCTCCTGAGTAGCTGGGATTACAGGCGTGTGCCACCATGCCCAGCTAATTTTTTTGTATTTTTAGTAGAGATGAGGTTTCACCATATTGGTCAGGCTGGTCTCGAACTCCTGACCTCATCTGCCTGCCTTGGCCTCCCAAAGTGCTGGGGATTACAGGCGTGAGCCTGGACCATCATTGAGTTTTTTACGCTGGAGTGTAGTGGTGTAGTCATAGCTCACTGCAGCCGCTATCTCCTGGACTCAAGCGATCCTCCAGTCTCAGCCTCCTGAGTAGCTGGGACTACAGGCACACACCACCAGGTCCGGCTAATGTTTGTGATTTTTAGTAAAAAGGAAGTCTTGTTGTGTTGCCCAGGATGGTCTTGAACTCCTGAACTCAAACAATCCTCCTGCCTTGGCTTCCCAAAGTGCTGGGGTTACATGAGTGAGCCACCACTCCCAGGCTATCATTGAATTTTGTTAAACATTGTTAGTTTTTATAAATAATACTGCCAAAATTGTGTATTTATCCTTCAACACTTTTCTGATTATTTCTCAAAAATAAATATTAGAAATCGAATTTTTACACCAGAGATATGCCCAGTTTTGAGGGTTTTCTTATATCTTGACAAATTGCCTCCCAGAAAAGTTGTGCCTTTTTTATGCTCTTACTAATGAGCTATGAGACTGTCTACTTCCACCCTCAACAACACTATTATTCTTTTTAATCATCGTTAATTGGATAAACAAAGAGATATCTCATTGTTTTATTGATTACAAGTGAGGATAACATTTTAATGTATCTTTTGGTCTTGTATTTCTTCTTTTGTGAATTATCTGCTCCCATCAAGTGTTCGTTTTTCTTCATTGTAGATATATGAGATTAACCACTTAATTCCATCTTGATATGCAGAGAAGCAAACCCAAATTCTGAAAGTAATTATCATCCCCTTCATGAATTGACATTATATGGTTTGTCATCATCATCTAGCCATTTGGTTTTTACAAATTATTTCCTCCTTGAAATAGCTTTCTAGTTGATTTTCACTCTTTTACTTCATTCTCAAGAAGTGTTTAGATTTTCAAAATTTATTTTCTTTTACTCCTAAAAGTACCATACTCAGAGTGAATTATTTATTTTAAATATGGATGCTTGGAATGCATACCTTGAATAGGAAGGAATTAAGTAGGTGGTACCAAAATGCAATTTATGTAATCAATTTGTTTTTTCTTTAGGTTAAATATATTTTCTCCTTTTCAAAAGAAAAAAATTACATCTTTTGTCTTTTTATTTATTTGTTTATTTATTTATTTTATTTACTTAGAGATGGGGGGTCTCACTTTGTTGCCCAGACTGGTCTCAAACTCCTGGGCTCAAATGATCCTCCTGCCTCAGTCTGACAAAGTGCTGGGACTACAGGCATGAGCCACTGTGCCAGCTTTTCTTCTATTTAAAGAATATGTAAACTATTAAATAAAAATACTTACGATGCTGGCATTTGTCACAAGGTGGGAGTTTAGAGGAAGTGCAATCAGTATCTCTGCAGCAGTATTTACTGCCTGTTTCCTAACTGCTTTGCTGTTTTTTGCTGACCTTCATGTCCAATATTACCTCAAAATCCATCATCACCCTCTTCTAAAGCCTACCCACTGGGCATTGCTGGAGGCTGTTAATATCAATCACACCAGAGTAAGGAGAGAAACTCTTCAGGGGTTCTTGTTGGCTTCCATATCTTAGCTCTATTTTTAACTCCCTGCAATCAACGTTGATGACATTAGACATTTGCTTAATCTCAGTGTACCCTTTCCTTGGCTCATTCCTCTCACACCTTAGAACCTTTTCCCAGGCTACACCCTATGCTGTGAGTGACCATATGCTCTTTACTTTCTGGAGAGTCTCAATTTCAGATATTCTGTCTTGTTGCCAAATCAGCTGCCAAGCCATATGCTTCATATTTTCTTTGGGGCAATATATTCACCTACTTATGCTTCAGTTCCTTGAACTCTGCTCATGAAGATTTTTATTAGTTTTACATAATAGTTTACGAAAACTTTTTATTAGCTCAAAACGTAGCTCAGATGTCTTTTCCCTTAGGAAACCTTCCTTCACAGTCCTCCTCCCCGAGATGATACTCTCACCGATTAGGATTTCCTTCCTTGGTAGGGTTGGGAAAAGTGAAGGTGAAAGGGGTTGCTCCACATCTGTTATCGGTTTACCCACCTGCACTCTGCTGCTCAGGATGGCTTCTCTGCCCAGTTAGAGGATACACTTCACTTTTCTGCTGCAAATGGTTTGAGCCATAGATTGTAGTCTACATCTTCCTCCCCTCTCCTAGTCGTCTATGGATCTGAGTATCTTCATGAGCACATTGCCTCACCTTGCACACTTTAGTCTAGAATAATACCACAGGGAAGGGATAGAGCTCCTGGTGGGCTTTACACTAAGTCCAGTTGCATAGTTTAGAGCCTAGGGAAGACTTTTGGCAGTCTAAGGATCTGGGAGACAATTATTGGATCAGGCACATATATACACATTGATCTCCTAAGGACAGACGTCAATTTTCAGAGCAGAATCGATAAGGAGGAAAACAAACATTTTCCTAACTATTCTATATAACACAGCCCTGGTATGCAATGAAGTTAGAGCTTTACCTTATAATGTGAACAGCATTAGGCCTTTAATTCATTTCCACCCTCCTCTTTTGCTTTTATGTTATATTTTTATTTATTTAATTTAGTTTTTTGAGACAGAGTCCCCATCTGTCACCCAGGCTGGAGTGCGGTGGTGTGATCTCGGCTCACTGCAACCTCCACCCCCTGGGTTCAAGAAATTCTCCTGCCTCAGCCTCCCTAGTAGCTGGGATTACAGGTGTTGCACTACCATGCCCAGCTACTTTTTGTATTTTTAGTAAAGATGGGGCTTTGCCATGTTGGCCAGGTTTGTCTCGAACTCCTGACCTCAAGTGATCTGCCCACTTCACCCTCCCAAAGTGCTGGGCTTACAGGCATGAGCCATCATGCCCGGCCTTCTTTTGCTTTTAAATAGGAAAGTCCAGGCCAACTGAAAATTTAAAAATGGGCCAATTACTGACCCTAATTTCTCCCTAATAAATGAAAATATGATATAAACTGTGGCCCTTCTCTTCAAGAAAAGATACACCTAGGTGACTGGCTCATGGAGGCAGTTTCTTTTACTTTTTAAAAAACTTTTTCTTTTACATTAAGTTCCAGGATACAAGTATCAGAATATATGCAGGTTTGTTACATAGGTATAGATGTGCCATGGTGGTTTGCTGCACCTATTGACCCATCCTTTAAGTTCCCTCACCTTGCCCCATACCCCCAACAGACCCTGGTGTGTGTTGTTCCTTTCCCTGTGTCCATGTGTCCATGTTGTCTCATTGACCAACTCCCACTTATGAGTAAGAACATGCGGTGTTTCGTTTTCTATTCCTGTGTTAGTTTGCTGAGGAAGATGGCTTCCAGCTTTATCTATGTCCCCTCAAAGGGCATGATCTTATTCCTTTTAATGGCTGCTTAGTATTCCATAGTGTATATGTACCACATTTTCTTTATCCAGTCTATCATTGATGGGCATTTGCGTTGGTTCCATGACTTTGCTATGGTAAATAGTGCTGCAATAAACATATGTGTGCATATGTTTTTATAGCAGAATGATTTATATTCCTTTGGGTATTGACCCAGTAATGGAATTGCTGGGTCAAACGATATTTCTCGTTCTAGATCCTTGAGGAATCGCCATACTGTCTTCACGATGGTTCAACTCATTTACATTCCCATCAACAGCATAAAAGCATTCCTATTTCTCCACAACTTTGCCAACCACTATTGTTTCTTGCCTTTTTAATAAACACCATTCTGACTGGCATGTGGTTTTGTTTTGCATTTCTCTAATGATCATTGATGTTGAGCTTTTTTTCATATGTTTGTTGGATGCATAAAAATCTTCTTTTGAGAAGTGTCTGTTCATAACCCTTGCCCACTTTTTGATAGGGTTGTTTGTTTTTTTCTTGTAAATTTGTTTAAATTCCTTGTAAATTCTGGATAGTAGACCTTTGTCAGATGGGTAAATTGCAAAATTTTTCTCCCATTCTGTAGGTTGCCTGTTCACTCTGATGATAGTTTATTTTGCTGTGCAGAAGCTCTTTAGTTTAATTAGATCCCATTTGTCAATTGTGGCTTTTGTTGCAAATGCTTTTGGCATTTTTGTCATGATGTTTTGCCCATGCCTATGTCCTAAGTGGTATTACCTACGTTTCCTTCAAGGGTTTTTATGGTTTTGGGTTTTACATTTAAGTCTTTAATCCATCTTGAGTTAATTTTTGTATAAGGTGAAAGGAAGGGGTCCAGTTTGAATTTTCTGCATATGGGTAGCCAGTTTTCCCAGCACCATTTATTGAATAGGAGATCCTTTCCCCATTGCTTGTTTTTGTCAGGTTTGTTGAAGATCAGATGGCTGTAGATGTATGATGTTATTTCTGAGGTCTCTGTTCTGTTCCATTTGTCTATATGTCTGTTTTGGTGCCAGTACCATGCTGTTTTGGTTACTGTAGCCTTGTAGTATAGTTTGAAGTCAGGTAGCATGATGCCTCCAGCTTTGTTCTTTTGGCTTAGGATTGTCTTGTCTATACAGGGACTTCATTGATTCCATATGAAATTTACAGTAGTTTTATCTAATTCTGTGAAGAATGTCAATGGTAATTTGATAGGGATAGCATTGAATCTATAAATTACTTTGGGTAGTATGGCCATTTTCAAGATATGGACTCTTCCTATCCATGAGGTTGGAATGTTTTTCCAATTGTTTGTGTCTTCTCTTATTTCCTTGAGCAGTGGTTTGTAGTTCTCCTTGAAAAGGTCCTTCACATCCCTTGTTAGCTGTATTCCTAGGTATTTTATCCTCTTTGTAGTGATTGTGAATAGGAATTCATTCATGATTTGGCTCTCTGCTTGTCTGTTATTGGTGTAAAGGAATGCTTGTGATTTTTGCACGTTGATTTTGTATCTTGAGGCTTTGCTGAATTTGCTTATCAGTTTAAGGAAGTTTTGGGCTGAGATGATGGGGTTTTCTAAATATACAATCATGTCATCTCCAAACAGAAACAATTTGACTTCCTCTCTTCCTATTTGAATACACTTTATTTCTTTCTCTTTCCTGATTGCCCTGGCCAGAACTTTCGATACTACGTTGAATAGTTGTGAGAGCAGGCATTCTTGTCTTGTACTGCTTTTCAAAGGGAATGCTTCCAGCTTTTGTCCATTCAATATGATATTGGCTGTGGGTTTGCCAAAAATAGCTCTTATTAGTTTGACATATGTTCCATCAATACCTAGTTTATTGAGAGCTTTTAACATGAAGGGATGTTGACTTTTATTGAAGGCCTTTTCTGCATCTACTGAGATGATCACGTGGTTTTTGTCATTGGTTCTGTTTATATGATGGATTATGTTTATTGATTTGCACATGTTGAACCAGCCTTGCATCCCAGGAATGAAGCCAACTTGATCATGGTGGATAAGCTTTTTGATGTGCTGCTGGATTTGGCTTGCCAGTATTTTATTGAGGATTTTCACATCGATGTTCATCGGGGATACTGGCCTAAAGTTTTCTTTCTTTTCTTGTGTCTCTTCCTGGTTTTGGTATCAGGATGATGCTGGCTTCATAAAATGAGTTAGGGAGGAGTCCCTACTTTTCAATTATTTGAAATAATTTCAGAAGGAATGGTACCAGCTCATCTTTGTACCTCTGGTAGAATTTGGCTGTGAATCTGTCTGGTCCTGGGTTTTTTTTTTTTTTTTTTTTTTTTTTTGGTTGGGAGGCTGTTAATTACTGCCTCAATTTCAGAACTTGTTATTGGTCTACTCAGGGATTGAACTTCTCCTAGTTTAGTCTTGGGAGGGTGTATGTGTCCAGGAATTTATCCATTTCTTCTAGATTTTCTAGTTTATTTGTATAGAGGTGTTTATGGTATTCTCTGATGGTAGTTTGTATTTCCATGGGGTCAGTGGTGATATCCCTTTTATCATTTTTTATTGTGCCTATTTGATGCTTCTCTCTTTTCTTCTTTATTAATTGAGCTAGCAGTCTATTTTGTTAATTTTTCCAAAAAATCAGCTCCTGGATTCATTGATTTTTTGGAGGGTTTTTCATGTCTCTATCCCTTTAATTCTGCT
The DNA here is from genome assembly GCF_001698545.2 of Rhinopithecus bieti. Lineage (NCBI taxonomy): Eukaryota > Metazoa > Chordata > Mammalia > Primates > Cercopithecidae > Rhinopithecus > Rhinopithecus bieti. The sequence goes on from NW_016804151.1 coordinate 3,244,271, forward strand.
TTGATTTTAGTTATTTCTTGCCTTCTGCTAGCTTTTGGATTAGTTTGCTCTTGCCTCTCTAGCTGGTTTTTTTTTTTTTTTTTTTTTTTTTTTT
>NW_016804151.1:3245840-3263117 GCF_001698545.2 Rhinopithecus bieti
TTGATTTGGGGTGAGGAGTTCTGTAGATGTCTGTTAGTTCCACTTGATCCAGAGCTGAGTTCAAGTCCTGAATATCTTTGTTAATTTTCTGTCTCATTGATCTGTCTAATACTGACAGTGGGGTGTTACAGTCTCCCACCATTATTGTGTGGGAGTCTAAGTCTCCTTGTAGGTCTCTAAGAACTTGCTCTATGAATCTGGGTGCTCCTCTATTGGGTGCATATATATTTAGAATAGTTAGCTCTTCTTGTTGAATCATTCCCTTTACCATTAGGTAATGCCCTTGTTTGTCTTTTTTGTTTTTTTATCTTTGTTGATTTAAAGTCTGTTTTGTCAGAGACTAGGATTGCAACCCTTGCTTTTTATTTTTTATTTTTTGCCTTACATTTGCTTGTTGAATTTTCTTCCATCCCTTTATTTTGAGCCTATGTATGTCTTTACACTTGAGATGGGTCTCCTGAATACAGCACACTGATGGGTCTTGACTCTTTATCCAATTTGCCAGCCTGTGTCTTTTAATTGGGGCATTTAGCCCATTTACATTTAAAGTTAGTTTTATTATGTGTAAATCTGATTCTGTCATCGTGATGCTATCTGGTTATTTTGCACACTAGTTGATGCAGTTTCTTCATAGTGTCATGAGTCTTTATATTTTGATGTGTTTTTTGCAATGGATGGTAGCCGTTTTTCCTTAGCTTCTTCATATTGAATTAGAACATGCTCCTTTAGCTCAGCAGAGTTTTTTATTACCCATCTTCTGAAGCCTACTTCTGTCAATTTATCCATCTCATCCTCTGTCCAGTTCTGCTCTCTTTCTGGAGAGACAATGCAATCATTTGGAGGGGAAGAGGCACTCTGGCCTTTTGGGTTTTCAGTGTTTTTTTTTTTTGTTGATTCTTTCTCATCTTCATGAGTTTGTCTAGTTTCAATCTTTGAGGCTGCTGATCCTTGGATGGGTTTTTTGTGGGAGTTTTTTGCTGTTGTTACTGTTTGTTTTTCTTTCAACGGTCAGGTCCCTCTTCTGTAGGGATACTGTGATTTGCTGGGGGGCGGGGGGGGTCCACTTCAGGCCCTATTCTTCTGGTTTGTTCTTGTGCCTGGAGATGTCACTCAAGGAGGAGAACAGCAAAGATGGGTGCCTGCTCCTTCTTCTGGGACCTCAGACCTCAAGGGGCACCAACCTGATGCCAGTAGGAGCACTCCTGTATAGGGTGTCTGACAATCCCTGCTGGAGGGTCTCACCCAGTTGGGCGGCATGGGGAACAGGATCTGTTTAATGAAGCACTTTGTCCCTTGGTGGAGGGGTGTGCTTTGCTAGGGGGAAACCCACTCCTCTGGGCTGCCCGGATTCCTCACAACTACCAGGAGGAAAGGCTAATAAGTCTGCTGAAGTCTGCTGGTCCAGAGACTGTGGCCACTCCTCCCCCTAGGGGCTCAGGCCCAGGGAGATCCGGGTAATGTCCTTGAGCCTCTGGCTGGAGTTATTGGAGTCCCTGCAGGGAAGCCCTGCCCAGTGAGGAAGGATGAGTCAGGGTCAGGCCTGAAGAGGCACTCGATACAGTCTGTCACAGCCAGTGTGTTGGGCTGTGGGGGACACATCTTGGGACCAAGCTGTCCAGCCTTCCTCGCCCCAGCAGGGGAAAAGTGTGGCCTGGAGCCATAGAGATGGCTGCCATCCTTCCCCTGCCCAGGGAGCTCAGTGTGTCAGGCAGTTGTGAGTCCCAGTGCTGGCTGCTGCCCCTCCCACAAGGAGCTCAAATGGCTTAGACAGCAGGCAGCTGCAGCCGTGGTGCTGGTCGCCCCTTCCCCTCAGGAGCTTGGTAGGCTTAAGCAGATTCCAGTTGAGAGGTTATTGAGAATATGTGCGGCTCTGGGGTTGGGACGCTAGGCCCCAGTGGCATGGGTTTGTGAGTGAGATCTACTGATCTGTGGGCCGCACAGTTCTGTGGAAAAAGCACAATTTCCCTGTCTGGGTACCATGCTCACTCACTACCTCCCTTGGCTGTGGGGTGGGGGCTCCTCTGCCCTGTGTGGCTCTCAGGTGGGCCACCACACCACACTGCTCTTGTTTCCTCTCTGTGGGTCACGCTAGTCCCCTAGTCCGTTCTGATGAGAACTTGGATACCTCGGTTGCTGGTGAAGGATTCACATGCTTATTATGGTCCTTTTTGATGGGAGCCTCCAATCACTGCTGCTTCTAGTCAGCCATCTTGGCCCCGATGGGGGCAGTTTCTAATGGTTTAGCACCATCCCCTCTTTGTACTGTATAGTGATTTGGTTCTCACACGATCTGGTTGTTTGAAAGTGTGTAGCACCTCCCCGACTTCCTCCCGCTCTGGCCATGTGAGGCGCTTACTCCTCCTTTGCCTTCTGCCATGATTGTAAGTTTTCTGAGGCCTCTCCAGAAATTCAGCAGATGCCAGCTGCTATACTTCCTGTACAGCCTGCAGGACTGTGAGCCAAATAAACCTCTTTTCTTTATAAATTACTCAGTCTCAGGTATTTATTCATAGCAGAGTGAGAATGAACTGATACACTCCTTCAAAAAAATAAATTAATAAGTTAATTGAACAACAACAAAAAATTGGCTACCACAGCCCAAAAAGTACACCAGCAAGTACACAGATAAAAACATTTGACTCTTGAACAACATGGATTTGAACTATGCAGGTGAACTTATATATGAATTCTTTTCAACCAAATGCAGATTGAAAATACAGTATTCAAGAGATGCAACCCATGTATAAAATAGGGCAACTTTTCTTATACAAGGGTTCTGCAGGGCTGACTGTGGGACATGAACTTGTGCAGATTTTGGTAAACGTGGGAATCCTGAAATCTGTCCCCAAAGTATACTGAGGGATGACTGTAATGAAGAGTACCTATACAGAGAAACATTCCTCAGCAATAAAAAGGAAGAAGTATTGATACACACAACAACATGGGTGAATCTCAAAATAATTATGCTGAATGAAAGAAGCTAGACAAAAAAGTGTGTGATTTTACTTAAATAAAATTCTAGAAAATGCAAACTAACGTATAGTGACAGAAAGCAAATTAGTGGTTTCCTGGGGAAGGAATAGACAGAGAGAGGCAGAAGGGAAAGGGGCATGAGAAAATTTGGCGTGATAGATATCATTATCTTGGTTGTGGTGATAGTTTCACAGGTGTTTATATATGTGAAGAGGTATCAAATTACACACTTTAGGCCAGGCACGGTGGCTCATGCCTGTAATTTCAGCATTTTGGCAGGCCAAGGCAGGTAGATCATTTGAGCTCGGGAGTCTGAGGCCAGCTTGGGCAACACAGTGAGATCTTGTCTCTACAAAAACTTTTTAAAAAATCAGCTGGGCATGGTGGCTCGCACCTGTAGTTCCAGCTACTTGGGAACTTGGGAGGCTGAGGCAGAAGAGGGCTTGCACTTGGGAAATCGAGGCTGTAGTGAGCCATGATCATGCCACTGCACTACAGCTTGGATGACAGAATGAGACTCTGCCTCAAAAAATTGTTTGCACATTTTAAATTTGTGCAATTTTTTCTACATCATTTATGTCTTAATAAACTTGTTAAATCTGGGGGGTGGGGGAGTCAAAGGAGACTGTCTCCATGCCCTGACAAAAGTCTAGAAGTTTTTCTCTACCCATAACAAAGGGCATGTAGCTTCTAATTCAGGTGGCCAGGCTTGGGCCAGATATTAGGTTTCTGAGGATGCCCTGGATCTCTTTAGAGGAGTTTTTTTTTTGGGGTCAGCTAAGCTTGTTCACTGTGATCCTCATTAGGGCCACCTCTTGCTCCCATTTCTTGTGCTTATCATTTGCTATTCTGAAATGAAAAATAGGAGTGGGCTGGGTATAGTGGCTCATGTCTGTAATCACAGCACTTTGAGAGGCTGAGGCAGGCGGATCACCTGAGATCAGGAGTTCGAGACCACCCTGGACAACATGGTGAAACCCCATCTCTACTAAAAATACGAAACATCATCCGGGTGTGGTGGCACACCTGTAATCCCAGCTACTCAGGAGGCTGAGGCATGAGAATTGCTTGAACCCGGGAGGCGGAGGTTGCAGTGAGCCGAGATCGTGCCACTGCACTCCAGCCTGGGCAACAGAGCAAGACTCCGTCTCAAAAAGAAAAAAAAAAAAAGACTGAAGTCATCATTTGTTCAATAAGCACTTACTGAGCATCTACTAAGTGCAAGATGTTGTGGGCATATTTATTGGGCAGTTTCCCCACACCTTGTATGGGGTCCTTGTAACTTGCTTTGACCAATACAATGTGGAAGAAGTAATACTGTGTGCCAGTTCTGAGTCTAGGCCTTATGAGACATCTGCTTGGAAATCTGCTAGTCCATATGAATAAGCTGGTGCTAGCCTGATGCAGGATGACAGATATATAATGCAGTCATCACCATCTCCTAGCTGCTTTTTGCTAAACTCTAAAAGCAGAACCTCCTAGGTTCCTGGAAATTGACTGCAGATGCACAAACCAGTTCAACTGAGACCAGAAAAGCTGCCCATCCAAGTCCAGCCCAAATTACTGAACCATAAAATTGCTGAGTCAAATAAACGGTCTCTTCCATGCACACATACACACATGGTTCCTCCTCTTATTACTAGTACCCAAATGACTTGGTCTCGTTATTTAACCTGTCAGTACTTCAGTTTTCTCATCTTTAAAATGATTATAAAAATACCTATATTTGCTTATATATTTGAGGTAATTATATATTATATAATTATATATATAGTTATATATAATTGAGGTAATTATATATTTGTTATATATAATTATATATTGAGGTAATTATATATTTGTTTATATATTTGAGGTAATATTTGTAAAGTGCCTAGCACAACGCCAAGTATAATAGGTAACAGAATATGGTAGCAATAATTATTTTTTGAGATAGGGCCCATATTTTACTTGTCTTTTTTTCTCCCGCAACTAGCACAGAGTCTTCTTCATGAAAGAAACACAATAAGTAAATGTAACTATTTTGGAAGTGTAGTAATCTCAATGAATAATCTGATTATAATTTTATAACGATAGTTCGTATCTTCATAAAGATATGTCTATCTTAAAGGCAGTAAGAATCATTACCTCTCTAGCTGCGATTTTATTTTATTTATTTATTTATTTTGAGATGGAGTCTCGCTCTGTCACCCAGGCTGGAGTGCAGTGGTGCAATCTAGGCTCACTGCAAGTTCTGCCTCCCGGGTTCGTGCCATTCTCCTGCCTCAGCCTCCTGAGCAGCTGGGACTACAGGCACCTGCCACCATGACTGGCTAATTTTTTGTATTTTTAGTAGAGATGGGGTTTCACCGTGTTAGTCAGGATGGTCTCGATCTCCTGACCTCGTGATCCGCCCGCCTCGGCCTCCCAAAGTGCTGGGACTACAGGTATGAGCCACTGCGCCTGGCCTACCTGTGATTTTTAAAAGCAAGCTAGCAAATAAACAAAAAAATCTTTGTTATCTTCATTTCCTTGAAATCCAGGACTGATATTGGAATTCTCACTTCTTTTCTTCTTAACCATTCAATACCAGCTGATCATTCCTTTCTCCTTGAAACACTATCCTTATTTGGCTCCTATATAGCATACTTCGCTGATTTCCTGTCTGCATCATCAGCCACAGTTTCTTTTGAGAGTTCATCCTCCTCTCCTCAGCCTGTAAATGTCGAAGTGATCTAGGGCTCAGCCCTTTGCTCTTTTCTCTTCATTTCCATTCTTTCCCTTAGTGATGTCATTCAGTTTCATGGCTTTAAATAACTTTCCTATTACTGGCAATCTCAAATTTTTGTCTCTAGCTCAGACCTCTCTCCTGAACTCCAGTCTTATAAATCCAACTTCATAAATCTAACTGCTGATTTGACACCTCTATTTGGGATACTTAATAGGCATCTAAACCTTTATGCATCTAAAGTTTAACTCCAGAGTCTGCCCTTCTTCCACCTTGAGGTTGTTCCTCCTAAAATTTTCCCTATCTCAGTATATGACAATTCCTCTTTCTAGTTCCACGCACTGCTAGAAGAACCTAATATTTAGGGAGCAATTCTCCTAAAGTATTGCCCATTATTCTGCCTCATATTACACATAGCAACCAGGAGTGAAGGGTGGGAGATTGTCACAGGAAGACATGGTATTTGAACTGGGACTTGAAAGACGGCAGAGTTTTGAAAGATAGAGAATAGAATAAGAAAGCATTCTAGGAGCTGGGTGCACTGGCTCACACCTGTAATCCTAGCACTTTGAGAGGCCATTGTCACATATATAACTTTGTTTTATATATATAACTTTCTCTTTTATATATGTATTTATAACTTTCTGTTTTATATTTTTATATGAAGGTTTCTGCTTTATATGTATATATAACTTTCTGTTTTATTATATATTTGTTATATATATAAAAAACAGAAACCTTTATATATATATAAAACAGAAACCTTCGGTATTTCAAAATTCAAAACAGTAAACACTGGCCATCATAGCATGACTGCTGGAGAATACAGTGTTAGGCAAGTTAATCTTTTTATGCCAGTTAATATCATACTTGGCCATCTACTGTGCTTCTCACAAACGAATTTGTCTTCTCCCAAGAGGTTAATTCTGTTTCAAAAGTACTATTTTAACATTTTTATGTCTTCTTTCCTTCAGAAGACTTTCATATGCAAGGAGCCCAATTATTTTTCTGCTCCTGGGTTCCAGAAGGCTATTCTTGAATACCCTTCAACCCCTCCTGGGTTCCAGAAGGATATTCTTGAATGAAGTGTCATTTTCTCTCTTTTTCATAGATTTATTCAGCATCTGAAGAATTACCCAAAAGAGAAATGAATCTGCATAGGATGGTTCATATTGCAAAAAGTTTCAAAATTACTTTCATATCCACTTCCTCATCTAATTCTATTAATATCCTACTTCTAATACTAATATCTCCTGATTTTATTATTACTGATACTATTGCGTATCTTGTCTCTTACCCCTGCTACAAGCTGGTACCACACCCTCACTGACTATTTGTAGGGCTTCCTAATATATCTCTATATTTTTAAAAAATATAGTAGAATGCATGATGGATTAGAGCAAAGAACAGTGACTCCATGTTCTTTGCTCTAATCCATCATGCAGTCTACTATATTTTTTAAAAATCTGAATTATCAAATCTGGACTACTTTCTTTTCCCTTAATCCTGGGGCTTTATATAAGGCTTTATAATTTTCAAGAATTTTTCATAATAAGTATGAAATATAAGTATTCATAATAAATATTGCTTTATTCTTTTTTTTTTTTTGAGACAGAGTCTCACTCTGTCACACAGGCTGGAGTGCAGTGGTGCAATCTCGGCTCACTGCAAACTCTGCCTCCCAGGTTCAAGCAATTCTAATGCCTCAGCCTCCTGAGTGGCTGGGATTACAGGTACCTGCTACCACGCTCGGCCAATTTTTGTATTTTTAGTAGAGACAGGGTTTCACCATGTTGGCTAGGCTGGTCCCAAACTCCTGATCTCAAGTGATCTGCCCAACTCGTCTGCAAAAGTGCTGGGCTTAGAGGCATGAGCCACTGTGCCCAGCCAATATTGCTTAATTCTTATTACAGTCCTATATTACTAACAGTATCACTAACAGTGCTGTAAAGATGATGCAACAACATATACAGAGTAAGCACTACCAAAGAAAATCACACAGGTAATGCATGTCAGATTTGAGAGTCAAACTCAGGTCTTCTTTATTCTAGCTCAAGTAATTTTTTTTTTTTTTTTTTTTTTTTGAGACAGAGTCTCACTCTGTCACCTAGGCTGGAGTGCAGAGGCACGATCTTACCTCACTGCAACCTCTGCCTTCCAGGCAGAAGCGATTCTCATGCCTCAACCTCCCAAGTAGCTGAGACTAACAGGCTTGCATCACTGCAGCTGGCTAATTTTTGTATTTTTAGTAGAGACAGGATTTTACCTTGTTGGCCAGGCTGGTCTCAAACTCCTGGCCTCAAGTGATCCACCTGCCTTGGCCTCCCAAAGTGCTAGGATTACAGGTGTTAGCTACTGCACCTGGCAACAACTCTAGTAATTTTTTACAATACAAATGCTCTTTTTAACCCTTCTGCTTACCTTGCTTTTTTTCTATTTATTTTTTATTTTTTAATTTTTTGTAGAGATAGGATCTCACTATGTTTCACAAGCTGATCGTGAACTCCTGGCTTTAAGCAATCTTCCCACCTTGGCCTCTCAAAGTGCTAGGATTACAGGTGTGAGCCAGTGCACCCAGCTCCTAGAATGCTTTCTTATTCTATTCTCTATCTTTCAAAACTCTGCCGTCTTTCAAGTCTCAGTTCAAATACCATGTCTTCCTTAATACCTTCTTTGTCGTTACACCTGGAATTAACAATCAATCTATATAACTATAGCATTTAGTTTGTATAACAATATAGCTAACATTCATCACATATTGCTTTATAGAATTGTGTGCATCGTCTCATCTGGCCTACTGTTGAGAAAACCTCGAGGGCAGAAAATTTAGCACATTAGTTTTTATGTTCCCCCACTGAGCAAATATATGGCGGTTGTTTGAGTAATTGTGAGTAAATGAATGAACACATGAAGGTCTTGGCCCACGCAGTTCTAAAAGGGATTACGGCCTAAGGAACATCTGGATATCAACTAATGTATTCACCTATTGGCTTAGTTATACTATCTTAGAAAGAGATAATGAAATTACTGAACTAATAGTTAAGCTGTTGGTGCCTCGGGACAAAACAGAGCGGTGAGGAGGATTGAAATATTTAAGTTAATGACCCCCTAGATGCAAAGGTAAAAGTTTAGCTCAGTATTTCCTAAACTGCATTCACTTCATAGATAAGGAACAATAGTCATTTATTATAAAGTCCATAGTCATATAGTGAAAATATTGATGATGATGATGATGATGATGATAAAATTGCCTTCTGAATTTATTATTTGTCATTCCTGGACACATAAACAATATTATCTCCAAATGTTATTGGCAATTATAGTTAATATTTTATTTACACATTTATATATTTTTCAATATCAATACACATATATACATGTATCACTATGATGAAACTACTTTATAATTATTTTAATTTTTTTATTAAAATGCATTTTAAGCATTATATAATGTTTCATAAAATACTTCATGAGGTAACCACCTATGGTTTGTACAGAGAATTCACACCCTCAACACCCTTGCTCTTCTCTCCTTTGGTACTTGCCTGGCAAAACAAGCCTGGTGAAATGCAACTTCTCACCTACTCCATGCCTACATCTAATCAACTAGAGAAGAACAAATTATCATGCTAATTGGACTCAATTTAAAATTATGACCTCAAGCCTCAAGTGGGTTCTCAGTGTTGCCCAGCAATTCTTTACAATTCCGTAGTCATTTGACTCTTCTACTCTTCAGATGAAACTGTTCCCCTCAAGCCTCTTTCTTCCTCCTCCCTCTCAGCTGATCTTGCTTTCTATTAATACTTCACTGAAAAAAAAAAGCAACTGGAAGAGAACCTTCACAACTTCTCACCACTAATTCTACTCACTTACCTGCATCTTACCTTCCCTTCTACTATGAAGGTTGAAATATTCGTGTTTCTGTCTGAGTCTAACCCCTCCCTCCTGTGTCCTTGGTCCTATCCTCCTTTGCTCCCAAAATTATCCCATCTCTTTCCTGTATCAACTTTTCTCTTTCTGTAGAATCATTAACATCAACATATAATATATATTTGAATATCTCCCACTTAATAAAAGAAACTCTATCCTGATCTCACATTCTTCTTTAGCCACAGCTCCACTTCTTTTGCAGAAAATCTCAAAGGAATTATCTCAATTTATTGTCCCTCAGTCGTCTCTCATTCTATCTTGAATCCACTCTAATAAGCCTTTTTGCCTTCACTATTCTACTGGCAATACTTTCATGAAGTATACCATTGCCCTCCATATCACTAAACCCAATGCCGAATTATCAGTCTTCATGATATCATGGATGACCTCTTAGCAGTATTCAGCATAGTTGATCTTCTTGGAACACATTCTACATTGGCTTCCAAAAAAACCTCTCTCTCCTGGTTTCTCCCTTATCTCTTTGGCTTCTTTGGAGTCTACTTTGCTGGTTCCTCTTCATTACTTGTCAAAGTAATGAAGTGCTGGAGTTCCCCAAAGCTAGCTCAGTTCTCCTCTAGCTACCCTCATTTATATATATATATACAGTTACACATATATAGTTTGTATATAGTTTTAGATATAGGATATCTAGGTATACATATATAGATATAGATATAGATAAAGGATATATATATATATCTTTCTCTTCCCCTTTCCTTTCTCTCCTTTCTCTTCTTAAATGATTTGATCCCAAAGCCATTAGGTGGAAAAAGCAAGGTTGGAATTGGGCCTGAGTTGGGGAGAATCACAGAGGCCAATTGGGATTTTGGAGTCCAACATGGGAAAGGAGGATGCTTGCATAAGAGGACTGTGTAGCAAGGATAGTTATAGCCTGAGAAGAGTGAGAAGGACATCCATGCAGAGGGGCAGCATAGTATGGGCTACTGGGTATCCACACAGAAAACTGGTCATGCACGAGGAGTCAAAGCCTAAGCAGAATGAGAAAGACATTTACATGGCAGGGGTAGACAGGTATGGGTGTTAGAGACTGAGTGGCGTGAGGAGGACATTTGTGCATAGAAGAGAGTGGTGGTGACAATCAACGATCTGTTATTACAGGGGGCTTAATTACATAAATAAATATATTAAAAAGTTAGAGTCAGGTTCCCCATTGTCAGATGGAAAAGAATACTAGAATAAACCTTGTGATGTTTGATTAGAATAGGAGATATTTGTGTGAATTTATGGTTATATATCTAAATAGATTGATATGGATATATAGATATAGAAATAAATACAGATGTAAAAGTGTATGTGTTTTCATGTATCTCTTTTTTTGTCTCTATATTCCTCATTTCTGACCACTGACAGAGCCTGGGAGTAGCTACACCCCAGTAGCAACTGAGCACATCTACTACCAGATTTTGATTTCTAAGTATCGTTCTCCACAAAAATAACCAGGGTTCTTTGAGTAATGGTTGATTCCAGTACTGGGGCAGCAAAAGTACACATTAACCCTGGAACATCTGCTGAACCAGGAAAAAAAGTACTCTAGAAATGATGGGGTACGTCAAAAGACAGAGAAGCCAGCCTGAGGGGCTTTCTACTGACCAAATCTGGGACAATTGGATATTTATTTATTTATTTATTTAGACGTCCTCAAATCATGGGATGAGATGATTTGAGAATTAATGGTGGAAACAGATTATACTCATTTAAAAAACAAACAATGAGTCAACACAAACATAAATTAATAAATTTAATACATGGAAAGTTTGAAGGCCGGGCATAGTGGCTCATGCCTGTAATCCCAGCACTATGGGAGGCTGAGGCGGGTGTTTCACCTGAGGTCAGGAGTTTGAGGCCAGCCTGGCCAACAGGGTGAAACCCCATCTCTACTAAAAGTATAAAAATTAGCTGGGCATGGTGGTGTATGCCTATAATCCCAGCTACTCAAGAAGCTGAGGCAGGAGAATTGTTTGAACCCAGGAGGCAGAGGTGGCAGTGAGCTGAGATCATGCCATTTGCACTCCAGCCTGGGCGACAGAGCAAGACTCCATAAAAAATAAATAAGTAAATAAATAAAGTTTGATGAAGAATAGGATATTTGCCAGGCATGGTGACTCACACTTGTAATCCCAGTACTTTGAGAGGCCAAGTCAGGTGGATTGCTTGAGCCCAGAAGTTCAAGACCAGCCTGGGCAACATGGCAAAACCCTGTTTATACCAAAAAACAAACAAACAAACAAACAAAAAACTGGCCTGCTTCTCTAGTCCCAGCTACCCAGGAGGCTCAGGTGGGAACATCGCCTGAGCCTGGGAGGTTGAGGCTGCAGTGAGCTATGATCCTGGCACTGCATTCCAGCCTGGGAGACAGAGCAATACCCTGTCTCAAAACAAAAACAAAACAAAACAAAACAAAACAAAACAAAATAGAACAGGATATTTACATAGCTTCAAAGTAATTTTCTACAAAATGCTTATTAAGAACAAAAGGGAAAAAAAGCTTTAAAATGGAGCAGCTTATATTACTTTAATCAAGTGATTCAAATGAACATCATCAATAATGAGACAAATTGAAATTGTGTCCCTAACACCTGATAGGATGCAATAAGAATATAGGATTGCTTATCTATATTCTTAATAAAGAGATGCATAATCTGAATCTAATCATGATGAAATATAAAATAAATTCAAACTTGAGGGATATACTTCAAAATAACTGGCCTGTTAATCTTCAAAAGTAGCAAGGTCATGAAAATCAACGAAAGACCAAGGAAATGTTCCTGAGTGAAGGAGACTAAAGAGACATAATAGGTAAATTCTGAACTGAATCCTTTTATTATAAAGGACATTATGATTTGGATAAGGTCTGAGGGTTAGGTAAGTATAGCAGTCTTAATTTCTAGATTTTGATGGGTTTATTGTGTTTATACAGGAAAACGTCCTTATTTATAGGAAGAACACACTGAAGTATCAGGGGGTAATGGGTAATGGAGTCAGCATTCTCATTGTGTCATTACTGGGTCAGTTTTTGTTGTTATTCTCAAATGACTAAGGAAAACCGTTGTTTGTGCTATACTTGCATCTTTCTTGTAATTTTTGACACCGTTTTTTAAAAAGAAAGAAGACTACATGTTAATGAGTTTCAAATTTCTCTCTCCGGCATGAATCTGAACCCAAGATCATATATTTAATTTTCTAGTCAAAATTGCCACTTGCACCAAACTGGGCAACATAGCAAGACCCCATCTCTACAGAATAAAATTAACCAGGCATGGTGGCATACACCTGTAGTCTCAGCTACTTGGGAAGTTGAGGCAGGAGAATCACTTGAGCCCAGGAGTTTGAGGTCGCAGTGAGCTAACATGCACCACTGCATTCCAGCCTGGGCAACAGAGGGAGGCCCTGTCTCAAAAAATAAAATAGGCTGGGCATGGTGGCTCATGTCTGTAATCCCAGCACTTTGGGAGGCTGAGGTGGAAGGATCACCTAAGGTCAGGAGTTTGAGACCAGCCTGGCCAACATGGTGAAAACCCATCTCTACTAAAAATATAAAAAATAGCCAGGTGTGGTGGCAGGTGCCTCTAATCCCAGCTACTCCAGAGGCTGAGGCAGGAGAATCATTTCAACCTGGGAGGCCCTCCGGAGGTTGCAGTGAACTGAGATCATGCTGCTGCACTACAGCCTGGGTGACAGAGCAAGACTGTGTCTCAAAAAATAAAATAAAATAAAAAGTCTTCACCTGGATGTCTAATCATTGTCAAACTTAAAATGTAAAACTGAGGGTGGCTGGCAAGATGAATGAACAGGAACAGCTCCGGTCTGCAGCTCCCAGCGAGATCAATGCAGAAGGTGGGTGATTTCTGCATTTCCAACTGAGTTACCTGGCTCATCTCACTGGGACTGGTTAGACAGTGGGTGCAGCCCACGGAGGGCAAGCCGAAGCAGGGTGGAGTGTCACCTCAGCTGGGAAGCACAAGGGGTTGGGGAACTCCCTTCCCTAGCCAAGGGAAGCTGTCAGGAATGGTGCATTCTGGCCCGGATACCAGGCTTTTCCCATGGTCTTTGCAACCCACAAACCAAGAGATTCCCTCAGGTGCCTATACCACCAGGGCCCTGGGTTTGAAGCAGAAACTAGGCGGCCATTTGGGCAGACACTGAGCTAGCTGCAGGAGTTTTTTGTTTTCTGTTTTTTCTTACCTCAGTGGCACCTGGACTGCCAGTGAGACAGAACCGTTCACTCCCCTGGAAAGGGGGCTGAAGCCAGGGAGCCAAGTGGTCTAGCTCAGCAGATCCCACTGCCACAAAGCCCAGCAAGCTAAGATCCACTGGCTTGAAATTATTGCTGCCAGCACAGCAGTCTGAAGTTGACCTGGGACTTCGAATTTGGTGCGGGAGAGGCATCTGTCATTACTGAGGCTTAAGTAGGCGGTTTCTCCTCACAATGTAAACAAAGCTGCTGGGAAGTTCGAACTGGGTGGAGCCCACCGCAGGGCACCAAAGCCCCTGTAGCCAGACTGCCTATCTAGATTCCTCCTCTCTGGGCAGGGTATCTCTGAAAGAAAGGCAGCAGACCCAGATAAAACTCCCATTTCCCTGGGACAGAGCACCTGGAAGAAGGGGCTGCTTTGGGCGCAGCTTCAGTAGACTTAAACATTCCTGCCGGCCAGCTCTGAAGAGAGCAGTAGGTCTCCCAGCACAGCACTCGAGCTCTGCTAAGGGACAGACTGCCTCCTCAAGTGGGTCCCTGACCCCCGTGCCTCCTGACTAGGAGATACTTCCCAGCAGGGGTCAACACCTCATATAGGAGAGTTCTGGCTGGCATCTGGCTGGTGTCCCTCTGGGACGAAGCTTCCAGAGGAAGAAACAGGCAGCAATCTTTGCTGTTCTGCAGCCTCCGCTGGTGATACCCAGGCAAACAGGGTTTGGATTAGACCTCCAGCAAACTCCAGCAGACCTGCAGCACAGGGACCTGACCCTTAGAAGGAAAACTAACAGAGAGGAATAGTATCAACATCAACAAAAAGGACATCCACATAGAAACCCCATCTGAAGGTCACCAACATCAAATACCAAAGGTAGATAAATCCATGAAGATGAGAAAAAAACCAGTGCACAAAGGCTGAACATTCCAAAAACCAGAATGCCTCTTCTCCTCCAAAGGATCACAACTCCTCACCAGAAAGGGAACAAAACTGGATGGAGAATGAGTTTGATAAACTGACAGAAGTAGGCTTAAGAAAGTGGGTAGTAACAAACTCCTCTGAGCTAAAGGAGCATGTTCTAACCCGATGCAAGGAAGCTAAGAACTTTGATAAAAGGTTAGAGGAATTGCTGACTAGAATAACCAGTTTAGAGAAGAACATAAATTACCTGATGGAGCTGAAAAACACAGCATGAGAACTTCGTGAAGGATACACAAGTAACAATAGCCAAATCCATCAAGTGGAAGAAAGGATATCAGAGATTAAAGACAAACTTAATGAAACAAAGCAAGAAGACAAGATTAGAGAAAAAAGAATGAAAAGAAACAAACAAATCCTCCAAGAAATATGGGACTGTGTGAGAAGACCAAACCTACGTTTGATTGGTGTACCTGAAAGTGACGGGGAGAATGGAACCAACTTGGAAAACACTCTTCAGGATATTATCCAGGAGAACTTCCCCAACCTAGCAAGGCAGGCCAACATTCAAATTCAGGAAATACAGAGAACACCACCAACATACTCCTCGAGAAGAGTAACCCCAAGACATATAATTGTCAGATTCACCAAGGTTGAAATAAAGGAAAAAATGTTAAGGGCAGCCAGAGAGAAAGGTTGGGTTACCCACAAAGGGAAGTCCATCAGACTAACAGCAGATCTCTCTACAGAAACCCTACAAGCCAGAAGAGAGTAGGGGCCAATATTCAACATTCTTAAAGAAAATAATTTTCAACCCAGAATTTCATATCCAACCAAACTAAGCTTCATAAGCGAAGGAGAAATAAAATCCTTTACAGACAAGCAAATACTGAGGGATTTTGTCACCATCAGGCCTGTTTTAGAAGAGCTCCTGAAGGAAGCACTAAATATGGAAAGGAAAAACTAGTGCCAGCCACTGCAAAAACATGCCAAATTGTAAAGACCATCAACGCTATAAAGGAACGGCATCAACTAACAGGCAAAATAACCAGCTAGCATCATAATGACAGGATCAAATTCACACATAACAATATTAACCTTAAATGTAAATGGGCTAAATGCCCCAATTAAAAGACACAGACTGGTAAACTGGATAAAAAGTGAAGACCTATTGGTGTGCTGTATTCAGGAAACCCATCTCACGTGCAAAGACACACATAGGCTCAAAATAAAGGGATGGAGGAAAATTACCAAAATTAAGGCAGAAATAAATAAGTTATTTGAAACCAATGAGAACAAAGACACAATGTACCAGAATCTCTGAGCTACAGCTAAAGCAGTGTTTAGAGGGAAATTTATAGCACTAAAATCCCACAGGAGAAAGTGGGAAAGGTCTAAAATTAACACCCTAACATCACATTTAAAAGAACTAGAGAAGCAAGAGCAAACAAATTCAAAAGCTAGCAGAAGACAAGAAATAACTAAGATCAGAGCAGAACTGAAGGAGATAGAGAGACAAAAAAAATCCTTCAAAAAATCAATGAATTCAGGAGGTGGTTTTTTGAAAAGATTAACAAAATATATAGACCACTAGCCAGACTAATAAAGCAGAAAGAGAGAAGAATCAAATAGACACAATAAAAAAATGATAAAGGGGATATCACCACTGACCACACAAAAATACAAACTGCCATCAGAGAATACTATAAATACCTCTAGGCAAATAAACTGGAAAGTCTAGAAGAAATGGATAAATTCCTGGACACATACACCCTCCCAAGACTACACCAGGAAGAAGTGGAATCCCTGAATAGACTAATAACAGGTTCTGAAATTGAGCTGTAATTAATAGCCTACCAAACAAAAAAGTCCAGGACCAGATGGATTCACAGCCGAATTCTACCAGAGGTACAAAGAGGAGCTGGTATCATTCCTTCTGAAACTATTCCAAAAAATAGAAAAAGAGGGACTCCTCCTTAACTCATATTATGAGGCCAGCATTATTCTGATACCAAAACCTGGCAGAGACACAACAAAAAAAGAAAATTTCAGGCCAATATCCCTGATGAACATGGATGTGAAAATCCTCAATAAAATACTGGCAAGCCGAATCCAGCAGCACATCAAAAAGCTCATCCACCACAGTCAAGTCGGCTTCATTCCTGGGATGCAAGTCTGGTTCAACATACACAAATCAATAAACGTAATCCATAACATAAACAGAACCAATGACAAAAACCACATGATTATCTCCATAGATGCAGAAAAGGCCTTCGATAAAATTCAACACCCCATTCATGCTAAAAACTCTCAATAAACTAGGTATTGATGGAACGTATCTCAAAATAATAAGAGCTATTTATGACAAACCCACAGCCAATATCATACTAACTGAATGGGCAAAAGCTGGAAGCATTCCCTTTGACAACTGGCACAAGACAAGGATGCCCTCTTTCAGCACTCCTATTTAACATAGTACTGGAAGTTTTGGCCAGGGCAATCAGGCAAGAGAAAGAAATAAAGGGTATTCAAATAGGAAGA
>NW_016804151.1:3263416-3297499 GCF_001698545.2 Rhinopithecus bieti
TAGGCAATACCATTCAGGATATAGGCATGGGCAAAGACTTCATGACTAAAATACCAAAAGCAATGGCAACAAAAGCCAAAATTGACAAATGGGGTCTAATTAAACTAAAGAGCTTCTGCGCAGCAAAAGAAACTATCATCAGAGTGAACAGGCAACCTATAGAATGGGAGAAATTTTTGCAATCTATCCATCTGATAAAGGGCTAATATCCAGAATCTACAAGGAACTTAAACAAATTTACAAGAAAAAAACAAACAACCTCATCAAAAAGTGGGCAAAGGATATGAACAGACACTTCTCAAAAGAAGACATTTATGCAGCCAATAAACACACGACAAAAAAAAGGTCATCATCACTGGTCATTAGAGAAATGCATATCAAAACCATAATGAGATATCATCTCACGGCAGTTAGAATGGTGATCATTAAAAAGTCAGGAAACAACAGATGCTGGAGAGGATGTGGAGAAATAGGAATGTGTTTACACTGTTGGTGGGAGTGTACATTAGTTCAACCATTGTGGAAGACAGTGTGGCAATTCCTCAAGGATCTAGAAACAGAAATACCATTTAACCCAACAATCCCATTACTGGGTATATACCCAAAGAGTTGTAAATCATTCTACTATAAAGACATATGCACACGTATGTTTATTGCAGCACTATTCACAATAGCAAAGACTTGGAACCAACCCAAATGCCCATCAATGATAGACTGGATAAAGAAAATGTGGCACATATACATCATGGAATACTATGCACCCATAACCATAAAAAAGGATGAATTCATGTCCTTTGCAGGGACATGGATGAAGCTGGGAACCATCATTCTCAGCAGACTAACACAAGAACAGAAAACCAAACACTGCATGTTTTCACTCATAAGTGGGAGTTGAACAATGAGAACACATGGACACAGGGAGGGGAACATCGTACACTGGGACCTGTTGGGGGATGGGGCATAGGGGAGGAATAGCATTAGGAGAAATACCTAATGTAGATGACAGATTGATGGGTGCAGCAAACCACCACGGCACCTGTATACCCATGTAACAAACCTGCAGTTCTGCACATGTATCCCAGAGCTTAAAGTATAATTTAAAAAATGTAAAACTGAACTTTAGATTATGTATCTGTTACCTACCTCCGCTTACTCCTTCCCAATGTTTCCACCATTCAGCTAGTTGATTAGGCCAAAACTCTTAAAATCTTCAGCTCTTCTTTAATTCTTGGGTCCTCAGCAAATCCTGTTGGATCTGTCTTCAAAATACATCCAGAATTCAATTACTTTTTTCCATTTATCCCACTACCACTCTATTTCAAGTTACCATCATCTTTTATCTGGTCTTTGAAGCTAGATTTCTAACTGGTCTGCTTGTTTCTACTCTTGCTTCCCTGTTGTTAATTCTCAACAATGGAGACAGATTGATCTTTTTAAACCATGGAACTGATCTCTAAACTGATCCCTCCATCAGTTTAGAACAAAATCTGTAGTCTATGAGGCTCTCTATCATCTTAGCCACCAGTTATTACCCCAAACTCATCTCCTACTACTTTTTAATCACTGGCCCCAATCAGACTGGTTTCCCTGCTGTTCTTAGAATGCAAGGAGTCTGTCATCTTAGCCCATTTGTACTAATTAACCATTACCTCATTAGAATTTCTATCCAGACACACTTCCCCAGAGAGGCCTTTCCGGACTACCCTATCTAAAACGGCACTTTGTTTCTCTATACTGTTTTATTTTTCTTCATTGCATTTATTACCACCTGACATTATAACATCTATTTATTTATCTAGCTGTTTACTGCTGCTGTTTTCCATGAGTACCCATGAGGGCTTGGACTTTTTCTATTGTGTTTACTGTTGTATCCTCAATACCTAAAACAGTACCTTTTACCTAAGAAGTACTCAATAAATATTTGTTCAATGAATGGATGGAAATGAATGAATGGAAATGGTTAATATTACAGTACTATGAACAAATGAAAATTATGTGGTAAGCTCTGATCAAAAGAGAAGGGGGAGGACTTTGAAGTAATATCATTTAAAAGAATGATTTGCTTTTTTTGTTTTGTTTTGTTTTTGTTGTTCTTGCCTAGGCTGGAGTACAGTGGTGTGATCTTGGCTCACAGCAACCTCCTCCTCCTGGGTTCAAATGATTCTCCTGCCTCAGCCTCCCAAGTAGCTGGGATTACAGGCACGTGCCAGCATGCCCAGCTAATTTTGTATTTTGGTAGAGACAGGGTTTCACCATGTTGGCCAGGCTGGTCTTGAACTCCTGACCTCAAGTGATCTGCCCGTCTCGGCCTCCCAAAGTGCTGGGATTTACAGTTGTGAGCCCCTGTACCCAGCAAGAAAGAATTTTGGGAGGTAAGTAAAGATTGTTTTTCTTATTCTGGTGGTGGGGTGGTGGGAGGGAGTAAGAAGGGAATCACGCCAGGGACAAAAGTCTTATATATCTACATTTCCCTTTTCTTCTTTCTGCTTATCCAGTCAGAACCCAAGGAAAATCTTTGGAGAAGAGAAAGCTAAAATGCAGAAGTATAACTCAGTAGCAAAATACTGAGTAAAATAGTCAGTGTAAAGTAGTCAGTCATTGGAATTATTCCACAAACTGGTGCAGCTCTACATACATCTAGAAGAGCATTTGATTTTAAAGTGGTATTTGATTTTTAAAGAGAGCAGTTTAATATCTATTCTGAAAGATTTTTGTACTCTGAGGAGAATTGAGGGTTTGTTAGGAGAGAGTTTCTTAGGTCTGAAGGAATTCATGGTGGAGTGGGGAAGAGGATATAGAAATTAAAAGAAACTAGGGATGATATTTACCAATGAGAGAGAAAAATAACAATTTTACTTTTCATGTTATTGACTAGTTTGTGATTATTATGATCAGTTTATATTCCTGTTGTTTTAATAAAGGAGGCTAATTTTAAAAGCATAATATATTGGGAAATTGTGCTAATCTCTCGGCAAAACATATTTGAGAAGTCTGGCTATTCGAATCCTGAAGATGTAACAAATATAACAAAAGATTGCATAGAAAATTTTGGCCTAAGCATTCCAATGCAATAGATGTGACATTTCTCAGTGAAGTATCAGACTAATAAGCAGCAATTTCAAAACAAGTTTCCACTAGTTAAAAGGTTTTGAAAAACCGCAAATGTCAGACAGTAGAATTGAAACTGCTTTTCGTCAGAGGTGTTCTTTAGAGAAAGCCATGCTTTACATCCTATGTCCCTCTCACTAGGGTGAAGGAGAGGAGGGTGCCTGCTTCTCCACCTCAGGCCTAGTGATCAGGGCTTCTTACAGAACTGTTCAAAGAACTGTAATGGGAAGATTGGGATGATGTCTGACTCCTTCCTCCCAGAAAAATCTAGAGGGCCAGAAAGAGAATGCCTGGCAGGTTCTTCATTATTGGAGAGGATATATCCAGTTGCATTAGGACCAACCAACTCACTCAGAGTTTCGCAACACAAATGATGCATAATGCTTCCCATGGACAAGATGTGGGCCACACAAGGGATAAAGAGCCAGGCTGGAGCTCTTTGGACTACTGCACAAGGCAACTGCCTGAAATGTCAGTTGGGGTCTAACAGAAAACAAGAACATGGTGTAGAGTTCTACAAAATATCTGAGGCTGGGGAGAAGTGGCAGCAAGAGGAATAGAATACATGGCCTGTATCACAGAAGGTGGAGGAGTCGTAGCTTGACTGACCAAGCATGTGAGTCTCTGAGGAACTCACAAAAGTGCCTGTAAGACAAAGAGTTAGCTTTAAATATCTGTTCATTTAAAGCTAACATATGAGAGAGTACAAAGCCACCTCACTACAGCTCCAGTCAATGAACACCTTTCTGGTCCCTTTTCCCTTATTCTCTCCCTGCACTTAAACCCAGAGTGTCACTGACCACAGCCATTGAGTAGGTGAGAACACGAACAGGAAAGACAGAAGAGCCGAACACGTTTCTTTTCTCAGAAGCCTCCCTTTCAAATGAGGCTGAATTCTGTGATGTAAAAAATTTAAGACCTTATGATTTCTAAAAGTGGGCAGGAAAGTCATGAGACTTGCTGGAATTTTCATCTTTGTGGCAGGGGAAAAAACTAACCCCACTGAGTTAGTTTTAAGAGAATAGTTATGTTTTGATTATATTTTACAAGTCACACTAGCTCAATGCAGTGAATATACAGATTTTCTGCTACACAGTTGGTGGAAACCTTTCAGAACCTGCAGGTACACGTCTTAAGAGGAAAAGAGCATTGCAAGCTCAAATTTATAAAATAAAAAATTTGACAATTCCTATCTTAGGTTAATTCACCAATCACTACACTAAGTCCTGAAGTGAATAAAATGTATGTATTCAAAATTTATGAAATAAATAAATAAAAAATTTGAATGGGCCGGGTGCGGTGGCTCACGTCTGTAATCCCAGCACTTTGGGAAGCCGAGGCGGGCGGATTACGAGGTCAGGATATCGAGACCATCCTGGCTAACTGGGTGCAACTCGGTCTCTACTAAAGAATACAAAAAATTAGCTAGGTGTGGTGGCGAGAGCCTATAGTCACAGCTACTCGGGAGGCTGAGGCAAGAGAATGGTGTGAACCCGGGAGGTGGAGGTTGCCGAGATCGTGCCACTGTACTCCAGTCTGGGTGGCAGAGCGACACTCTGTCTCAAAAAAAAAAAAAATTTGAATGACAAAAAAATTCAGTCTTCTGGTCAGGTGTGGTAACTCAGGCCTATAATCCCAGAACTTTCGGAGGCCAAGGCAGGCGGATCCCTTGAGGTCAGGAGTTTGAGACCAGCCTGGCCAACATTGTGAAACCCCATCTCTACTAAAAATACAAAAATTAGCTGGGCATGGTGACGCACGCCTGTAATCCCAGCTACTCTGGAGGCTGAGGCTGGAGACTTGCTTGAACCCGGGAGGCAGAGGTTGCAGTGAGCAAACATCACGCCACTCTGCATTCCAGCCTGGGTGACAGAGTGAGACTCCAATCTCAAAAAAAAAAAAAAAAAAAAAAAAAAAATTCAGTCTAAGACAGGGAAATATGCAGTGTACTTTCAGTAGAATGATTTTCAAACCACAAAGGACTTAAAAAACAACAACAACCCTTTAGTCATGGTTATTAAGATGAAATAATTACTGAAATTCTTATCTAAATTTCCTATATCAGCTATCCTTCTAGATATGAGGTATCTAAGTGAAGAATTTCAATTTTAAAGGAATTATTATTATCGTTATTATTATTTTTAGAGACATGGTCTTCCCTTATCACCCAGGCTGGACCACAGTGGTGCTATCATAGCTTACTGCAACCTCAAACTCTTGGGCTCAGGTGATCCTCCTGCTCTAGCCTTCATAGTAGCTGGGACTACAGGCGTGTGCCACCATGTCTGGTAAAAAAAAAATTTTTTTTTCTTAGAGATGGGGTCTTGCTATATTGCCCAGGCTCTTCTCAAACTCCTGGCTTGAAGTGATCCTCTTGCTTTGGCCTCCCAAAGTGCTGGGATTCAAGGCGCAAGTCACCATGCCTGGCTAGGAATTTTTATTTGTTTTTTGAGATAGGGTCTCACTCTGTTGCCCAGGCTGGAGTACAGTGGCAGGATCTCTGCTCACTGCAGCCTCCACCTCTCTGACCCAAGCAATCCTTCCACTTCAGCCCCCCAAGCAGCTGGGACTACTAGCAGGCGCCACCACACTCAGATAATTTTTGTATTTTTTGTAGAGATAGGATTTCACCATGTTGCCCAGGCTGGTCTTGAACTCCTGAGCTTTAGTGATCCACCCGCCTCAACCTCCCAGAGTGCCAGAATTATATTTTTCTGAAATTATTTTAATAATTCCATAAATTATAAATTATAATCTATTCAGAAATCATGTGAATCAATTAAAAAGGAATATGACCCTAAGATAAGGTTTAAGAGTAAAATAGTAGTTAGAATTAAGTTCAGTTGCAAGTGAGTAAAGCTAAAAATAATAAATAATGGATTAAACACACAAGGTTTCATTCTCTCTAAATTTGGACATTGGCATTTCAGGTGGGATTTCAGGTGGGATAGAGGTTCCACAAAGTCATCACGGACATAAACTCCTGGTTCGTCACGCCACCATACCTAGGGTGGTCCTCATCCTCTGGCTGAAGATGGTTGCTAGATTCAACCATCACATTTATGTTCCAGGTAGTAGGAGGGAAGAAAGGGAAAAGAAGAGCCCAGTCTTTTTTTTTGGAAGAAAATTCCACAGTTATTTTTCTCATTTGCCAGAATATGTGGCTGCAAAGGAAGCCAGGAATTATAGTCTTTTATCTGTGAATACTTTAATATTGAATAAATTTGGGGTTCTTTTACTAAGATGGAAGGAGAAAAATGGATGTTGAGGTAAGCAGCTAGGAGTCTGTGGCCTACAGACTTAAATATATTTCTTTTAATAAGATGGTTAGGTCTGACGTTAATTACTAACAAGTTAGAATTATTGGTAAAGATCTTTAATTGTACTGTAGATTCAGTGTTCTTTAAATGCTTGCTTTCTCTATGTAGAGAACATTTCTGTCACTTGCAACCAAAGAAAGATTAAATCATGGTCAGTAATCAGGGATTTGTTCTATTATTTAAGCTCTCTGTTTCACTAAGAGAAGCATCTCAGCAAATTCTAACACAAATTTGTAAATACATTCATTCAATTATTCATACAATAAACATACTGAATGCCTAGGTACTAGGAAAAAAACATAATTTTTTACTTCAAAGGGTTCACAGTCTAGTAGAAAAGACAGTGATAAAATTTTAAATGTATAAAAGTCTTATAGGTGCAGTAAAATGTATGTATCTGGTGTTGTGGGGTATAGTAGAGTGAGGTATCAATTCTACAAAAATGAGATTAAAGGGTATGCATCCAAAGTAAGGCATACATTGATGGTGGAATTCAATTAAAAATGATTACATAATTTAAAATACATCAAAAGGTACAGAGAATAAGACAATGGCT
This sequence comes from Rhinopithecus bieti, assembly GCF_001698545.2. Classification (NCBI taxonomy): domain Eukaryota; kingdom Metazoa; phylum Chordata; class Mammalia; order Primates; family Cercopithecidae; genus Rhinopithecus; species Rhinopithecus bieti. The sequence continues at coordinate 3,270,401 of NW_016804151.1, forward strand.
ATCAATTTATGCGCATCTACCTATGAAACAAGATATTTTGAATATAATTACAAGATACAATTCTGATTTTCACATGCAGTTTAAAATTATTAGCAGTTTGAAATTATTAGTAACGATGTATGTAGGTATGTCAAAAACTAAAAATCTTCCACGAAGAGGTTATTGTCACCATCACCAAGTCAGAGAATTAAATAGTAAGAATTTTCCTGAAATTGAGAGTGTCAGACAAAGTGTTAGCAATATTTTAATATATTCTAAAGCAATGGCATTTTCATTCTATAATTCCCATTTACTCTTGTATTAGAGAGTCTTTTAGAATTAGACATAATCTTTTTACAAATTTGCAGCTTATTTTTTATGCTGCAAAGGGAAAAGGATTGAAAAAATGTCTTGGAGAGAGGGTTAGGGTGTGGTGGAGAGGGCGTGAACTTCCCTTGACTCAGAAGAGGAAAGTGGTAATTTTCCTCCCTTTACCATTAAAGTATTTGTAATTTTAAAGTAACTTTTCTACAAAACACATGTATTTAAGGAATATTTCTTATATGTTCAAAACCTGCAATTTATTTGGTCTGTGGTAAGTACTTCAAGGGAACTTGGAGTTTACTGCCAAAGCTCTGTTTGGAAAAGCTTGTGCAGGGAAAGCATCAGGAAGGAAGATACCACATCTATAGAAAGGCAGGCTCCCTTTTTGTATAGTTTCTTTACATTGCCAAAAAATTAATATAATTCAGACTAATATGGCTAGCTAGACTGACAAGGGAAGACTCCCTACCTTTACAAAAATATACAAATGCTGGATAATAACTTTAAAAATTGAAAAAATATATTTTGCCAAGCTTGAAAGCAAGAAAGGGAAATCAGCTAGGTATGGTGGCTGTAATCCTAGCACTTTGGGAGGCTGAGGCAGGAGGATCACTTGAGCCCAGGATTTTAAGATCAGCCTGGCAACATAGAGATGTCCCATTTCTACCAAACATTAAAAAATAATGCAGGCATGGTGGCGTGAACCTGAGGTCCCAGCTACTCGGGAGGCTGAGGTGAAAAGGATCACTTGAGACCAGGGGATTGAGGCTGCAGTGAGCTGTGATCATGCCACTTCCACTCTGGCCTGGGTGACACAGTAAAACTCTGTCTCAAAGAAATTTTTTTTGAGCCATCGAAATAACAGCAACAACAACAACAACAACAACAACAACAACAACAACAACAAAAGGAAATCACTAGCTTTTAGAAAAAGGAAAACAAAAAACCAGAGCATTACAGGAAGCTGAAGGCAAGTATATACTGAAGCCCAATGGCTCACCTGAGTACTGGAACTTGATATATGCTGTGAGACTCAAAGACTTAGAAGGAATAGACTACTGACAAGTACAAAAATACGAATGAATCCTGAAATGATTATACTGAGTGAAAAAAAGAACACAAAAGAAGAATACACACTATATGATTTCATTTATAGAAAATTCTAGAAAATGCAAACAAATCTCTAGCAACATCAGATCAGTGACAGCCTCAGGACATGGAGGGGGATGAGTCAGAGTAAGAGCCAGAGATTACAAAGGGGCATGATGGATATGTTTACTCTCTTGATTGTGGTGATGGTTTCACAGTTGTGTACATACGTCAAAACTTGTCAAATTGTACACTTTAAATATGAATAGCTTATTGTATGTCAGTTATATCTCATGAAGATGTTAAAAAGGACAAACAAAATCAACATCCAAGCAAGTTCAACAGATCCTTCTTCTCACTTATATGTATGCAATTTATTTGCTGAAGAAACTTGCTGGTATGTCCTATAGAGTTTCTCACATTCTGGATTTTATTGATTGCAAAAAGGAATCCTTATCTTTTTTTTTTTTTTTTGAGACAGGGTATTGTTTTGTCACCCAGGCTGAAGTGCAACTGGCACTGCTGTCACCCAGGCTGAAGTGCAACTGGCACCATCATGGCTCCTTACAGCCTTGACCTCCCAGGCTCAAGCGGTCTTCCTACCACAACCTCCCAAGTAGCTGGGACCATAGGTGCATGCCATCACCCCTGGCTGGTCTCAAACTCCTGGGCTCAAGCAATCCTCCTGCCTTGGCCTCCCAAAGTACTGGGATTACAGGCCTGAGCCACCATGCCTGGTCAAGAATTCTTGTCTTTTAGAGCTTTATACGATGAAGTATTTATGGGTGATATCCATGTGAGGGGTGGGGAAGGAGATTGGCCATATGTTGATAATTGTTCAAGTTGAATGACTGACTCATGAAGGCTCATTATACTCTTCTCTCTACTTTTTATGTGCTGCAACATTTTTTATGAGAAAAAGTTGAAACAAGTCCTGGGGCCTATCTTAGAGGTACTGAATTTCTTGGGGGTTGAGCACAGAGGTATGCATTTTTATAAACTCCCAAGTATAACAAGATTTAGCTATACACTACAGAGGATCACTGCCCCACATAAAAGAAAAGGACTCCTATGATGAGGTGAATTTCAGATACCTACCACAAGGTGTGGGAAAAACCATTTTTGGTAGGCGTCCTTTACATTCAGTATCAAATTCTAAAAGTAGTAGGGGCTGGGCATGGTGGCTCATGCCTGTAATCTCAGCACTTTGGGAGGCCAAGGTGGGCAGATCACTTGAAGTCAGGAGTTTGAGACCAGCCTGGCCAACACGGTGAAACCCCGTCTGCACTAAAAATACAACAATTATCCAGGTGTTGTGGTGGGCGCCTATAATCCCAGCTACTTGGGAGGCTGAGGCAGGAGAGTTGCTTGAACCCGGGAGGTGGAGGTTGCAGTGAGCCAAGATCGCACCACTGCACTCCAGCCTGGGTGACAGAGTGAGACCCTGTCTCAAAAAATAAAAAAATATAAAAAATAAAATAAGTAAAAGTAGTAGGTTAGCTATTCTTCCTCAAGAGACATTTAGGGCCAGGCGCGGTGGCTCACGCCTGTAATCCCAGCACTTTGGGAGGCTGAGGCGGGCAGATCACCTGAGGTCAGGAGTTCGAGACCAGATTGGCCAACGTGGTGAAACCCCATCTCTACTAAAAAAATACAAAAATTAGCTGGGCGTGGTGGCACGTGCCTGTAATCCCAGCTACTCGGGAGGCTAAGGCAGGGGAATTGCTTGAAGCCAGGAGGCGGAGGTTGCTGTGAGCTGAGATTGCGCCACTGCACTCCAGCCTGGGCAGCAAGAGCGAAACTCCGTCTCAAAAAATAAAATAAAATAAAACAGGCATTTAGATCTTTGCCTGCCTCTTCTACTGCTGAGGATATTTTCTGCTGCCTATATACATATTGTTTTATTGCATTCTTAGTCTTAAATGGGTGATTGCAACACAGGTTTGGTTTATCATATAGGCTCAGTATGATTTGTCCAGATTACTCTGAATTTCAGCCCTACATAAAACCGTGAAATAAAAAAGGGTTTCTTCTGTATCTCCAGTTTTACCTGTTATATCTTTCGCTCTCTCTGTGATTTCCCCCTTCCTCAAGTAGCCAGTGCCTTTTTCAAATCTTCCCGTTAATAATAATAAAAAAAGATTCAAAATCATGTGATAAACTCATTTATACAAGATTAGTGATTCAAGTCATGAAGTGCTCTTCTTGGACAAAGTTGATTTAAATAGGGCACAGGATTTAAGTCAAAGTGAAAAAAAAAAGTGTATTGATGGGCTTTCAGGCATCAGGTAGCCCAGTCAGGGAAGGATTTTTTGGTGTGGTCAAATTCCTTTCAAGACCCTGTAAAATCTTGCCAGATAGGTTATCTTTCTATCATTGGAAATGTATCCTTGGAAGAGTCATATAATGCAACTAAAGTTCTTTGTCCCATAGTATGCATGGAAATATTTAGCTTTATCTGTAAGAAATGCAAAGCCAAACTTAAACCTTCTTAAAAAGCTGTCAAAATCAGGCTGGGCACAGTGGCTCACTGTAATCCCAGAACTTTGGGAGGACAAGGCGAGTGGATCACTTGAGGTCAGGAGTTTGAGACCACCCTGGCCAATATGGTAAAACCCCATCTCTACTAAAAAATACAAAAATTAGCTGGGCGTGGTGGTAGGCGCCTGTAATCCCAGCTTCTCGCGCGGCTGAGACAGGAGAAGCGCTTGAACCCAGGAGGCAGAGGTTGTAGTGAACTGAGATTGTGCCACTGCACTCCAGCCTGGGCAACAGAGTGAGACTCTGTCTTAAAAAAAAAAAAAGAAAAAAGCTGTGAAAATATATTGTCTCAGAGAAAGGGGTAGGCTTCAAGCTGGGTTTGAGCGCTTCCATCATGTGTCAGCTTCATCCTCAGGCTGGCTTCCTCATGGTAGCAAAGTGGCTGCAGTAACCATTGGACTCACATCTACCCATCACACCAGCCAGAGTGAGAAAAAGAGCACTTTTCATTTCCCAACAAACACACGATATGGCTTTCCATATGATTGGGACCAATTTAGACTCATATCAGTGCCTATCAGTGAATACTGACAGGTCAAGTGAGGATGGGATTAGGCCGATTATCACAATCACTATCCACACCTGGAGCAGGAGATGGGCCTAATCAGATCCTTGGTTGTCTTGCAATTGCAGAGGGGTGGAAATATATTCTGGGGAATCAATCAATATAATTATAATGCCCACTATAAAATCAATATGATATTCTGTACCATTAGATACCAGTTTAAACTCTTACATTATTGTTCAATGTTTAATTTGTTTCTATTTTTTTTTTCTTTTTTTGTGGAGACAGGGTATTGTTATGTTGCCCAGGCTAATCTCGAACTCCTGGGCTCAAGCAATTCTGCCTTGGCCTCTCAAAGTGCTGGGATTACAGGCATGAACCACTGCAGCTGGTCTGTTTCCAATTTTTGACATTACATTTTAAACTAGGAGTTGCAGACATAAATGAGAGAAACATCACTCTGTAAGATACAACAGAGAATGTAGAGACTTTGACAAAAGAGAGAATGCATGTCTTGCAGCTGATTGTTGTCATGTAAGAATAGTAAGCTCACTCTTACCAAATCTTCCACTTTTTAAAGAGAGGCCCAAAATGCATGTATAATTTTCTGGTTTATAACTTTGGATATAGATTTTTTAAAGTACCATGTATGCCAAAAAAAAAACATGTTTGTGGGTTTGATTTGTACCTGGACCACCAGTTTGTCATGTTATGAATCATGCTGGAGTATTTTATAACACTGTCTCTCAAAGTGAGAGTTTCAGTCCTTTCATGGACCAGGGGTGCTAGGATACGCTTAATGCAAATGAAGCCACAGTGGGAAGAGAAGTGAGCAGTACATACCACATGAAGAATGCTTTCTTTTAGTTTCTCGAGTAAAAGATTGAAGACTTGTTAATAATTTTTTTGGCATGTGCTTACAATTGTTTTTCTGGTGGTAGGGATGAGTTTGCACCAGATCACCTTAATTGTCTTTTATCTAGGTTCTCTCGTGACTTGTCTCTTATCTATGTTGTACTGTGAGGAAAAGTTCAGTTTTACAGAATGACCCGTTGATGAGAGGTGTTACATGTGGCCATGGGACAGGATTTTTTTTTTCCTTGTAGCAAGCTGGCACATGAAGATATCATGCTCCACTTAAATAGAAGAATTACCTCGCCAGTGGTGGCCACTATTGCTTTCAAAGACATATGGAACTGAATTTGGGGAACACTGAACTTGTTTTGGAGTTGTCATTTTTTTTTTTAAATTCTTTTTTTGGCTAAGTTACCTATTGAATGCTCATAATTACCACATCTATTGTCCTTTTTTGTCAAAAAGCTTCACTCCAGTTAGAAGATACCTGAAGGCAGAAACTATGGCTTTGTCAACTTTGACTTCCTCATGGTGTGCAGTGTAAATATACTACTACTTTATTGAGTAGATTCTTAGTACTTACTTGTTGGCAGATTTACTAATAGTTCCTGTACATCTCAGCAAATTAACAGATGATTTAGGTTATTCTAACCCTAACTTTATTTAATATAATAAAAACTTTCAGCATTTATTGTCAGGCCCAGGGCTAGGTAGGCTCCTGAGATAGAGAAGTTCATAAGGGAAGGAGCTCAGAAGGTAGGGGAAACAAAAAATTAGTTACAACACTCTTGCTATGTCTCAGCATCTATAGACATTAACATCAGGAAAAGCTGAGGGGTGGGGGGAAGGAATTTGTGAGGGAGGGCCCTTTGGACAAACGTCACGTTTCTCAGAGTACCTTTTAGATATGGGTGGGAAAATGAGGGCAGGGCAATTGAAGTGGGATAGAAGGGAGATATTTAAACTAACGTCATCCTAGGGCTCCAATCACTGGACACAGGTAATTCTTCCTACACTATATTCATTTATCCATGCAATCACATTCATTGAGTGTTTCCTATGAGTTAGGCAGGGTGCACTGTGTAGGATACAAATGAATGAAGCAGGTCCACAGCGGTTGTCTAGGGGGATAAAATGCTGCACAGGGCAACCTGGATAAGCCTGACATGTTAGGTGCCACAAAGCTACAGAAACAAAGTGCTAAGGAGATTCGGAAAATTTACAGGTCATTTCTGGATGCAGGATCTAGGAAGAAGGATATCCACAGTTCAAAGATCAGTACAATCTTCGTAGCGAAAAAGGGTTGGTTTATTCTACCTCTACCTAGTTCATGCCTCAACATCTTTGACCCCAAAGGATAAAAAGGTGCAAATAAGGGCACATTTTCTTCATAGAATACGTAATGGTGCTTATTTAATGCTTTCCTGTTCATTCCCCGCAGTGATTTCCCTCTTCACTCTCCCCCGAGTCTCACAGAAGGAACTGTTAAGGGAGCGCTTCACAAGCACAAACACCTTTAAAGAGGCGCAGAAAAGAGTACTTGGTGAAAAAGTTAGTATTCTGTCAGGTGACTTTCCTTAAGATTACTGGGCATTAAGAATGAAAATATGTAAACCAGGTTTACGAGCAAGAAAACAAGCTCTTCTCATTTAGAGTTAATCTTCGAACTCAGCAACGGTCAGCAGAACTCACCCCCATCAGGGCGGGCTCGCGGGCGCGGTCCCACCTACAGGCCCCTCCCCCGCGGAGATTCTCCAGCGCCGCCCGTACTCCCGCCCTTGGCGCGTCCCTGCCTTAACAGCTCCGGTTCTGTCAGGACCTCACTCCTCCGCCCCCAGCGCAACCGCGGCCATGCAGCGACGTGCACCCGCGTGTGCGCCGCCGCCGCCCGGCAGAGTGGGCGCCTCCGACATCAGGAGCGCGCACGCCGTGCCGAGGGTCCTGGACGAGCGCGCTCCCGACGCACCGCCTCCTCCTCCTTCCCCCTCCTACTCGGCCCGCCCCCTCCCTCGCCTCTTCCTGCCAGGCCGTCCTTCTCCCCTCCCCTCTCCGTTCCCTCCGCCCTCCCCTGGCTCCAGCGGCGGCGGAGTGAACGGCACCGGCCCGGCCTTAGAGCGCGAGGTGGCGGGTGGGACGCGGGCGCCTGAAGGAGTTGTTGTTTCGGCAGCGCCCGCGGAGACGTGAAGAGGTGAGGCGAGGGCGGCCTCCTCGGGACACGAGGGCGGCCCGGCGGCCCGGATCTACGGGCCGAGGCTGCCTGGGTGTGTTGGCGTCGGGCTGAGCCTGGGGAGGGTCGAGATGGGGCCCCGGCCCGGGACGGGGATGCGGGAGGACCGTGGAAAGGAGGGCAGCGGGCGGGTTCAGGGCTGTCGGCCGCCTCCCAGACGCCGCGATTCTCCCAGGTGGCCGCCCCTCGCAGCTAGGGCGGGCGGGGTCTGCGCCCTTACCTGGGGGCGGGGTAGTGGCTTCTGCGGCCGCCGCCTCCAGCTGTGCCCTCCTGACATTGCTGCCTGGGCGGCTGCCGCCCGCTGCTACGCTGTGGCTGCTGCTGGATTCGCAGTCCCGGCAGCCCTGCGTCCGGTGGGCGAGTGGTTAGAGTATTTTCTCACCCACACGCAGGCTTCTGTACTCTACCGTTTCTCTCCCTCGCTCTTCCTCTTCCTCCGCCGAGCACTTTGCTCGGCTCCTGCTGTTGATGCTTGTGGTTTTGTAGTTTGGGATGGGCTGCGTTCCCGGCAGATCCCTACCTGCAGGGAATGCCCCGCTTCAGAGTTGACCTCCTGAGCCATAACAAACACCTCCCCCCAGCCCCCACCCAGCTTGTGGGTGCTCAGTGTCCTGATAACTGAGTCAAAGTTTCTGAGACTGGGCTGGTACTTTGCACTGATCGCCAACGGTACAGGGCTGGGCAGTGCGTCAGCATGTGGAAAGGGGCCACCGGCTAGCGGGATATGGCCGGGTGCATGGGAGCTGAACTGACGGGTTTCAGATACTAGGCAGTGTGTCCAGGTCCTTGGATCTCTCAGATAGGGTTATGTTAGAATATGTGCCAAAACTTGGGTGGTCACTTGCAAAATTGGTTTCATGCAAGTAAACTGAAATGCCAGCCTTATTACTTTAATGGTAAGGAGAACTTTTGCTTGCCGGACAGATTTCAGCGCAGTTTGGAAAATGATTTTAAGGCCTTTATTTTTGACACTGGAGGGATTTAGGGATTTTTAATACATTTAAATTTCCTTGTGCATAGTGGGAGGTAAGTAGTTGCTTGTTAAAAGTCTGAAAACACAGTTTCATGAAAACCTTCTGACTTTTCTTACAGTAGTGTTTATATTTGACATCTTCCATAGAATATCCATTAGTTATGATGTCAGAAGATACGGATGTGAAGTTTGCTTGTGGTCACATTGGAAGTTGATTTTGTTCATGGAAAATACTGGTTCACAAGCTCCTAGTACTAGAAAACTGGCCTGTGATTCATTTTTTCAGTGTAGCGTCCCTTATGAAATTGACAGTGAGATTTCCAAGGAGAAAGACTAGTTGAACTTTATGTATACATTATCATCAAATTGTATTAAATGTACACCTGCTTAAGGGGTTAGCTCTAGACTTTGAGTTACACTGGTGTCTATACTAAATCAGTTCAATAAATGCGCTGATATTATGTATTGTTCATTTGGAGAGAAGTAGATAAAGCAGGGCAGAGTTTATATATTAGCATATTATATAGCCTGCATTTGCTCTGATGTGTATTATTATTATTATTATTTGGGACGGAGTTTCGCTCTTGATGTCCAGGCTGGAGTGCGATAGCGCGATCTTGGCTCACCGCAACCTCCGCCTCCCGGGTTCAAGCGATTTTCTTGCCTCAGCCTTATGTGTAGTTGGGACTACAGGCATGCTCCGCCACTCCTGGCTAATTTTGTATTTTTAGTGGAGACGGGGTTTCTCCACGTTGGTCAGGCTGGTCAAACTCCTGACCTCAGGTGATCTGCCCACCTCAGCCTCCCAAAGTACTGGGATTACAGGCGTGACCCCGGTACCCGGCCTCTGATGTGTATTATTAAGTCATCTGGGGAGAAGTAGATCAAGTAGGGCAGAGCTTATATGTGAACATGTTATATAATCTACATTGTCCTCTAGAAAGCTGGAAACAAGTTAGTAAGTCTCAGTACTATTGGGGCATATGGTGAATATACAAACCAGCTTTAAAAAGTGTGACTGTAAATGTACGAAGTTTGTTTGTTTGTTTGTTTTAAAGAGACAAGATCTCGCTCTGGCGCCCAGGCTGGAGTACAATGGCTCAATCCTAGCTCACTGCAGCCACGAAGTTCTCCTCACAAGAGATCCTCCCACCTCAGCCTCCTGAGTAGCTGGGAGTACAGGCACATGCCACCGCACCTGGCTAATTTTTTGTTTTAGTTTTGTAGAGTCAGGGGTCTCACCATGTTGTCCAGGCTAGTCTCCAACTCCTGACCTCAGGCAGTTCTTCTGCCTCGGCCTCCCGAAGTGCTGGGATTATAGGCCTGAGCCAACCATGCTTGGCCCCCCCCTTTTTTTTTTCACCTGAGTTCTTTGATGGGAATTTCTATATATTACAGTTGTGATGTTCTGAGAATTTTTGTTTCTTTGATAATTGTTTCATGATTTAGATATTTTCTTTTTATCCTGGTAGTTATGATTTTTTTCCTTTGAATGAAATAATTTTATTAGGCATGTGAAACAGTAGTTTTTATGTGATCAGCTCACCAGTTCTAAATTTGTGACTTTTAAAAATCTTGAATTTTTTTCTTTGCCTTAACCCAAGCTTGAATTTGCTCAGCCGCTGTATATTTATTTGAATTCTCAGATGATACAGCATTGAAGCAGAAAGTCCTTTTATCCATTCTTTTGGAGTAATCAAAAGAAGGAATTCTGTTGTGCCAAGTAAAAATATGTGTAGGAGATAGCTAGGCTTCAAGAGATTGACTTTGAAGAGAGTAGTAGCGAAGTAGCAAAAATGTTCTGTATTGAGGGTGTAGAACTGGGGCTGTATTCCAACCTACCATTGTCTTCAAGTGGGGTATGGATCGTTATGACTGGTTAGAGGGGATTTGGAGAATGAGGTTGATGCTGTAATGCTATGGGATTCCCAGGCACAGAGCTTGCCTGTGTCTTACTTTTAATGAGTTCTACATTTTTGTAACTCTTGACTTATAGAAATGGGTCAGCCATTGAGTCTGAGGATGACCAGCAGCCCAAGGCTATTCCAGGTGCTGGTATTTCAAAGATGGCTCAGGGATTTCTTGTGGAGATGATCTGATGAGCATTTTGCCGTTACAAACAGTGGAGGCTGAGAAAGTATGGACTTGAGCCTGAGGTGTGGTAAAAGATACTCGTTTTTAAAGGAGAGTTTTAATGTTGATATTATAGAGAAATACGTTGTTTGACTCCTAGACTTTCAGAATGGGAAATAATTTTGACTTTATAGTCAGTATTTGAATTGGGTATAAGTTTGTGAATTTCAGTGGACCCTAATAAGGAAGAGTTAATGAATTAAGCAGAGCTTTCATCTCTGAACATCTCCTTTTTCTACTTCATTTGCTTCCCATATTGCTCTTATTCAACAGATAGGATGGCATAATTGAGTATAGCAAGTTTATGCGCATGCTAAGTCTTTTTTGTTATCTTTTGGTGTTTTTTGGTGTACTTTTGGGGATTTTCCTGGGAAAGTTCTAGGCATATATTCAGTTGATTTAGAGTTAGATTTGGGCTAAGATTATTAGTATACTTGAAATTCTGAGCATTCTTATTTTCTAAATAGCTTTCAAAATAGAAAACATTTTGCCATTGCTGTTGGGCTTCAAAAAAACAAAACCCAACAGCAACACAATTCTTTATAAATACTCATGAAAAATCAGGTTACAGGCTGTTTTGTGATAGACATAGTACAGCCAAAAATATATTTAAGAAAATTCTCATCCAGTTTAGTAAGCTTAAATAAGAAGAAAATAAGACTTTTTTTAAAAAATAAAAGCCTGATTTTCCCAGAATATGAAGCCTAACTACTGTTTGCTGTGTTGTTTTCCCTCTTGCCTATTCTAAATTCAGCAAGAACTATGCACCCCTAGTCCATGGTAAAAGCTTAGTTGTAGTAGAGGATTCTTAGTAACGGAGGTCTCATTGAGGGATGCAAGGGATTTTGATTGGGAAACATCAGGCATGGAACATTTCCTTTTTACTGCTCTAATTTTCTCTGTACCTGGCTATTCAGTGGGTTGGGAACATGAACACAAATACTAGAATTATCTGGATTTTTTTTTTTTTATACTATGGATTTCCTCCTCTTACCCCCTACCTGCCCTGCAACCCATTGCTAAGTGAGCCATTGATAGTAGGATTGTGTTATATCCTTTAGGTATGTAGGGCTGAACAAATGCTAGGAACCTTGGCACTTGGCTGATACTCCATAAACCAAATTCCTGCTCTGTGTAATTTGCCTTCTGGTGATATCAGTAGATATTTGTTACTCCCATTTTTGAAGAAAAATATGAATTGTGGTGAAGAGACATCTGTAACCAAGAGTAAGATTTATCAAATTAGGTAGTATACATGAAAGACATCAGGAGGTTATCTGAACATTTATTAAACTCTTTTGACTGTGACCTACAATAACAAATACATTTTACTTCTTGATTCAGCAAGTGCACACACACACAAAGTTGACAGTTTGGTGAAATAATATTTATCTTTTCAGGGCCCTGTTGAGTTGGCTATAATGGCTTGCAAGACCAGTTGTGCATCTCTCTTCCTATCTAGCTCTATGTCCAGTGACATCATGTTGGTAGCTCAAAATTGGTCATGGTGGGAATATTTACACCAGGAAATTCAGCAAATGGTATTCTCAGGGCTTCCCTCTTCATAGGTAGTTGTTAAACATTTATAGCACCCCATTGTTTATAACACACATAGATACATTCTGTTATTTCATTTCATTTTTAAAATGCTGTGTTTTGACTTCCAAATTAATTTTACACCCAGCTAATGGATTATAGCCTACAGTTAACAACAAATACAACTAGTTTAGCCTACCCTCTTAACTTCGTAAGTGAAGGAACATACTAAAAGCCTCAAGTCCAAGGTTAGATAGTGAGTGAGTTATTAGCAAAGCCAGGGCTCTGGACTCAATCTGGAGTTGTTTTTGGTGGGCTTCTTTCCTAACCTCGCTTAGTATGTGTAAGGGATTGTGTTAATCAGTTTGAATAAAGATGGACCTTGACCCTGAGGACTTTATGCTTAGGTGGGGGATTAAATATGGAAACATCAACGATAATGAAAGGCAGAAAGTAATGGGTGGTAAGAAGATAAACATAAGGAACTGTAAGAGTTTAGAGAAGAGGGAGAGATTACTTTTAGTTAAAGTAATGGGTGGTAAAAAGATAAGGAACTATAAGAGTTTGGAGAGGAGGGAGAGATTACTTTTAGTTGTTGTTGTTTTTTGACCCGGGTTGGAGTGCAGTGGTACAATTTCAGCTCACTGCAACCTCTGCTTCCCGGTTTCAAGCAATTCTCCTGCCTCTGCCTCCCTGAGTAGCTGGGATTACAGGCGCCCGCTGCCACGCCCGGCTAATTTTTGTATTTTTAGTACAGATGGGGTTTTGCCATGTTGGCCCAGCTGGTTTTGAATTTCTGACCTCAGGTGATCCACCCGCCTCAGCCTCCCAAAGTGCTGGGATTACAGGCGTGAGCCACCGTGCCTGGCCTGCTTCTAGTTTTAAGGATAAGAGAAGAGGTGACATTTGAACTTTTTTTTTTTTTTTTTTTTTTTTTGAGATAGCATCTCACTCTGTGACTCAAACTGAGTGCTGTGGTGCCATCACAGCTCACTGCAGCCTTGATTTCCTGGCCTCTAGCAGTTCTTCTGCCTCAGCCCCCGAGTGGCTGGGACCATAGGCACACACCAACATGCTTGGCTCATTTTTGATTGTTTGTAGAGATGGGGTCTCATGATGTTGCCCAGGCTGTTCTTGAACTCCTGGACTGAAGCTATCCTCCTGCCTCGGCCTCCCAAAGTGCTGGGATTATAGTTGTGAGGCACCATGCCCGGCCCCTGAACTATGTTTTTGAAGAATGCGTAGGATTTGGATGTGTGGAAATAGGACAACTCGTATCACCCTGGGCCAAGGGCCAGGGTGATCAAAGGCATACAAGCATGAACAGGGGAAAGTGAGTAGTGAAAGAGCTAGGCAAGAAAGAGTCAGTTAGCACCAGATGGTTCAGAGCCTAGAATGCCAGTTTTCCTTTCTGCTTTTTGGTTTATCTTTCATTTTTGACTCTGGAGTAATCTGGTACTTCTTAACATTTCAGGATTTATTTATTGTGGTTAAAATATGATCCAGAGAGCACCTAAGTATTCTTAGAGTAGAAGCTGAAGGGAAAAATTACTAGTTTTAGAGAAGCAACCTTGAGTTTACCAATCCTAAAAGTGTTGGAACGTAAAAAATATTTTATTTGTAAGGAGATACAGTTTTTTTTTTTTTTTTTTTTTTGTTCACCAAATAGCATCACATTGGCTGGAGTAGAACAGGAAGCAGTTTTGATTTAGAAAGTCTTTAGAAGGGCCTTCTAAATGTGATTTCTGATGACTGGATCTTAATTTTGGAGGCAGGTTTAGTTCAGGCAGAAGGGTAGTTTATACAGATCCGCAGCTGAGCTGAGTAGCTTTTAGAATTTAGGGCAGCAAAGCAGGGTATTTTACACAAAATTCATTTGTAAGGGATTGATGGCTTCTTTACTCCAAGAATTTTCTTAGATTTCAGTATTTATGTCTTTAACAGCCTGTATGACTGAAGATGTTTTGAAGTCTTGGATGGAACTTGCCTTATTTCACAGGGGAATTGGGTGCCTAGAAATGAAGGTAAATGCCAGTAAGTTGTGTCTGTTAATCAAATTGAAGTACTGGTAGCAGTTCTCAAGATTTTCTGTCTGCTGATGATTTCACACTTACTGCTTCTAATTACATGGTGTATAGTCGATTTGAAGAAGCCTTGGTTCTCTTTGACCCACCAGTTCTGTAAAGGTAAAAGCCTTCTCAGAGTGTTGCCCAGGTAACAACACATACAGAGACTGTTTAGTAGCTTGTCACGAAAGAGTGTGGAAAATTTTGGAAATGTTGGTAAAGAAGTTGCTATAGTAAATAACTGGTTGGTAAAAAGCTGGGCTACTTCTGCATAGTTGATAAAGAGTTTTTGAGATGAGCCTTGGTTCTAAAATAAATATGAATTGTGTCATTGCCATACTATTTTCTTCAGTTAAATAAGCTCCTAATATGTAAATGTTGTAGTCCTATCATTTTAGAAAGTTTCAGCAGTTTCATATGAACTGTTCCACAACATAGCACACCCCAAACACCACGATAAGAGTTCAAATACGGCATAGCCCAGATGCCTCACACCAGTTAAATGATAAAGTTAATCTTATGTCAGCACAGTGTTTTTTAAAAGTTTTTTCCCCCTCTTTTTTGAGGCATGTTAGTTTTCACAAATTGAGGTTATTAGAATCTTTCCAGATTTTCTACCACCATTTTTTTTGTGTGTGTGGTAAAAAGTATGATGATGGTGTCCTTAAACTATGTAAACATTTGTAAAGATATACACACATACACATAGTGTGTGTATATGTATGTGTAGACCTACATACATATATATTTACATATCATTAGTTGTTGGAATTTGTGGTGAAAATACACCCACCCATGGCAAATGACTGAAAACAAGTGTTCTGGCTCTTTGAAGACTACCATGTGAAGTATTCACAAATATGAAAGTAATGCAAACCCAAAGGGAGTTTTTTGTATGCCTGATTTCAAGAAAGGAGTACATTTTAAGAGGCAAATATGGAATTCATTCATATACCAGTGAAGAATTTCTCAACTTCTCCTTTACCCCACACATACACCCATTTACCGTCCTCATTATTAGCGGTAAGCAAAATTATGGAACTTTGAATCAGACTTCTACTACAAGCGATGCAAATAAATATTATTTTTAGAAAAAATACAAACTTGTGGTTTTGAGTTATGAAGGTTTAAGAGACACCTATCACTAGTTTTTTTTTTTATAAACTACGTGGAGTGTTTTCTGTGCTTCAAGATGTTTTAATTGTCATTGTGAGACCTTTTGCTGAGAGCATTGTATAAAGGCATAGTTGTTAAAATGGTTATTAGGTGTTCTTTGAATAGTTTATTTTTCTGTAGTCAATTTATCTTGCATACATTGATGGCCGGGCGTGATGGCCCACACCTGTAATCCCAGCACTTTAGGAGGCCAAGGCAGGCAGATTGCTTGAGGCTAGGAGTTTAAGCCTAGCCTGGCCAAGATGGTGAAACCCCGTCTCTGATAAAAATAAAAAAATTAGTGTGGTGCGTACCCATAGTCCAAGCTACTTGGGAGGCTGAGGCACAAGAATCTCTTGAACCTGGAAGACGGAAGTTGCAGTGAGCCGAGATCGTGCCATTGCACTCCAGCCTGAGCTGCAGAGTAAGACTCGGTCTCAAAAAAAAAAAAATGAATAGAGTGTACTACTTCACTGAAAAATCAACCATTGAAGGGAGGTTGTATATATATATATTGGCAGACAGTAGGGTTTCTGATGTTGTTTTAGAGTAATTTTGTTATTCAGCAGCTGTTTATCCCCAGACCTCATTCATTTATTACTGCTTTTTTCCATTTCTTTTTAATCTCATGAACTGTATTCTTTCATTTTAAATCTCTCATATTTGCCCTGCGGTCAGTGGTCATATTTGGACTAATGTTTTGATTTGCCATTGCCTGTGCAAAGATCTATTACCAAGTTGCATTATCAAGTTGGTATTGAATGGTAATTCAGTTAATGTCCTCTTCTCTCCATTCCTTTTTTCCTTCCGTATTCTAGAAGTTACCCTACCACTAGTGTTAGATTCCTGGCAAAGTTAATGGGAAAATGAAATTAAATATTACTGTTATTCAAATCCTAGGATGCATTTTTTGCCAACACTAATGAACATACGAAATTCTTCAGCATGAATTACACAGCTTAAATTTTCACTGAGGCTAGGCCTCTTAAGTTTAAAAAATTAAAAATTAAAAAAAATTTATGGGGTACAAGTGCAGATTTCTTACATGTATAGATTCTTACATGTATAGATGTGGTGAAGTCTAGACTTTTAATGTACCTATTACCTGAATATACACCATTCTGTATGTCCATGTGCACCCATTGTTTAGCTCTCATATACAAATGAGAACATGCGGCATTTGACTTTTTGTTTCTGAGTTATTTTACATGTGATAATGTAGGCCTGTTAAGGTAAAAACCATTCTGACATGCATTTTATAGTTCTTTTCAACGTTTTCAATAGCTTTGCTAGATGAAACAGGTTTCTTCTGTTGCAGTTGGTATCACAAACAATAAATGAGCTATCCCTACCATTTGAAAATATAAGATAAAGGTTTTTTTTTGACACAGAGTCTCGCTCTGTCTCCCAGGCTGGAGTGCAGTGACCTGATCTCAGCTCACTGCAACCTCTGACCTATGCCTCCCAGGTTCAAGCAATTCTCCTGCCTCAGCCTTCTGAGTAGCTAGGACCACAGGCATGTGCCATCATGCCTGGCTAATTGTATTTTTAGAAGTATTTTCACTGTGTTGGCCAGGCTGGTCTTGAACTCTTGAACTCATGATCCACCAGCCTTGGCCTCCCAAAGTGCTGGGATTACAGGCGTGAGTGACCGTGCCTGGCCCAGATAAAGTTTTTTTTTAAAAGATAATCTAGGCCGGGCGCGGTGGCTCAAGCCTGTAATCCCAGCACTTTGGGAGGCCGAGACGGGCGGATAACGAGGTCAGGAGATCGAGACCATCCTGGCTAACATGGTGAAACCCCGTCTCTACTAAAAATACAAAAAACTAGCCGGGCGAGGTGGCGGGCGCCTGTAGTCCCAGCTACTCGGGAGGCTGAGGCCGGAGAATGGCGTAAACCCGGGAGGCGGAGCTTGCAGTGAGCTGAGATCCGGCCACTGCACTCCAGCCTGGGCGACAGAGCGAGACTCCGTCTCAAAAAAAAAAAAAGATAATCTAGTAATAGTAGGAAAGAGAAACCACTTTATCAGTTAATCTACTACTTCCCATTTTGAATATAAATTTCATTGTGTTGCATGCTAACTTCATTATGTTCTACCGAGTATTTACTTTTCTAAAGACAGAGCTTTAACAATTTTCTTTTTTTATCGTGTTTTGGAGACAGGTATCTCTCTGTTGCCCCAGCTGAAGTGCAGTAGCACGGTCATAGCTCATTGCAGCCTGGAACTCCTGGGCTGAAAGTGGGACTATAAAACTGTACCACCACACTCTGCTAATTTTTTAAATGGGAGTCTCCCTATGTTGCCCAGGCTGGTCTCAGACTCCTGGGTTCAAGCAATCTTCCTGCCTCAGCCCTTCCAAAGCATTGGGATTACAGATGTGAGCCACTAAACCCTGCGCAGTTTTCACCTTTTGAGAATTTCACTTAGAGGAGGATCATAGTAGCTTTTAGACATTTTATCAGTTGTCCAAGGGTGGAAAAGTAGTTAAGATGCAAGTAACTATAAACATTTTGGTTTTGTGGGAGACAGTGTAGGTAGAACATAGGACCTTAATTCTTGATCTGCTGCTGTGAGATTCAGAGAGAGTAAGTGATTTAGACACAACTTTTTTCTCCTCTTTGCACACTAACCGTGAGCTAACACTGAGTGTTTACATGGGGTATTTATTACATAAGAAAATGTACATTATCTAGCTAACCTTCACAGTAACCATATGAGGTAGGAATGATTATAATATCATCTCCAGTTTGCAGATGAGGAAGCAGGATTAGAGAACTTCAGTAACTTACTTAAGATCACATAGCTTGGCTGGGCACAGTGGCTCACGCCTGTAATCCTAGCACTTTGGGAGGCCGAGGCAGGCAGATCACGAGGTCAGGAGATAAGAGACCATCCTGGCCAACATGGTGAAACCCCAGCTCTACTAAAAGTACAAAAATTAACCAGGCATGGTGGCATGTGCCTGTAATCCCAGCTACTCAGGAGGCTGAGGCAGGAGAATCGCTTGAACCAGGGAGGCTGAGGTTGCGGCACTGCACTCCAGCCTGGTGACAGAGCGAGACTCCATTTCAAAAAAAAGAAAAAATCACGTAGCTTGTGAGAGGCAGTTATTTCTTGCTTCTAAATCTGTCTCACAGTGCCTCTCTACTACTACTCTGTATTGACAATCTTTAAATGGGATGATATTTGCTTTACACATTTCATAGGGTGGTTATGAGAATCAAGAAGGATAAGATGTACAAAAGAACACACAGATGTCTCTGGTATATTCATTTTATTGGATAATATTTGAGACACCAAAGAAATCTTTGAAATCTTGTATACATATATTAGTTTGTAATCAGTAATGCTATAAAATAAGTTTAACAGATGAATATTTGAAAAGTTATCTATAAAGACATATTTGGTGTGCATTCAAGGGATCTGTGAGTGAAAGGTAGAGGAAGGCAGAAATGTAGGGATGTATTGAATAAAAAGTGGATCATATGATCTCTAGCAGCCTGAATTCTTTCTGCAATGAGGAGTATATGTAACAGGTGACCTATAAGATCCTTCCAACATCAATAATCTATGAGTCTTTGTTATGGGTTACTTTTTTTCTGTTAGAATATCCTCAAATGAGCTAGATGTGCCCGAAAGAGCTTTTTAATTTTATTTTAGCTTAGATCATCAATAATCATCATTCTTTGTCCTTTTCTAGAATTGTATATATTTAAGGTATACCACGTGATTTTTGCTATACATATACAAAACATATATAGATACAAAATCATGAAATGATTTGTATGTTTTGATATACAGATACAAAATCATGAAATGATTACCACAGTTAAACAAATTAACCTATCCGTCTCCTTCCACAATTTTTAAAATTGTCTGTGGTGTGAGCATCTAATCTGTCTTAGCACATTTTATATATACTATACAATATTAATAATTATAGACATGCTGTACATTAGCTCTCCAGACTTACTCATCCTACGTAACTGTGAGTTTGTACCCTTTGACCTACTTATTCCCATTTACTCTTGTTTCTATGTATCCAGCTTTAAAAAACAAAAAAAGGATTTCTCTGGGTGTGGTGGCCCACGCCTGTAATCCCAGCACTTTGGGAGGCCGAGGCAGGCAGATCACGAGGTCAGGAGTTCGAGACCAGCCTGACCAACATGATGAAAACCCGTCTCTACTAAAAGTACAAAAATTAGCCAGGCATGGTGGTGTGTGCCTGTAATCCCAGCTACTTGGGAGGCTGAGGCAGGAGAATCGCTTGAACCCAGGAGGCGGAGGTTGCAGTGAGCTGAGATCATGCAACTGCACTCCAGCCTAGGCGACAGAGTGAAACTCCATCTCAAAAATAAATAAATAACACTTTGGGAGGCCGAGGCCGGTGGATCACGAGGTCAGGAGATCAAGACCATCCTGGCTAACCTGGTGAAACCCCGTCTCTACTAAAAAATACAAAAAACTAGCCGGGCGAGGTGGCGGGCCTCTTGTAGTCCCAGCTACTCGGGAGGCTGAGGCAGGAGAATGATGTAAACCCAGGAGGCGGAGCTTGCAGTGAGCCGAGATCTGGCCACTGCACTCCAGCCTGGGTGACAGAGCCAGATTCCGTCTCAAAAAAGAAAAAATAAATAAATAAATAAATAAATAAATAAAAGAATAAAAAAATAAAAAAAGGATTTCATATATAAGTGAGATCATGTTGTATTTTTCTTTTTGTGTCTGGCTTATTTCATTTAACATAATGTCCTCCAGGTTCATCTATGTTGTTTCAAATGACAGTATCTCCTTTTTTTTTTAAGGCTGAATAATATTCCCTTGTGTGTGTGTGTATATATATATATGCCACAAATTCTTTATCTGTTCATCTTAGGAGAGACTCTTAGATTGTTTCCATAATCTAGGCTATTGTGAATAATGCTGCAATGAATATGTGCAGGCATATATCTCTGTGAGGTGCTGATTTCAGTTTCTTTGAGTGTATACCCAGCAGAGGGATTTCTGGATCATAGACAGTTCTATTTTTAATGTTTTGAGGAACTTCTATACCATTTTCCATAATATTTGTGTAGCAATTTACATTTTCAACAATAGTGTACAAGAGTTTCCTTTTCCCAACACTTTGGCCAGCACTTTTCGTCTCTTGTCTTTTTGATAATAGCCATCCAAACAGGTGTGAGGTGATAGCTCATTGTGGTTTTGATTTGCTTTTCCCTGATAATTAGTGATGTTTTCAGTGCTTTTTCATATACCTGTTGGCCCTTTGTATGTCTTCTTTGGAAAAATGTCTCTTCAGGTTCTTTGCCCATTTTTTAATTGGGTTGTTTTGTTTTGTTTTTTTGCTGTTGAGTTGTGAGAGTTCCTTATGTATTTTGGATATTAACCTTTTACCAGATATATAGTTTGCAAATATTTTCTCCCAGCCCATAGACTGCCTTTTCATTTTGTTGTTTGTTTTGGAGAAGCTTTTTAGTTTGATGTAGTCCTATTTATTTATTTTTGCTTTCGTTGTTTGAGCTTTGGTGTAGTATCCACCAATATCATTGCCAAGGTCAAACAGTATCAGGGAGCTTTCCCCCTGTGTTTTCTTCTAGGGGTTTAAAGGTTTTATTATAGATATTAATGTTTACTTCTTGAAACTATTTTAGCAAACATCATTCTTTAAATGTCAGTTGCACTTAGATTGAATACAAATACATAATTATCTGAGTAAGATGTAGCTATGGTGTTTTGCTTTTCCCCCCCAAGTTAAAAAGATCTTTTTTTTGTTGTTGTTGTTGTTGCCCAGGCTGGAGTGCAATGGCATGGTCTCAGTTCACCACAGCCTCTGCCTCCTGGGTTCTAGTGATTCTCCTGCCTCAGTCTCCCTAGTAGACTGGGATTACAGGCGTGCGCCACCACGCCCGGCTAATTTTATATTTTTAGTGGATTGGGGTTTCTCCATGTTGGTTAGACTGGTGTCGAACTACCGACCTCAGGTGATCTGCCCGCCTCAGTGTCCCAAAGTGCTGGGATTACAGGCGTGAGCCACTGCGCCTGGCCGTTAAAAAGATTTTTCAGAGGATGGGGTGGGTGAAATGGCTTCCTATTACATTATTACGTATTTGGTTCTTAATGTGTTTCTTATGGCTTCCTCTTAAATTTGGATTTCCTGAGTGTGCATTTTGAGAGGAAACTTAATATCATTAAGTATATGAAAGATCATTTTAATTTTATGTAGTATTATAAGTTTATGGCTTTTTATACAGTTGGTTTCATTCTCTGTCATTGTTTTTTTCAACAAGCATTTATCAGGTAGAATATGGGTTTTTTGCTGGAGAAGTAGAGATGAGAGATTGTTGAAGAGCTGACAGTCTTATTGGGGAAACAGATAAATAGAGTAGAGAGTAGCAAAGAGGGGGCACCACAAGATGTGTCTTCAGAAGGATATGTAAGCTGGTCTGGGTGTCAAGTAAGGCTGTCTGGAATATCTGAGTTGATAGAAAGCAAGAGGGATATTTTAGATATAGTATGAAACTTTGAAATAGTAAGTCTTTACCTATCTAGACCCAGTGTCAGTACCTCATCTCTCTGAAATTTTACAAAAAGCCCCCAAATAGTTGTCAATTTAATAAGAAATTCTCTATAAATAAAGCTCTTTAGGCTGTCACTGAGAGTTCATTTTTACTTTATATGTGATACTTAGGGTTTCTAAGGTTGTAGTAGATTAAGGAGGAATAATTTACAAGCAGCAAGGTGCTGCCATGAGCATACTGATAACGAGACAGATTTCTGACAACATGGTAGCAGTGAAGAAATTGGAAAAAAAAATATATATATACACACACACATATACACAACTGAATAAGTCATAGATAATACAAGGAAAGCATCCTTGGACAACTAAATTCGCTTTAAGGGTATCAAATGTATTTATAATACTATAGAATAATAATAAAAGTTTGTTGTGCTCTCTCTTACCAAGAAAATATGAAATGTATGTTCTGTATAGTATATATATTACTCAGGATTCTTCAGAGAAACAGAACCAATAGGATAGCTAGGTGTAGATACAGATGTGTTGGAATTGGCTTACACAATTATGGAGGCTGAGAAATCCCATGATAGGCCGTCTGCAAACTATGGAACCAGGGAAACCAGTAGCTCAATTCAAGTCCAAAGGCCTAAGAACCAGCAGAGCCAACATTGTATTAGGTTGGTGCAAAAGTGATTGAGGTTTTTGCAAAATAACTCTCAATTTGAGACTGAAGGCTGAAAAACGAGGGGGCTGCTGATGCAAGTCCTGGAGTCCAAAGGCTGGAGAACTTGGAGTTCTGAGGTCGGAGGGCAAGAGAGACAAATGTCTGAGCTCCAGAACAGGGAGCAAGAGAGTGAATTTGCCCTTCCTCTGCCTTTTTGTTTTATCTTATCCCCCAGCAGATTGGATGGTGCCTGCCCATCTGGGTAGGGGTGGATCTTTCTTACTCAGTCTATTGATTCAAATGGCAGTCTCTTTAGGAAACACCCTCATAGGCATACGCGGAAATGATGCTTTTGCTAGCTATCTGGGTATCCCCTCGTTTAGTCAAGTTGACAACTAAAACTAGCTATCAGAGTAAATATATGAAGGTATTAAAGTATTTATATTATTAAGATTTTAAAATGTGAACTAGGATGAAAACCAGGGGTAAACTTAGTACAGTTATCAAATTGTTTTTTTCAGCATGATTGATTTCTAAAAGGCTTTGAATAACCATAGATTTAATTTTCTTATATGTATATGACATAGACCTGCAGATTATGGAATACTAGACATTGTTCAGTACAATATTATATAACTGTAGCTAGTAATTACTTATATAAGATACCGGAGTTATGGTTCTTAACCACTTGGGTACCAAGAATTTTTAGAGAGCATGAACCATGTCATCTTTTTGTTCCGGATGTCATGAAGTTGAGGTCTAAGCATAGATACATCTTAAAAAGCCTTTCTTGAGACTGTGGTCTCTGTTAGAAACCTCTCATTTGTGCTTTTAAAGCATTCCTATTTTCCTCTTTGTTGTCATGCTAATCACATTGTATTGCAGCTTGCCTGTTTCTGCATTAGACTACAGGCTTTTTGGCTTTTTTTTTGGGACAAGGTCTCACGATCTTGGCTCACTGTAACCTCCGCCTGCCTGGCTCAAGCAATTCTCCTACCTCACCCTCCTGAGTAGGGACTACAGGCACATGCCACCACGCCCCGCTATTTTTTTTTCTTCTTCTTTTTTTTTTTTTGAAACAGAGTGTTGGTCAGTTGCCCAGGCTGGAGTGCAGTGGTGCGATCTCAGCTCACTGCAACCTCTGTCTGCCAGGATCAAGTGATTCTCCCACCTCAGCCTCGCGAGTAGCTGGCATTACAGGCACCCGCCATCAGCCTGGCTACATTTTGTATTTTTGTAGAAATGGAGTTTCACCATGTTGGCCAGGCTGGTCTTGAACTCCTGACCTCAAATGATCTGCCCGCCTTGGCCTCTCAGAGTGCTGGGATTAGAGACATGAGCCATCATGCCCAGCCAGGATTGCTTAATTCTTGTAATAGTCCCGTATTACTAACAGTTTAGCGAGAAGACAGCATTGTTTTAGATTTTGCAAACCTCTATAATGTCTGGCTTCATAGAAGACATACAAATTCTCATATTTGTTACTGCATTCACCCTATTGCAGTATGCTGTTTGGGTTGAAGTATCCAAAGAAGAGCTGATCTCATATGTAGCTTGTAAAGGGAGGAGTATTTTAATAGTCTTTTAAGATAATGTCAATATTTTTCTTTTATATCATACCACAATTCTGCAGTTGGTAGTTTTATATTAAAACTATATTATATTATATTATATTATATTATATTATATTATACAGTTGGTAGTTAGTTGCCATGTGAAATATTATATCACATTAATGAACCTTTTGTAACCTGTTACATTTAAAATACACTGATCTGTCTTGCAGTTTGAATGGATCTTTTATCTATGCATAATTTTGTAACCGGTCATTTGTAAGGCATTGGTTCACTGATTTATGCAGATCTTTACAATATTGGCACATCTTATTATACAATATAAAGAAGTGAAGTTGGGCATGGTGGCTCACGCCTGTAATCCTAGCACTTTGGGAGGCCGAGGCGAATTGCTGGAGCTCAGGAGTTTGAGATGAGCCTGGGCAACATGGTGAAATGCTTTCTCTACCAAAAATACAAAAAACTTTGCCGGGCATGGTTGCACATGCCTGTAGTCCCAACTACTTGGGAGGCTAAGATGGGAGTATCATTTGAGCCTAGGAGACGGAGGTTGCAGTGAGCTGACATGGCACCACTGTACTCCAGCATGGGCAACAGAGGGAGACCCTTTTTCAGGGGGGGAAAAAAAAAGTCGGTATTTGTTAATACCGCCATCAATGTCATCAGAAAAGTCTTCTAAGGGCCGGGCATTGTGTAATCCCAACACTTTGAGACGCTGAGGCAGGCAGATCATTTGAGTCAGAAGTTTGGGACCAGTATGACCAACATGGTGAAAACCTTTACTAAAAATACAAAAAAATTAGCTGGTCACAGTGATGGGCACCTGTAATTCCAGCTACTCGGGAGACTGAAGGAGGAGAATTGCTTGAACCCAGGAGGTGGAGGTTGCAGTGAGCTGAGATAACACCACTTCACTCCAGCCTGGTCGACAGAGTGAGACCTTCTCTCAGAACAAAACAAAATCAACAGTGTAAAAGCATTGCTATTTCTCCACAGCCTTGCCAGCATCTGTTGGTTCCTGACTTTTTAATAATCACCATTCTAACTGGCATGAGATGGTATCTCATTGTGGTTGTGATTTGCATTTCTGTAATGACCAGTGATGATGAGCTTTTTTTCTTATGTTTGTTGGCTGCATAAATGTCTTCTTTTGATAAGTGTCTGTTCATATCCTTTGCCTACTTTTGATGGGGTTGTTTTTTTCTTGTAAATTTGCTTAAGCTCTTTGTAGATTCTGGATATTGGACCATAGTCAGATGGGGAGATTGCAAAAATTATCTCCCATTCTGTAGGTTGCCTGCTCACTCTGATGATAGTTTCTTTTGCTGTGCAGAAGCTCTTTAATTAGATTCCATTTGTCAGTTTTGGGTTTTGTTACAGTTGCTTTTGGTGTTTTAGTCATGAAGTCTTTGCTCATGCCTGTGTCCTGAATGGTATTGCCTAGGTTTTCTCCTAGGGTTTTTATGATTTTGGGTTTTACATTTTATTTTTGTATACGGTGTAAGGAAGGGGTCCAGTTTCAGTTTTCTGCATATGGCTAGCCAGTTTTCCCAACGCCATTTATTAAGTAGGGAATTCTTTCCCCATTGCTTGTTTTTGTCAGGTTTGTTGAAGATCAGATGGTTGTAGATGTATGGTGTTATTTTTCTGAGGTCTCTGTTCTGTTCCATTGATGTGTATATCTGTTTTGGTACCAATACCATGCTGTTTTGATTACTGTAGCTTTGTAGTATAGTTTAAAGTCAGGTAGCATGATGCCTCCAGCTTTGTTCTTTTTGCTTAGGGTTGTCTTGGCTATATGGATTCTTTTTTGGTTCCATATGAAATTTAAAGTAGTTTTTTCTAATACTGCAAAGAAAGTCAATGGTATCTTGATGGGAATAGTATTGAATCTATAAATTACTTTGGGCATATGGCCATTTTCACAATATTGATTCTTCCTATCCATAAGTATGGACTATTTTTCCATTTGTTTGTGTCCTCCCTTATTTCCTTGAGCAGTGGTTTGTAGTTCTCCTTGAAGAAGTTCTTCATGTCTCTTATAAGTTGTATTTCTAGTTATTTTATTCTCTTTGTAGCAATTGTGAATGGCCTAATTTGGCTCTCTGCTTGTCTATTATTGGTGTCTAGGAATGCCTGTGGTTTTTGTACATTGATTTTGTGTCCTGAGACTTTGCTGAAATTGCTTATCAGCTTAAGGAGTTTTTGGGTTGAGATGGTTGGTGGCAGTATAAATTAGTTCAGCCATTGTGGAAGACAGTGTAACAATTCCTGAAGGATCTGGAACCAGAAATACAATTTGACCCAGCAATCCCATTACTGGGTATATACCCAAAGGATTATAAATCATTATGCCATAAAGACAAATGAACACGTATGTTTATTGCAGCACTATTCACAATAGCAAAGACTTGGAATGAACCGAAATGCCCATCAGTGATAGACTGGATAAAGAAAATGTGGTACATATACACTATGGAATACTATGCAGCCATAAAAAAGAATGAGTTCATGCCCTTTGCAGGGACGTGGATGAAGCTGGAAGCCATCATTCTCAGCAAACTAACACAGAAACAGAAAACCAGACACCACATGTTCTCACTCATAAGTGGGAGTTGAACAATGAGAACACATGGACCCAGGGAGGGGAACATCACATACTGGGGCTTGTTGGGGGCTGGGGGGCAAGGGAAGGGAGAGCATTAGGACAAATAAGTAGTGCATGCAGGGCTTAAAACCTAAGGTGATGGGTTGATAGGTGCTGCAAACCACCATGGCACATTTATACCTATGTAACAAACCTGCACATTCTGCACATGTATCCCAAAAGTAAAACAAACAAACAACAGAACAAAACAAAACAAAAAAATCCCAGAAAAGTCTTTTAAGTAGTGTGAGGCTAAGCTAATTTTTTTTTTTTTTTTTTTTTTTTTTTTTTTTTTTAAAAAACAGGGGGTTTT
>NW_016804151.1:3297555-3300039 GCF_001698545.2 Rhinopithecus bieti
TTTTTTTTAAAGAGACAGGGTCTTGCTGTGTTGCCCGGCCTGTACTCAAACTCCTGGGCTCAAGTGATTCTCTTGCCTCAGCCTAAGCTGATTTTTGCTTGAAGCTAAAATTTTATCATTGGCACTATTTAAAATTTATCATTGACACTATCAGTTGTTTTCTTCGAAGTGACTGTCTTACCTTGTTCCATTTGGAGAAAATGTCTTCCAGATACCTGAGTCCTTGCAACTATAGCTTGTCAGTTCGTTCTTCTTTAAAGTAAAAATGGTATTCTATGAAGAAAGTGGTTACTTTAACTTGCTACTCAAACAATTGCACAAGTGCATTTTCTTCTGAAAACTATTATACTTCGGTGTGCAGCACAAATACTTTGTGTATTTCCTACTTTGTCACATAGAATGTTAGAAAGATGTGTGCTTAAGAGGTTGGAGACAGTAATTCTTGCTGTTTCATTGAAAACAGTCTTAAGCAGCACATACACACACACTTTTTAACTGAGCATATATGGTTGTACGGTGACTACCAGTTTACTTTGGTGCTGCTGTTTCATTTGTGTTAAGACACTAACAGTCTTACCCACCATTGCTTTTGCACCATCACATTAGCACAGTGAAAAAAGCAAATAATGTCTTAGTATTATTAGGAAAATTGTTTTGACCTTATGAACTCTCTGAAAGGGTCTTAGGGGACTTCTGGGGTCCATGGACCACACTTTGGAAATAGCTGGAATAGAGCAAGCCCTGTATAAGCCCAGCAATTTGTTGTTCAGTGTTACTTTTTCATCTTATGTATGCATTTAATGTAGAAAATAATACGTTAGTATTATTCAATAATTTGGATATTTGTTAAAGTCTCAGAATACATTCCTTGGAGATAGCAAGAGTATGCTGGAGCAAACATTTTTAAAATAACTTTATTGAAACATGTTTTATAATGCATATTCTTAAGACTCTTCTTCCTAAAAGGAGTAAAGAATTAGTTGAGATTTCCATAAGGGATACCTTTATATCAGTTGCTAAGTTCAGGGTACTGATCCTGTATAAGAATAGATTCCAATTCAGATCTATAAACAACAAAATAGTTTAGTGAAAACACACACACAGGATTTGGAGGTAGCAGAGAACAGTTGTTTTAGAGCCAGACAGACCTGGTTTGAACCCTGACTCTATTGTTTTAACCTTGGGCAAGTTGATGTGACTACACTGTCATTTCTTAGCACCCTTTACTGCTGCTTTATATGTTCTTGAGGTCTTTCATTAGTACTAGAATAATGATACAGTGATAGTGATGCCTGTAATTATGACAAGTGGAAACTTGCTATTTCCTCCATTAACTAAAATTTGAAAACCATAATTGATAAACTTTGCTTAAGTTGTACGTTTTTTTGAGATGAGGTCTCACTCTGTCACCTACCTTGGAGTGCAACAGTGTGATCATAGCTCACTGCAACCTTGAACTCCTAGGCTCAAGGGATCTTCCTGCCTTAGCCTCCCAAATAGCTGGGACTGAAGGCACATGCTACCATGCCTGGCTAATTTTTTATATTTTTTGTAGAGACAGGATCTTGCTTTGTTGCCCAAGCTGGTATCAAACTCCTGGGCTTCAGTTATCCTCCTGCCTTGGCCTCCCAAAGTGCTAGGATTATAGGCATGAACCACCGCACCTGGCCAAATTTTACTTTTATTTTGTGAAAATAGTACCCGGTAGCCTCTGAATAATATATATTTCTTGCTGTGTTTTAAAATTTGGCTTATTTGTGTTCATGTATTCAGTCTTGATAATTTAATATTTCTTAAAACACTTACTCTGTGCCTGGTGCTTGTTTCATGCTTTACCTGCATTATTTCATTTAAGATCAACATGTGAAGTGGGTACTTTTCTTACATTTAATTCACATGAGAAAAGAGAGGATACAGGGAGATTGAGTAACTTGTCCTATATGATATGGTTTATAAGTGGCAGAACTAAGATGTAAACTTTTCTATTAGGTTCTTTTTTTGCTTCAGTTAACACCAGAAAAGTAGCTTAAACTTAGGATGTACATAGATTATACGCCAGTACTAAGCCATATTATTTTATTTTGATTTTTTTTTAAGAGATGAAGTCTTGCTGTATTGTCCAAGTTGGTCTTGAATTCCTATGCTCAAGTGATTGTCTCACTTTGGCCTCCCGAGTAGCTGGAATTATGTGCATGTGCCACTGTGTCCAGTTACTAATCATTTTATATAAGGTTTTTTTTTTTTTTTTTTTTTTTGAGACGGAGTCCCCCTCTGTCACCCAGGCTGGAGTGCAGTGGCACAATCTTGGCCCACTGCAAGCTCCGCCTCCCAGGTTCACGCCATTCTTCCGCCTCAGCCTCCCGAGTAGCTGGGACTACAGGCGCCCGCCACCTCGCCCGGCTAGTTTTTTGTATTTTTAGTAGAGACGGGGTTTCACCATGTTAGCCAGGATGATCTTGATCTCCTGACCTCGTGATCCGCCCG